>NW_026596088.1:12715671-12771576 GCF_907164565.1 Psammomys obesus | reverse complement strand
CACACACACACACACACACACACACACACACACACACACACACACACCAAAAGACCTCCCAACACAAACAGAAAACCTAGCTTTACTTAAAAAGGAAACTAGCCAGGTCTATAGTATAGATGAAGTGAGGGCTTGCTAGTTGAGGGGAGACTGGGCAATTTAGTGAGATGCCATCTCAGTAAGTAAACAGAATAAAATATTTAAGATCCTATATATAGAAGAACATACAGAGCATGAGTTTAAAGCTCAAAGAATTTTTATACGTTGTGTAATCTGTACCCAGATCTAGAAACTAAATGTTAATCTTGAAATTTCCCTTTATGCACTCTTGCAGCTGTACCCCCTAAGGTAAATGATTTCCCTGTCTTTCAGTGCTCATGTATACCACTCATGCACATTATTAAAACTTTTAAAAATTATTGTGTGTTTGTGAATGATGGTGGGAACTTCATACCATGTGTGCATGTGGGGAGCAGACAACATTGTTGAGTCAGTTTTCTCTTTCCACCTTTATACGGACTCCAGGGGTTGGACTTAGGTTGCCAGGCTGTGTGACAGGCACCTTCACGGGCATGCCTGTCTCACTGGCTGAAATACCAGTTTTGAGAAAAGAACATTTCTTAAGGAGAAAAACAAGATATGGCCCTTTCTCCCTGACTTTATTCAATGATCATTTTGTGTTTAAGAACTCACATTGTATGTAATTATATTTATTCTTGTTACTTACTAGTGTATGAATCTTATCACTGAAAAATTATCTGTTTAGGGTATTATAAATAAAACAAATTTGTTCAAAACATGAATTAGTACTGTTTGGTTACTAGTGTTACCCTGATTTTCCATGTAACTTGAGAAAAAGACTATTATTAATCAAATAAGCTGAGAAATAACTCAGAGTTTGTCATATTGTGGTGTAGGTTTTACATATTTCTTAATTGTATTGACATATAGGGACTGACTTTTTATTTCTTACTTTTACAAAGATATCCACTTCTTTCTGTCATCCATGAGTAAATGTATAAATTGAGGCCCAAATATAAAGGGTTTATGCTCTCTGAACACAAGAGCCCTGTACACAGGGTCAGCCAGATAGAACTTGATGGTGCGAACAAACGCTTTACACTGAATTGCATTGTGATTCACTGTATCAGAGTAGTTTAAATTGGTAACTAGGTTTTGTAATAAAGCTTCATATTTAAGGCAAATTTTTATTTCTATTTATTACTGTATATACTTTTTGAAAGGTGAAGAAGACAATACTGTTTCCCCGAAAGAACAATTCAACATTGTGGAGACCCAAGAAGAGACAGTGAAGAAAGACTGCAGGGAGTTATTTTTGGAAGGTGATAATCACCTAATGGAAGAGGCACAGCAACCAAATGTAAAAGATAAACTTTCAATATCATTATGTTAAGGTGAAATATGACACGAGTTAGTACTGGTTTCATTATTTTTACACAGAACATAATTATCAATGTAATGGAATTTTTACTTTTTTCACTGAGAAGTCACTATTACTAAAATAATGCCTAGGTTAAAATAGTTCTAAGCCTATTATCTGGGAATAACAAAGATTTACTTTGGTATGAGTATTTTATACTACATATATTTCATTATATTATTTCTTAATTGTATTTTTAAAATGCAGAGATTATGTGCATACTTATTTAAAAAACAAAGAAAATAATTATTTACATGAACTAGCAAGGTGGCTCAGTTGGAAGGGTGCTTGCTGGCAAGTGACGATCTGAGTTTGATCTCTGGAGCCACATGGTGGAAGAAGAGAACTTGTAACTCTGAAAAATTATCTTAGGACTTTCACAAGCACACACTTGTCACATTTGTGAACCCCCACACACAAAATATTAAAAATAAAATAATTACTTCTAGTAGTAACATTTTCCTCAAGCTCAGTGTTTAAGTTTGTAGGAGAAAAATCCTAACTGCTACTGTAATCAGACAAGATTTTTTTCCTTATACTTTGGACATATATGGAAATAATGGATTTTAGGTTTACATAGTCAATAAAAAGCTTTGAAAATAAAAATCTTAATCATATGTAAGTATATATATTATATGTAATCGGCCTTCTGATGCTAAGAAGCCATGTTTAAAGTTGTCTTGAAGTGGCACTTAACTAAGAGAAGAAATAGAAGGCAAAATGAAAAAATATTTGAGAAAACTACTACAGAAAAGATGGCTAAGTGTTGTTAGTGTTTAGTCTTAAGCATTCTTTCTTTGACATAGATTTAAAAATATGTGCGCTCACAAATATAACATACAATAGTTAATAAACCTTTTAAAATACTTTTATAGTGACTATATAGTGAAATGATAATATTTTAGATGTATTGGTTTGAATAAAATATATGGTTTAAGTTCACTGAAAAAAATCAGTAAAAGGTAAAGTTATTTTTTCTGCTATGTTCAGATTGACCAGGAAGTGTTACTGGACCTGATGTTAGTAGAAGATCATGACTCATTAATAGAAAAGATGAGCAACTGGAATTTTCAGATTTTTGAGCTTGTTGAAAAGATGGGAGAAAAATCAGGAACGATTCTCAGTCAGGTTTGTTTTCATATTACTATAATTTTTTTCAAACATTTATAAAAGCAAAATCTAAGTCATGATACTGGTTTAAGTGCAAACTCAGAAATGGCATCGTCATTAAATTTAACTTTCAGGTAGCCCTTAAAACATATACTTAAATTATACATGATATACATATATGTTCTATAGTGTATGCTATTGTAAATATAAATATATTTTACATACATAAATATATCTTAAAATCATTGATTTATCTATATTAATGAGATTTAAGTTAGGCTAAAATAGTAATAAAGATTTACTTATTTTGATTCTTGAGGTTTGAAAGGACCTGAAAAATGATTTAGTTCTAATTACTAAATGTAAGCTTCATTCTTTTTTTTTTTTTTTTAACATCGCTATCTATCTATGACTTTGGGTGAATAGTTCATCTCGTCAATGAACCAAAAGTCAGAGTTGTACCTAATCAGTCTACTTAACAGTTGACCTTCCTAAAATATGATTCTCATTAATTCCTTTAATATCTGCAAACTATAAAACATAAAGGGACAGCATATAGCAGGCATAGAAGGCCCGTCCACTGAATTCTCTTTTTTTAAATCATGTATTTAATTTTTTAATTTTATGTGCATTAGTGTGAAGGTGTCAGATCCCTTGGAATTGGGGTTACAGACAGTTGTGAGCTGCCATGTGTCAGGTCCTCTGGAAAAGCAGGCAGTGCTCTTAACAACTGAGCCATCCATCCATCCCCTCACTGAATTCTTTAGGACCAAAAATATGATGAATAAATTTTTTGGACTTCTTTTAAATTTTTAAGCACTTAAGAACAAAGTAACATTTGTAGGGTTTTTTTTTTTTTTTTGTTTTTGTTTTTTGTTTTGTTTTGTAAATTTAGAATAAAAAGCTAAAGTGAGATCAAGAAAAAAAATTTAGATTTGGACATGATACGTTTGATAAAATTTCTTTGGTTTTCATAGACCTTAGAGTGATACCTTATTATTTGGAAAAAAAAATAATTCTTGAAATGCTTATAATGAACTTAAAGAAATATACTGAGAGACTTGGAGAGATGGCTCAGCAAGTAAGAGCACTTGATCTTCTTCCCAAGGGCTTGCGTTTGGATCCCAGTACCAATGTCAGGTGGCTCAAAGTTCCCTGTATTATCAGTTCCAGGGGCTCCAACAACCTCTTCTGTACTATACAGGAACCTACACACATGTGGCACCCCTCTTCACAAACATAAATAAAATAAAAATAAAAATAAATGTGGTGGGCCTGGTGCCATACTCTGTCATCCCAGTTACTTGAGAAACTGAGGCAAGAGGATCTGAAGTCAAGACTAACCTAGACAACTAAAATAAGACTCTACCCTAAAAACCAAGAAGGTCTGCTACCATAACTCAGTGAATAGAGTTCTTGCCTAGCCTGTGGGAGGACCGGGGTTCAATCCCAGTACCACAAGAAAAATAAAGTATATGCATGATCATATTTCTAAATATATTACAAACAGCTACAGAGAGACAGTTTGACTTTTAAATTTTACTTCCTTTTATTTTACAATTAGGTTATGTATACTTTATTTCAAGATACTGGTTTATTGGAAACATTTAAAATTCCCACTCAAGAATTTATGAACTATTTTCGTGCATTAGAAAATGGCTACCGAGACATTCCTTGTGAGTATTGGCATACCTGGTTACGTTTTAATAACTTGTCTTTCTCTTCAGATAAGCCCTGAAATATTTTTAGAAATGCACATTTGAGAAAGTTTTAAATAGATATTTTAAAAGAAGAATATTTATATACTATTACCTGGTGTTAACTGACTTAATTTTGATGTATGTCCTCCAAACCTCCCTCTTACAAAATTTTCATAAAGTGGATCATAATATTGATACCTACCTATAATCTGGTTTCTTCACTTAAATGTTGTATGTGTGTGTGTGTTTGCATGTATGTGTATATGTATGTGTCCCGAGGTGTACACATGCAAACATGCATGTGTAGGACAGACTAAGTGAGGGCTACATTCTCGTGGAGCTCACCAAGTAGGCCAGGCTGGCCAGCTAGTGAGTCCCAAGGACTTTCCTGTCTCTGCCCCAGCACTTGGTTTACAAGTATTGTAAAGCAGGGCCTAGTTTTTTGTTGTTGTTTTGGTTTTGTTTTTAAAATATGAATTCTGGGGCTCAAACTCAGGTCTTTGTGGTTGCAAAGGAAACATTTTACTGACTGAACCATTTCTTTAGTCCAGTATACATCTTGTATATCAATTATTCATGTGCCTTGTATTTTTAAGTTTTCATGAATATTAAGTCAACAATTTTAAAAATTGTTCATTTAAAATTATTTAAAATTTACTCATAATTTTCTATTTTAAGTTTCTATTTCACGCTCTGACATCTGGAATTATTTAAAATTTTTAATACTGCGTATAGTTTGAATTCAATATTAAGAAAATGGTTTTCTACGTGGTAGACCTTTCTGTAGTTTCCCTCCATATGAACACATACAGAATGAATTTTCCTAAATTAGCATAATAACACTGCTTCATAGTTTAAAGTGAGTTAGTCAAGCTTTAGTTTCCATTTAATCTTCATAGGGAACCTAAGAGGTGAGTACTTCTCACTTTTTTATGATCAAAAACATAAGCATTCAGGGTATATAACTGTTCAGTGAGCAAAACTATCTATGTCTGTGCACACACATGTATGTATACAGGTGGACATGCCTGTTGTGCACACAGAAAGACTTGAGGATGACTTTGACTGGTCTCTTACTGAACCTGTGTCTATGCTGGAGACCAGGCATGTTCCTTCTATCCTCTGTCTCAGCCTTTCCCCTGCTCCTCCCACCCCGTTCCCCAGCTCCCCGCCACACCACCCCAAATGCTGGGATTACAGTGCAAATACAGTTATGCCCAGCTTTTCACTTTGGTACTGGGATCTGAAATCAGATCTTCATTCTTATACAGGAAATGCTTTTACCCACTGGGTCATCTTTCCTGTCCCTCATACTACTCTATTGTGTCTCCTTAATCTAGATACCACGTTACATAAGCCACAAAATAGAAATCTCAATAATTTTTTTCAATACCTTTCAATTTTCTTTGTCTTCCCTGTGTGTTCTTTGGGCCTTTACTATGTTTTTGCATTTTATCTAAAACCTTTTAAAAGAACACCTTTTGGAGTGCCTGTTCCCTCCAGGTCTTTCTGTCTCTCCCTTCTTTCATAAGATTCCCTGCACTCTGCAAAAAGTTTGGCTATGATTCTCAGCATATGTTTTGATACCCTCCTGGGTAGAGTCTTTCAGAGGCCCTTTGTGATAGGCTTCTGTCCTGTTCCCTGTTTTCTCCCTCTTCCAATGTCCATCCCGTTTGCCTTTCTGAATGAAGATTGAGCATCTTTCCCAGGGTCCTCCTTCTTGCCTAGCTTCCTTAGGTGTACAGATTTTAGTATGATTATCCTATATTATATGTCTAATATCCACTTATAAGTGATTAAATACCATGAGTATCCCTCTGCTTTTGGGATGATTATTTCTAGATCCCATCATTTGCCTGCAAATTTCATGATTTCTTCAGAGCCAAAAAATCTGAGCACAGGGGTCTTTTCTGAGACTGATACTCCAAACAAGGACTATGCATGGAGAAAACTTAGAACCCCTGCACAGAAGTAGCCCGTGGCAACTAAGTGTCCAAGATGGTTCCCCAATAATAGGAACAGGGACCGTCTCTGACATGAACTCATGGGCTGGCTCTTTGATCACCTCCACCTGAGGGGGGAACAGCCTTACCAGTCCACAGTGGAAGACAATGAAGCCAGTCCTTTGAGACCTGATAGACTAGGGTCAGATGGAAGGGGAGGAGGACCTCCTCTGTCAGTGGACTGGGGGAGGGGCATAGGGAAGAAGAGGGAGGGAGGTGGCATTGGGAGGGGAGGGAGAAGGGGGCTACAGCTGGGATACAAAGTGAATAAACTGTAATTTAAAAAAAACACTTTTTAATATACCAGAACATCTTTAAAATAAAACAAAATATAAATGTGGGAAATAACTTACTTGTTGGGACATAGTATAGCTAGAAAAAACTTTCACTTTTCAAATGTCTTAAGCTAAACCTATCAGAATGATGCTATAATAAAGTATTTTGGTGACTTTAGATCACAATCGTATACATGCCACAGATGTCCTGCATGCTGTTTGGTATTTGACTACACGACCAATTCCTGGCTTACAGCAGATCCACAATAACCATGGAACAGGAACCGAAGCAGGTACCTCCTCCTAGAAATCTTTCTTTTACTTATTTGATTAGAAATAATAAATCAAGTTATTTTCTATAGTGTCTCTAAACAATTTTTTTAAGTAAACTCTGGTACATGTAAAAGATTGTGTAAGTTACAGTGTTTAACATGACATAAAAATTGTAAATCTGTTACCATGTGAAGAACTAGACTATGATCCAGAACTACTGTATGTAACATATTTTCTGCCTTTCCATTCTACTTAGATAGCGGCTATCTTGGATATTTCGATAATTTTTGTTTCAGGTCTTTTAGGTATTTTTAAAATAAACAGTGATATCAAACCAAAGGAACACATTTAAAAATCTCACAGAAGTATTTAAGTAATAATTAAAAACAGGTGCAAGCTCAACAAGAGAGGACCTAGACCCCTGGCTCAGATGTAGCCCATAGACAGCTCAGTCTCCATGTGTTCCCTAAGTAAAAGGAGAAGAGACGGTCTCTGACATGAACTCAGTTGCCTGCCCCTTGAACACTTCTCCCTGGTGGGACGAGCTAGCCAGCCCACAGAGGAAGAAGATCCAGGCAGTCCTGATGGGATCTGATAGACTAGAGTCAGACAGTGAGGGAGGAGGACTTCCCCTATCAGTGATTGGACTAGGGAGGAGAGAGGGAGGGTGGGATCAGGAGGAGATGAGGGAGGAGGCTACAACTGGGATACAAAATGAATAAATTGTAAATAAGAATAACAACAACAACAACAACAACAATAATAATAATTTTTTAAAAGCAGGTACAAGCATTGTAAATTATGCTCCAAAAACTTAATCCTTTCCCTCATCATCAGTGTCACTCTTTAAATAAGCTTCATGTATTAAAAGGTTCCTTTGTCTCTTATTGGAACTTAGAAACATGAACTACTCTAGTAAAACAGATCTACAGAGTAGAGTTTGTATGGAGACAGTTTCCCATTCTGTAGTGGACTTTCATTTTACTTGTAACACTGGAGAAGTAATGCTGAGTAGCTACTGTTGACGAGGAAGTAATGAATGAGTGCTAAAGAGATAGGTCAGCAGTTAAGAGCTCTTGCTGTTTTTCCGAAAGAACCGAGGTTCATTTCCAGTGTTCCTGGTGGGTGACTCACAATCCAGCTTAAAGGGGTCTTTTGATCTCTTTGACCTCGGCAATCATTGCACTCACTAGTGCCTATGTGTGCGCGAGCACGCGTGTACACACTCTTAAATAAAGCAATGAATATTCTAGATGCTCAGTAGGGGTAAGTACTGATGAGAGAGGGAGAGAGAGCAACTGACTGACCGAGAGAGGCAGAAACAGACAGGTAAAGGGGGAGAGGAGGGATCATCCCTTTATTCCTGAGATTTTCTAGGCAGTTAGGGGTCTAAGCCCTATTGAAATTTCCCCTGCAAAATGGTGGATAGCTGAGGAATTTGAAAATCTGTACGTAGAGGAACCTTTGAGTTCTAATGGCAAATTTACCACATTTGAATACCACCTGCCCTCTCACCTCGTCCCAATCCTTTAACACTAAGGCTGTGGATTTTATGTGATACCCAGAGTATGGAAGTCATATGAAATGTTTTCCCCTTGTGTAAGTTGCATTTCGAGATGCCCACCCAAGCTAGAAGTGCTCATGCTATCTTTTATGGAGCCTTTATAGATCACTGAATGGGAATTTTGGTGTATAAATCCATAAGTTTTTAGATAAAATCAAGCTGTCTTCCTCAAATAGCTATTCTTTTGGTAAAAGTTCCTAGATTATTACTATATTCTGGTGCATTTTGAAAACTAGGTTATTGCATGATGTACTCATAATGGTCAGTAACCATAAACATTAAAGTATTTTTCTGGACTCTCCAGTCCATTTCATTTATCTGTGTTTATTTCTGTAATAGTACCATGTATCTTTATCACTCGAGCTGTGCACTAAGCTTTAAAGTTAGGAACATGAGTCCTCCAGTGTTATTCCTTTTTTCCCTTGGGGTAATTTTAGCCATTCAGTCTCTTATATGTATATTAATTATATATGTATTATATATATGTATAATTATATGTTAGATTTATATTAATTGTATACTCTGTTTATATTTTTATGTTTGAAAAGCCAGTCTGGATTTTGATATATATGTAGCGTTGAATCTGAAGAACAATTTGCAAAACACTGCCATGTTAATGTTAAGTTGCTATAAAATTTGTATGTACTGCTGTATCAAGAACCTACTGTCTAAGTTCTAAGTAATTACTGAGTTTTAATTTTGTTTTGTTTTTTTAGGTATTTGCTGTTGTTTGTTTTTGTTTTGAGAAAGTGTCTTATGCACCCGGATAGTCCTTGAATTCCCAAGTACTGGCGTTTATGTGCTTCATCACTAACTAATTTTTTAGTTTAATAAGGATTTATTTTGCCATTTTTGATTTTTAAAATTTGGTTTATAACTTAAGGGAGATTCTATAATGGGTATAACACAAGGAAATGTTCAAGATATTGACTTGATATTAATAATTAAAGAGTTTTTAAAAGCAGTTGCCTACATAATATATGTCCATATATTCAACTGTTTTGTTTCATAATTGTCTTAAGGAGTGTTAGAGTATAGTTTTCTAAAACTCAATATACATTGAAAGCATAAACAGTATAAAAATAATGAATACTTTAGCATTAAGGTTATGTTAAAAATTCTTGCAGAAACAAATATTGACTTAAATTATGATTAGGAAATCATTTGGACTTTGACAAAGCATTATTTCTATCTGATGAACACAATCAAAGATAGCTTGTATCTCTTTTATCTTTGGTTTTATAAACTGTCTACTATAATGTCTTTTACTTTTTGTAATTTCTTCCAATTCCCTTAACAGCAGTAACAGCTTGACCATTTAGGCTTGGCTAATACATATGTATATGTATATTTGATGAGATATTAGGAACCAGAAGCCCAGACAGGGGAGAACACAGTGCTTCTGACAGGTGGAAGCAGAGGAGTGGTACCTGAGTAGTTCTCAGTTTTCAGGCCTTTTTGTGTTCATCCTTTTTTTTTTTTTTCTGTTCTATTGTACAGAGCCTCATGGGAGGGAAAAGAAGGGAAAGAAAAATTGTAGTCAATGCAGCACGTGAAACAGTTCTTCAGGATGAGACTTGAAAAGTAGTGTCTCTATTGAGGAGCTTATTTTGGTGGTACAATAAATTCCTACGTGTTCATAGTATTTTTATAATCAAATTTAATTCTCAAGTTTTGTCCATTTAGATTTTTTTATGACTACTATATATAATGTTTCATTTAGCATATATATGTATATATAATTTTATGTTAGTTTATTTTACATCCCTAGGGTGCCCCCTCTCTCCCCTCCTCACAGTCTCCCCACTTCCCCTTCTTTCCACTTCCCCTCTCCCTTTCCTGCAGAAAAGGGGAGCCTCCCTCCTTCCATATTAACCTTTCCCAACACATCAAGTCACATCAGGACTGAGCATGTCTTCATCCCCTGAGGCAAGGCTGCCCTGCCAGGGGGAAGTGATCTAAAAGCAGGCAATAGAGTCCATGTTAGAAACAGCCTTCTCCCCTCCCCCACTCTTCAGGCACTACTTATGAAGACTAATCTGCCTGTGGGCTACATGTGTGCAGGGGCCCTTGGTCCAGATCATGCATGCTCCTTAGTTGATGTCTCAGTCTCTCAAGGCCCCCTTGGGACTGGGTTAGTTGTCTCTGTTGGTCTTGTGGGATTCCTGTCCCCTCCAGATCCTTCCATCTTTCCCTTAACACTTTCACAGGACCCCCAGAAGATCTGCTCCATGCTTGGCTGCAAGTCCCAGCATCTGTCTCAATCAGCTGCTATTGGAGCCTCCCACAGGACAGTCAAGTTAGGCTCCTGTCTGAAAGTATAGTAGAATGTTATTATTAGTGTCAGGGGCTGGCTCTCTACTGTGGGATGGGTCTCAGGTTGTTGTTGAACTTATTATTGTTTGAACTTTCCCTCAAACATTGTTCCCTCATTATCCCTGCACTTCTTGTAGGCAGGGTAATTTTTGGATCACAGGTTTTGTCGGTGGCTTGTTGTTCCCATTTTTCTACTAGTACTACTTTGCTAGGAGGTGGTCACTTCCGTCTTCATGCCCCACCCCCATTAGGAGTTTCAACTAGAGTCACACCTATATACTCCCAGGAACCTATCCTGTCACCAGCCTCCAGCTTGACAAAGAGATGTCCATTCCCCATTCCACCCTCTCCCTTTTTGTTCCCAGCCCTCTTACCTCCCACTCCTGTTCTCCCCATATCTGATCCACACCCTTGTTTTCCTCCCCATTCCATCTCCTGTCCAGTTCCCTCTCTTTATCCACTTCTGCTGTCTATTCTATTTCCCCTTCTGAGTGACATTCCTGCACCCTCTCACTGGCCCTCCTTATTAGTTAGCTTTATAGTTCTGTGGATTGTAGTATGATTATCCTGTACTCTAGGTCTAATAATATGCTTATAAGTGAGTACATACCATGTGTGTCTTTCTGGGTCCAGGTTACTTCACTTAGGCTGATCTTTCCTAGTTCCATCCATTTGCCTGCAAATTTCATTATTTCTTTCTTTTTAATAGCTGAGTAGTATTCCGTTGTGTAAGTTTCCAATTTCTATATCCATTCCTCAGTTTGTTCAGTATATTTTGATCATATTCTTTCCCCTCCCCAAGTTTCTCCCAGATCCTCCTCATGTCCTTACCTCTAACTACTTGTTCCTTCTTTCTTTCTCTCTCTCTCTCTCTCAAAAAAAAAAAGCAGGAAAGACAATTAACAACAAAAAGAAAATCAAAACAAACTTTGAAAAAAGAAAATTAGACAAAAGGTAACAAAACAACACCTACACACACATACACACACAAACAAAAACCAAAAACCATAGCATCTGTTTTTTGCTAGTTAACTACCTTTGAGCATGGAGCCTGTCCTAGAGTGTAGTTGATATACCCACTGACACTCCACTGGAGAAAATTTATACTCCCTTTCCCAGGAGGTATCAATTACAAGTAACTTTTTGGTAATGTGTGGGACTTTGTGTCCACTTTTTTTCCTTGGTGCCAGTATTTTGTATGACTACTATATTTAGCCCTTACAAACAAATGTTTTGAAAATTACAAATTTAAAGTTTTTATGAATTGATTAGCAAGAAAGCATCATCCTAGTGTCAGGGTTTTCCAGTGTAGTGCAAAATAAACAATGGGAAACTAGACACTCTTGTTGAGTAGTTAATTTTACCCAATTAGAACTGATGCTCCTTATGGGGAAGTCTATCCTTAGCACAATTGTCAGGAAGTTACATTCTAATGTGGGTTTACTATTTATTGTCACACAGATTCAGATGGTCAACTTAGTTCTGGACAGATGGCTTACATTTCTTCAAAGAGTTGCTGTATTCCAGATGAGACCTATGGCTGCTTATCTTCAAACATTCCTGCATTAGAGTTGATGGCTTTGTATGTGGCAGCTGCCATGCATGACTATGATCACCCAGGAAGAACAAATGCGTTTCTAGTAGCTACAAATGCACCTCAGGTAGGAAAGAGTGTTTCAGAAGCTTAAGAATTATTCCATATTTTTTTATAACCCATTGTATATCCCTCTATTAGCCATCGTTTTTATAAGTTATGTTGCCAATAGACTCTTTATTGTAATTAATTGATGAAAACACATGGTGATGAATGCTAAGAGAATTTGGAAAAATCAGTTTCTTCAGCTATAAAAAAAAGAATAGTTTATGAAATAAATCATGTTTTGTAAATTCTAGAGCGTGATAGAAATATTACTGTCCTTTATCACCTTGATCAAACTCTAGTTGGATCTTTGTTCCTTCTGACTGGGTCCCTAGTATGGCTAAAAGCTATAATGGCTAAGGATATTATGTTCTTCCCATTTTTCTCCTATGATTTGTCTTAATATCTTGACTTTCAGTCCTTTAGTACTATATTAATGAATATATTAGTGTACTAACAATTATTTTTTCTTGGGCTGGCAAGATGCCTGCCTCCCTCCAAGCATGACAACCTGAGTCTCATCTTTGAGGCCCACTTGATAGAGAGAACCAATTACCACAAGCTGTCCTTAGACATCCGCATGAGTCTCTGTCCCACATAAACAATTATGTAAATACAAATGTAATAAAAAAGATATATAATAGTTTATTTTGGTACAGTATTTTACATGGAAAGAAATACAGCTGATAAACTTAAGAAATTCTTCTATGGTCATATCACAGTTTAAATAAAGTAGTATGAGTTCCCAACATGAATACTGTAACTACAATAGCTTTAATTATGAGGCCTTGAAACTAAACATGGTTTTTGGAAGAATTTAATGTGATTTGAAGTGTTTGTTTGTGTAAGAGACTGCTGCAATGTTGTTTGTTTCTAACCATATGCCTTACATAGAGACTTGTAACTGTTTCTGATGAATTCATCTGTCTTCACTTTAGCATTTGGTTTTAACCTCAGTTTTTATCTTTTTTGTCATTTGTAGCCACTTTATGTTCCTCTTTTTTACCTATCTTCTTCAAGCAGGCCAACTGTTTTAAATATAGAAGATACAGTCTTTTAATTTCAAGTTGAGGGACATGTGTGTGTGTGTGTGTATGTATGTATGTATGTATGTATGTATGTGTTAGAAATGAGAGAGAGGGATGCTTACTTTGTAAGTGTTATTTTGGAGAAACTACCTGCCCAAGGATACATATTTGCAGTACCATTCTACATATTCAGAGGCCATGCTAACCTTCACATCATGTTTGACTGGCATACTTACTTGGGGGAAAGCACTACACCTGATATCTGGAGGCTTGTGTTTGATTTCTGGTTACCTTTTTGTTCCTGAGGTATGTGAATGAAGATAAAAGTTTATCTCTCTGGGGCTGGGAGAGGGCTCACCTCTTAAAAGTATCTATGTCCAAAGCATAAGGAACTGATTAAGATTTCTAGGATTCATGTTTAAAAGCCAGATAGAGTGACATGTTCTTATAACCCAGCACTAGGCAGGGGAGGGTTATTGGGAGGGGTTCCCTGAAATTCATTAGCTACCTGCTCCATCCAAACAATGAGCTTCAGAAGGTTCACAGAGGGATTGTCACAAAATGATCAAGAAAAGACATTCACCATTAAGCTCTCGCTTCCACATGCACTTGCACACACGTGCACTTATACACATTAACAAGTATGTACAACACACCATGCCATACACAAAGTTTTGCAGTGGAACAAAAAAAATTGTTATCTTAAGGGCAAAAAGAGGTAATATATTAAAACTTTCTATAAAAAAAATTGTTACTCTGATAAAATACCTAAAGCAATGATCAATTAAAAAGGAATGGTTTATTTTGCCTCATAATTTCAGAAGTTTTAGTTTAGAAGATCAGTGTGTTACATTGCCTTTGGGCCTGTGTGGATGTAACTCATGATGAGGAATGAGTAGCAAAGCAGAACTGTTGTCTTAAGGCAAGTCATGTGAGAAAGGCAGAAGAAACTGGCACCTAACAATCCTTTCCGAGGGCATGCACAGTGACCTGAGTGCTACATTTGCCTTCTAATATTGGAGGAAGCTGCCTGGAGAGAATGAGATGCTAGTATGGGAATCAGTACTCCAGACTAAATAGTCCTCAGAATAGAAGTGCAGTAGGTAGCACTCAGCTGGGGAGCAGATGCAGCCCCGAACCCACATTCCTGGAGTTTCTTCTCATTCAGAGACTCAGTGCTAAGCATGACACCTGAGGAAAGCACTTTACAGTGCAGTTCATTTTCATATCAACAGGTGACTTGGTTTTTCCACAACCTGTTCTTATTTTTGCCCCTGTATTTGAAATTTCTAGTATAGAGATTATAAATCAATTTTGGTTTTTGCTTCCATTTTATTTTTCTTTTAGTAATTTTAGTTTGAATGGTAAAGGAATTGGGAACTTTTTATTTTACTGCCCTAGCTCTCTGAAAGTTTTTAAGGCCACTAGGTGATGGCTTCAGAAAGTACTTATTGAACATGCCATGTCTTAAAAATATTGCTGTGTGTATGGTGTGTGTCTGCTTGTGTGTGTGTGTCTGCATGTGGAGGTTAGAGGACATATTTCCGGGAGGTCGCTTTTCTGCTTCTACTTTATGCAGACTCCAGATTGCAGCAGATGGTGAGGCGTGTGTAGTGAACAGCTGTACCTGCTGAGTCCTCGCACTGGCCCAGAACTGTGTCTTTTAATGACCTGGGAGTTCAGTTTCTTCTTTCTGATATGGTGGAGCTATTTTGATAGCTTACCAGGCTTTAATAAATTAAGCATGAATTTGTCAGTGCTGTTAAATATAAATTGTCCCCTTATGGAGTCTTAGGAGAGAAGTCTTTTTAGGAATGACTTACACTTAGAAGTTCTTTGAAAATTGACAAGAAGCTTTTTCTGTGGCTCGTAAGAGCTTAAATCATTGCACGGTGTAAAGTGGTCACATGATGACATGCAGGTATGCTTACATCTAGGCTCTAATTTTCAAATAACAGGCATAGAAGTCAAGCCCACATGTCTCACCTGATACTACTTCCTCTCTTTATCTGTCTTTCTTTTCTTTTTGGCAGTAAGGACCAGGAAAACAAGTTTTGTTTCTACGTTTTAATTCCTGCACTTTAACACAACTTGACATAGCTTTTTAGAAAGTTACTGATTCTTTAGTAATTTTGAAAATGTTTTGGTTATTAGATAGAAGCTTTGGAAATTCTACCTTCTACTGGTTCTGAATGCCTCTCAGGGCCTTCCACTGGTATGAGGTAGAGAAGCGAGCTCATACTGTTGTTTCCAGAAGGTTTGTGATCTTACTACTCAGGCATTGTGTCAAGATGGAAACATAGGCTGTGTCCTCAGACACATGCTCTGGCTTACCCTGAGCATCACTTCTTCTTTAGTTAACTCTATGTTGGCTGTAGAACAGAGTTCTGCCCTAACCCTGTTCTGTATTCCCTTGAATTTATTATTAGAATCATTACAAATTGAATGTTTACTTCAGAAACACAATTTTTCCATCACTTGGGAGGCAGCATGGTATTACAGAGTATTTGAGGACAAATGTTTTATTTTAAATGTGCACATAAGAAAAGGTGTCCTTAACCTCTTTGCATGACAGTCTACTCATTTGTAAAATTATTACAACCTTTTATCATAGATATTAAAACCCATAGATATTTTATCATAATATTAAAATGCCCCATTTGTAGGAGGTATGCACTGTTCTGGCCTGTTTCTGACTGTGCATTATTAAAGCTCCTATGTGTAAGATGCCTGTCTCATTTTTTCTTTCTTTTTTTTTAGGCAGTTTTATACAATGACAGATCTGTTCTGGAAAATCATCATGCTGCATCAGCTTGGAATCTGTATCTTTCTCGCCCAGAATACAACTTCCTCCTTAACCTTGATCATGTGGAATTCAAGCGCTTTCGATTTTTAGTCATAGAAGCAATCCTTGCTACAGATCTCAAAAAACATTTTGATTTCCTTGCTGAATTCAATGCCAAGGTTTGTTACGTAAAGTAGTGCCTGACTTTGAAAAGGGAAATTGTTAGTGTGATAGATGAAAGTAGGGGTTTTGTTTTTGTTGTTAGGTTGGAATTACATTACACATGAAGTAAGAATAATAACTGATATTCAATATTATTGTATTATTTTAAATAAACATTTTTATTATTATGGCAATATGTCTTAAAATATTGTTGCTTGCTTTGCTTTCTTTTGCCAAAAAGATGAATTTTATTGTGGCTTTCTTTTTCAAAAAGTAACTGTTGTATGAAACGATTAATATTTACTATTGCTATATCTTCTGGTAAAGCTGCTGTTAATCCTAAACAGCTGTATAAACAAATCATCACACAGAGACTATGATTTATTTAGTTAACCTAGAACACAATGCTGGGCAATAGTTACTCCATCCTAAACCTCCAAGCCCCATAGTTTCCTAACATTTAGATTCACCCATTATACTTGCTTTTTCTGAAATCTTAGGTCCAAGTCCATCTCTCCATGGCCTCTCTCCCTTGGCTCTCCTCCCTCTGCCTTGCCTTTTCTCCTCCCACTCATTTCCTGCCCTCTGGCTCCTCCCCTCTGGCTCCTTCCATTGCTCAACATTGTGGCTAGTTGCTTTATTTTGGCTTGTTTACACAAAGTTGAGACAGGATGCTTAGGAAAAGTATCACAATGCAATATCCGGATTGAAACCAGAGAGTGGGGGTAGAAATCAGCATTTGAATGAGCAAGGGTAAGGTGTATACATTTCAAAAGAACATTATACCAACAAGTAACTAATTATATCCAAAGTTTTTATAGCAAAATCAGAGCTACTTAGTGCCAAGTGAGACATTTTATGAAATTAAAGTTGTGTTTTTTAAGAAGCCAGTTCATGTCTATCTTGCCACACCTGTCAAATCTTCTTTGTATTAGTAATTTTCTACTGCTGATCTGGCAGAAGAGCAGTAGTGTCTCTTCTCTTCTGTTTTGACAGTGATCTCCTCATTCCCAAACTGTCTGCTAGAACTGCTATGTGTGTGTAGTCACTGTGATGTGGAATGATGAAGATCAGCTCACGGCCTCCCAGCCTCAGAGAATTCATATTTACTGTGGAGTGTAGAATCAATAACTTGCTCTGACAATGATAATGGCATTGTGTCCCACGGAAGAGAAAAAAGTTGAGGACCATTGCTTTACTTTCTTGAAAGAAATATTCCTCACCTTTTTATTTTTGGTGAGCTTAAGCTGCTGATTCCTCACTTTTTATTTCCAAGACAGAAATAAAAAGTATACTAAATTTTCCTAATAAATAATGTTAATGTCACTTACTTACATAATGCTAATTAATATTTACTTAGCCTTTGTTATAAACCAAGTGCTGTTTACTTATCTTTATGGCAGTGAATGAAAAGATTACCATCACTTTTTTATAGAGAAAGAAATGAATTTGAATAGGTTAAATAGGTTCAATTTAAATCAGTTGTGAGTTAATATTTAGACCATAGAGTTGAGCTTCTAAAACTTGTGTCTTTGAACTATATCACTGCCTGTCACAGCTAGAATGGATTTTTCCTTAGCTGTTTTAAGTGGCTTTTCTTTTAGGTAGAAATAGTTACAATTCTTATTGTTTATAGATCATAAATATATTTAATATATTATAAATATATACATATGCATTATTATTATTCTCTATGATAATTACAAATAATAAAACCAAAGTTGTCTTTTTTTTTTAAATAAAAAACGATGGCGCCTTTGAAACAAAGTCTTATTATTAGTTCAGTGGGACATTTTATCACATAGATCCATGTTTACAGCACATTTTGATTTTAAGGATGCATTTAGTAAAATTTCTTCCTGTCCTTTGGACAGAAAATAATTTTAAGATAATTGGTAAGAACGAACATTAGAAACTGTGTCTGCAGAACCTAAAACAATTCTTTTTCTCCAAAATAGGCCAATGATGTGAATAGTAACGGTATAGAATGGAGCAGTGAGAACGACCGCCTCTTAGTCTGCCAGGTGTGCATCAAACTAGCAGATATAAATGGCCCAGCAAAAGCTCGAGACCTACATTTGAGATGGACAGAAGGCATTGTGAATGAATTTTATGAGCAGGTAAGATGAAGCATGAGATTGGTGTGTTTTAAAAGAGCTGCCATATGAAGAAAGCATCTTTGAGGTTCAATTGCTTCAGAAAGTGTGAGCTGTCTTGTAAGGGACTAAATGTTGTTTGTACCATGGCTCCTAGTGTTTTCTTGGCTCTACCTTTGATTTTAATATTTTAAAAATTTTATTGTATGCATATGGATGTTTTGCCTGCATGTGTATTGTGCACCATGTGTGTGCCTGGTGCCTATAGAGACCACAAGAGGACGAACTCTGCTGGAACTGGAGTGACAGATGTTGTAAGCTACCATGTGGGTTTTGGGGACTGAATTTAGGTCTTCTGAAAGAGCAGCCAGTGCTTTTACCCACTTAGCACTACTCTAGCCACTACTGCTAACATTTAAAGTAGCAAACAAAAATATATAGCTTTTAACTTGTCTGAAATAAGTTGATTATATTTTTGGTTGAGAGATAAGGATAGACCCTGGTCTCTAAGATCACTTTCAACCTGAGAATCTATAATTTAAAATAGTTGATTTGCAAATGAAGTATTTTCCTCCCAACATAATATTTATATTAATTATTTGGGAATTTCATACAGTGTACCCTGATCACACTGGTTTCTCATTCCACCCAGCTCCACCTTCGATCCTTCCTCCTCTCCCCAAAAACATACCAAGTACAATTTGTGTTGACCATATCTACATTCGAGCATGGTCAAACTCCCAGTGGCCAGCAAATTGATGACTGCAGACTCGTAACTGAGAATGAGACATTGAAGGCTTCTGTGACACCACCTCTCAAAACAACAACAACAACAACAACAAAAAACAAACAAAAAACCCCAATACAGACAGGAGGCTATTGAAGAGTCCTTAAAAACTGTTATAAAGTTGCAGACGTAGTTTTTCTTTTAAAGATTTATTTTATTTATTTGTTACATACACGCCAGAAGAGGGCACCAGATCTCATCATAGATGGTTGTGAGCCATCATGTGGTTCCTGGAAATTGGACTCAGTACCTTTGGGAGAACAGCCAGTGTTCTTAACCTCTGAGCCATCTCTCCAGCCTGCAGAAGTAGTTTTTAAGTGATTTTCTGTTCTCTTCAGAACATACTTAATCATCTAAAGATGTCTGTCATAGAAAGACTATCTTTGCATTGGAAGTATCAATGGGGGCAGAAATCCTGACAGAAAATAAAGGATAGAAGTGAGTTCAGCATAGATGCTGAGTGGTTTTTCAAGACTTCAATTATAAACATGCTTTTTTTCATATCTTTAAAAATCTTCACTTTAAAAGATTTTTATTTAGCCAGGTGGGTGGCACACACCTGTAATCCCAGCACTCAAGGAGGCAGAGGCAGGTGGATCTCTGTTTGAAGCCAACCTGGTCTATAAAAGCAAATATAGGACAGCCAAGGCTAAAACAAACAAACAAACAAAAGATATTTATTAATTTGCAGAGTCTGTGCCATTTGTTTCCCATCATGTTGAAGAAAGCTGATTATCCTACAAGCGTCAAATTTCATTGTCATTAAAATATCAAATACCACCTGCCTATCCTATAGTCCTTTGAAGTCCTTGGCCCTAATAGTTACGAATAGTCAAGTTGTTTACAAAGTTAGAATTCCTGTTCATTTAGAAAGTAGGAGTAATGAGGTTGAGCTTGTCAGATCATATTTACTTAACCTCATATTGTATTGTAAAGGCACAGTGTCCTTTAACCATCCTTGGAAGTTACAAAACACCATACTGTGTAACCAGCTATCATTGAGAATGTGAATAGGAATATGCAAATTACATGCTATCTTAAATTAAGAAAATATTGTCATTTATCACTCTATGTAAAAAATTTAGTATTAATGTATTAATTATAAACTATTAATGTTGGTAATTATCGAATGTTGCAGGTTGGCAGTAAAATTATTAGTACTTTATATATTTTCTCTGTTAACTGAATATCAAAGTATTAGTTGGTATAAACAGAATATGAGAATAATTTTTTTGTTTGTTTGTTTTTCAAGACAGGGTTTCTCTGTGTAGCCTTGGCTGTCCTGGACTTGTTTTGTAGACCAGGTAGCCTCAAATTCACAGAGATCTGCCTGCCTCTGTTTTCCTGAGTGCTGGGATTAAAGGTGTGTTACACCATGCCCGGCTGAAAATAAATTTTTAAGACTTCTCAAATGTCTCGAGAAAAGAAAGTGTGATTGTTTTTCCTCTGCTGATAGCTGATATAGGTCTCAGCTGATATGAGCCTCAGGTGAGCATGTGCCTATTAAGCCACGCTCCATTCTAACAGTAATTACCATCATTAATGTTTAATGTAAAGATTATTTTGATATAGACTATTTTTAAAAACCTCAAGATGCCAGGTGTGGTGGTGTATACCTTTAACCCAGCACTCCAGAGGGAGAGGAAGGTGGATCTCTGTGAATTCAAGGCTTGCCTGGTTTGTAGAGTGAATTCCTGGACAGCCAAGGCTATGTAGGGAGACCTTTCCTCAAAATTGCAAACATAAAGAAAAGGAAAACAAACAAACAAACGTCAAGATAACTTTAATAGTAAACCTTAATAGTTATATTTTTAGTAGCTAAATGTATTTTTTTTTAATGCTCAGGGAGATGAAGAAGCAAACCTGGGTCTACCCATCAGTCCCTTCATGGATCGTTCTTCTCCTCAACTAGCAAAACTCCAAGAGTCTTTTATCACCCATATTGTGGGGCCCCTGTGCAACTCCTATGATGCTGCTGGCTTGCTGCCTGGTCAGTGGATAGAAGCAGAAGAGGATGATGATACAGAAAGTGGTGATGATGATGATGGTGAAGAGTTAGATTCAGATGATGAAGAAACAGAAGACAATCTAAATCCCAGTAAGAACAGAAGGAAAAATATGTTCTGTTTAATGCTACTGGTTACAGATGATCACTTAATTTGGATTTAGACTTTTGCATCTTAGGTACAGATATGTTGAGTAACTCCTATCTAAGTGTTTACATTGAATACTCAGGTTTTGGATAGCTGCTATGTGCTGTCACTGTGCTGCTTCTGTGCACAGTAGGGACTCTTATTTAATGAAAGCATCTCTCAAGCTGCTGTCCTCCAGCAAATACTTATCTGAAAATCTCTGAAGTGAGTCCTAGCAGTTAAGACTCCTCATCTCCCCCTCTTCAAACATCAAAACAGCTGGGAGCACAACTTGAAGGCAGCCTCACATGGACTCAAGAAATGAGTCAAGATAGTGGGGAGAAAAAGAGAACAGAGCTCCTAGCTCTGAGAAAACCAAGGTTTTGATATTAAGAATGAGTTATATAGCAACATATTTTTCTGAATAAGACAATGAGAATAAGTGGAAAATAGAAAAAAAAAAAAACTTGTCTTTGAAACTGTTACGAATGCCACGTTCTCTTTATTTTAAAGGAACATTTAAATTACTCCTGATATTAAGAATCTAATATGTAACACAGTGAGAATTTCGTTTTTATTTAGTGGAAGTACATCTCTGTAGATGCTGTTGTCCAGCCAGTGCTCTTCATCAGGCTCCACCTGTATAAGCCTTATACCCAGTTCAGATACAAATGCCTTGCGTGTAGGGTTAGCACAGCAGAGAATAATCTTATGCCAACTTGGGGTTGGTTGACTGGCTTTTCAAAATAAATAATATTCATCAGAATTACATTTACTTTACCACATTAAGACATTACAAACTTGATTTTTAACTTTGGATTTTTATGATTTTCATCTTAGATTTCAGTACTGTACCCCCTTCCAACCCCGTGTTCTCTGTATCTTGTCACTGTTTTGTTTTCCATTCAGAATAACCCCTGTCACTCATAGCTATGTCTATAGTGTTCTGTTAGGATATGATCTTCATAGCATGGATAATTTTTTTCTTATTCTTCACACATATAAAATTAGAGCTTATGTAACTATTTAGACTATAGAGTGGGCACTGAGGCATTTATTGAATGATTGAGTTATATTTGCTTTGATATAAGTGTTTGTTTTAAATTTCACAGAACCACAAAGAAGGAAAGGCAGGCGGCGAATATTTTGTCAGCTAATGCACCACCTCACTGAAAATCACAAGATATGGAAGGAAATCATAGAAGAAGAAGAAAAATGCAGAGCTGAGGAGAGCAAACTGCAGGTGGAGAAAACCTCCTTATCTCAAGCAGATGAGATTCAGGTTATTGAAGAAGCAGATGAAGAGGAAGAGCAAATGTTTGAATAGAAAAGAACAAAACAAAACATATGCTGAAGAAGCCTGGGGTGCTCCTCCCAGGGTCATTATGGAATGCTCACTGTACTGACTAAATTGACCATTCCCATGTGGACAGACCTTAATACTGTGAGAGGATCTTTGCTTCCCTGGCAGTTCTCACTCCTAAGCACTTTCCTCATAAACTAGAGAATGATTCTTAGAGCTGGCTACAGTTGACTCATGTTGCAAAGCCCTTCCTCAAAGCCTTCACTGGTGTGTAAATACTGTGTCATAATGCTGCTTTGCTGGTAGTGAACTCTTAATCTCTTATGACGAGGGAGGGCTAAAACTGAAAACTCAAGTGACTTTGGTTTTTCAAGTGGCCATAATGCTTTTATGAAAACAGGATTCATCCTGTATTTCCAAATATATCTGTTATGTCTTTGTTTGGGGGTGGGGTGGGGCAAGAAACAAACCTCTATGCCTAATCCAAAAAGGAATTCATTGTGGCCTTTCTGAGTGATTTCTGCTTATGGCAGTACACTGTTCAATGTGGTTCTCGCTTCATCCATGAAGGACTGAGGACCTTTGTTATACTTAACAAAACCCAGATGCATCTATTTCTGATGCTTTTTATTGTTGTGTATAATCTACTTGTGTGTTTTTATTTCTGCCTAAAGTATTCAGGTTTGCTGTGGACATCAGAAGTCTGAATTCTAGTCTTACTGATTTTGTTCCATGGTTGAATTTTAAAGGTGTTTTACAATGAAGGAGCTTTATTCTTAGTCAAAACTGTTCTTATTTTTATTCTTGCTCAGGACAAGTAATTTTAAATTTTTGTTATTATAAACATGGCATAAATTTGCTAGGAAAAAATATTGTCCTAATATTGGTGTTACCTTTTGAAATGAGCATCATTTTAATTAAAGCCAGGAAAAAGGAAATAGCTATCTTTTGCCTTAATGAAAAATCAAATGAAATCAACCCCATCAAAGATATTGCCTAAATAATTTGTTATCTTTAGTATGTGTCTTAGGTGCCTTGTATCTTTTTGTGTCTGGTTGTCGTAAAACTGACTTTTTTGTTGTTGTTAATTTCTTTCTGCTTCAAGAATACACGGCAGAGATGACCCATCGCTACGTAGTAATACTAGAGCCCCACAGGAAGACTGAATTCTGAAGTCAAGTTCATGATGGGGATGAACATTTATTTTTTATGTAAAAACTACAAATAGTTCAATAAATAATTCCATGAAAATGCATATAAATAAATAAATACCTTATCAAGGAAATGGACCACACTTATAATGTCATATAACCTCACTAGAGAGAGGCTGTGTGCCCTTGTTGTGAAAAATTATTGAAGTTATACACAGCAACTAAAATGATTACAAGATGGTAAACTGATTTCTCATTATTCTTCAAGACTATACAGTTTTTTAGAGCCATTCAACTTTGTGCACAAGAAAGCTGTCAGTTTCTACAGTAGTTCCTATGTAGTGTGATGCTGGAGTTACTTACCTACCTAAGATATTTGGGTTGTCTACAAGGCTGCATTTAAAGATCTGTTTAAGTACTGAGATTTTTGATCCTGCAGGTATCATATTTAATGAATCACTACACTTTATTTATTTAACATATTGAGTGCTGAGTTCCTTCCTGTCACTTTTGTTACCGCAACCACATCATCTGTAAACTGGTCCCACCATATGTTACTGAGTAATAAAATTTCAACTGATAATCTATCAAATTTGAATTTATATACATCCAGAGTGTGTATTTCTCTAAAATGTGCTTTATATCCTATGCAAATATATTTATTCTGTTGCTTCCTTTCCTACAGAAAACAATATACACGTGTCTTTAAATTGATACATGTACAGGCATGCACGTATTACCAGAATCAAGTCTCTAAACTATTGTGTTATTTAAATTTCTTATTGGATAATTTATTTTTAAATTCTGTCTTCTTGAAAGACACACTTTTAAACCAGGCACAGTGGTGCATGTCTGTAATCCCAGCACTCAGGGACGCAGACACATGTGGATCTCTGTGGGTTAGAGGCCAACCTGGTCTACAAAGCAAGTCTAGGAAAGCCAAGGCTACACAGAGAAACCCTGTCTCGAAACAAAACAAAACGCAATTTTCTTTTACTAAAATGTTACTGAGGATTCATTTGAAAATGGCCATTATATTTAACCCTTGCTTAGTAACCATAAATCAGAACATCCCAAAGAAATTAAAATTATCCATGACAAAAATTTATGTATCATGATTGTAAATTATAAGTGTGTGGATATATTAAATATATATACACTACTGTTAAATGGCGTCCTACTTGAGGAATGATTATAAGCTTTATTTTTCTGTAGGGTGTGTGGATTTTACCAAGGGCCACTAGCCTGCTGTGTGAGCACTCTGCTCTTACACTATGCCTCCAGCTCATATTGCCGTTCTTATTTTGCTTGCTGTAGAATCAGATTAATTTTTACTAGGATTTTATCACAAATATGTCAGTCATTGGTGTTATACATATATAACACTGTAAATATCTGTGTGCTTTCTATCACACTTTTTTCTCTATAGAAATCTACTTTTTTGCTTGTTATTGTCTGATTATTTGAAATCAAGTAACAAGTGGTGGTTGTTTTTTGGTTGTTTGAAAGCTTTTTCCCACTACCCTTAACTATCCTTTTCCTGTTGGCCTTGTCTGCTCATTTTTACGAGAGTCTGGCATTGTATAAGTAATCAAAAATTGTCATTCTTTCTGGATTACAACTTATAGAAACAAGACTTTAAAGAAGGGATGAGTAGAGCAAACCAGTTCCTTTATTCTAGTTGCCAGGCCATTTATGAACGTCTCTGACTGGGTATGGGTTTGTTAGGATAGCAGAGATAGTGCAGGGATGAGAGCTGGGGCAGGGTGGGGGCGGGGTCATTTTACACTGAGTGCTGAAGAAGTCATTTAGTTTTGATATGACTGGAGTGAGAGAAACAACACAAATAGAGGCCAGAGCAGGAGAAACCACATTAGAGAAGCTGAGTTTTTTGTTGACTAGAGCACAGAGTGTACGAGGAAGGACTGGTTAATGAGAGATGGTGGTTATGAAGTCTCTTCTGTAGCATGGTATGCCATTTAAATTCTTCTAAGGTTATAGGAACCAAAAGGGTTTTGATCTGAGTGAAACGGTTAGCTTTTCATATGGGATCATTCACACACTATTTTGAATTGTTACAAAGCTGTGAGAGGCCATTGTTGAGATTGAGTTTCTGCCCTTGGCCCCAGCAGAATAGACAAAGCCTAAATGCAGTTACGCTTGGTAAATGCCATATAGTCAGAGTAAAACTTCAAGAGAATAGAGTCCCAAAATCTATTTTGATGAAAAACAGATTTTAGTCTGTCTGGGTGAATTAAGCACAGTAAGGAAGTCTGTGTTTTCACCTAGAACAAAACAAAAAACTGACCCTTTGCTAACCAATCTTTACTTCTACAATTGTTCTCTTCTTTCATTTCCATCTTACAAAAACCCATTGTTCTGCCACAGTCTGGTAGGATGGCTATTTTGTAGACTCAAGGGTACCCCGGTTTATATTTTCCAGATAAAAGCTTTAAGATCTATAACTGAATGTTATGATTTTTTTCTTTTGACAATTTTAATTTTTGTTTTTGACAAACAGGAAGGATTTAGAGACAGGCCTTGTGAGTTTTGGTTAGGATGGATTATAGGGTAATAGGATAAAAGAAATGAACGATCTTAAGATTTAGGATACAGAGTCAGTTTTCCTGGTGATTAATAAGATTTGGTAGCGAGGAGGGTGACAGGTTTCTCATCTGGAAACTCAGTTTCTGAGGCTGAAAAAGAATACATTCGAGAAGGAGTAGATTTTGGATGCAATCGAGGGAAAACAGATAAAGTCAGATTGGGACTGAAGGATCTGATACATTCTGCTGTAGTCCAGTAGAGCGGAGTTCAAAAGAGAGGGATGGGCTAATGTCTGGATTCACTTGACAGTGAAAACCACAAGGTGGAGTCTGAATGTAGGAAGAGTAATAAGGCTGAATCAGAACTGAAACGACTAGAGGGAGAAGGAGACTTATAAGAGAAAGTAGCTGTAGACATAGTAAGAAAGAGAAGGGCACATAGAAATCCAAGTAAATGGATCTTTCAAGAAGGAAACCTAAGAGCTGGTGAGATAGCTTAGCAGGTAAGGGTACTTGCCACCAAGCTTGAGGAACTGAGCCTGATCCCCCGAACCCACAGTAGGAGAGAACTACCACAATTCGTGATCTCTATAAGCATGTGCTCGCTCGCTCTCTCTCTCTCTCTCTCTCTCTCTCTCTCTCTCTAAATTTTAAAAGAAACCGGAGGCCATCCTGGGCTACAGTGTGAGACCATGTCTCAAGTAATTTCTTTAAAAAAAAAAAAAAAATAGATGATCAAGGAGTTATGTTACATGCTGCCTAAAGGATTAAATCATAATAATGAAAATGTTTTGATTTCAATGAGAATATTAACTTCGTTGTTTGCAAAAAGAGTTCAGTTGGTGTGACTGGACACATACCAGAATAGCACAGGTTAAAATATTTTGGAAATTCAACAAGGTGGTACTATGAGAGATTAAACACCTTCCCATCACAGAGCTGCTCTAGGAGAAAAACCCTGGGTTTTATATATTTTACCAGTGTGTACTGAAATAGCAGTTGTCCTGTCTTTGAAAACATTCTCTCCTGCTTTTTTTTTTTTTTTTTTTTGTGGGAACTAAGGGTTTCTTAATTTCCTTTTTAAAAAATTTATGTTTAAATTAATTAGTTTATTCACTTTATATCCCAACTGTAGCCCCCTCTCTCGTCCTCTCCCAAGCCCATCATCCTCCCTCCCTCTTCTCTCCCCATGTCCCTCCCCAAGTCCACTGATGGGGGAGGTCCTCCTTCCCTTCCATCTTACCCTAGTCTTATCAGGTCTCATCAGGACTGTCTGCATTGTCTTCCTCTGTGGCCTGGTAAGGCTGCTTCCCCCTCAGGGGTAGGTGATCAAAGAGCCAGCCACTGAGTTCATGTCAGAGACAGTCCCTGTTCCCCTTCCTAAGAAACCCACTTGGATACTGAACTGCCATGTGCTACATCTGTGCAGGGGTTCTAGGTTATCTCCATACCTGGTCCTTGGTTGGAGTATCAGTCTCAGAAAAGATCCCTGTGCCCACTTTTTTTCCTCTCTCTCCTTGTGGAGTTCCTGTCCTTTCCAGCTCTTTCTATCTCCCCTTCTTTCATAAGATTCCCTGCACTCTGCCTAAAGTTTGGTTATGCATCTCGGTAGCTGCTTTGATACCCTGCAGGGGAGTCTTTCAGAGTCTCTATGATAGGCTCCTGTCCCGTTCCCTGCTTTCTCTCTTTTCAGATGTCCATCCCGTTTGCCTTTCTGGATGAGGACTGGGCATCTTACCAGGGTCCTCCTTGTTTAGCAAGTACGTTTATGTTTTAGTACATTAATGCTATATTATATGTCTAATATCCACTTATATACCATGTGTATCTTTCTGCTTCTGGGATACCTCACTCAGGATGATCTTTGCCACCATTTGCCTGCAAATTTCATGATTTCCTTGTTTTGAATTGCTGAGTAGTATTTCATTGTGTAAATGTACCAGGTCTTCGTGGCAGTATAATAAGAGTCATAGCCCAGAGCAGCCCAAGAAGTTCCCTCCCCAATGAAGTACCTCCAACCAGTAAGTACTTTGATTTTGCTGCAGAAAAAATTTCAGAACAAGCCAGTATGAAGCAGGGTTGAGGTTTCTTAAAGAGACATTAAAGAAAACAAAAACAACCCCCCCCCCCCAAACTGATTTAAGTTTGGTGGCTAATTGAAAGAGGCACCCAACTCACAGAAAGGATAAGACACCTAAGTGTGAGTGGGCTTCCTAAGGAAGATTCATGATTGAGGGTCTTACCAGTAGTCATAGTTTGGTTGTAGCCATATTTTAGTTGCTTTCAGGTTACATCTCAAGTATTGTTTAAAAACGTTTTTCTTCCTTTTTTTTTTTTTTTTTTTTTTAACAATTATAGGATATGGCAGTGGAGGGGCTTTTATTTGATAAGATAAAAACAGATAAGGGTTATTCAGATGTATAAAGATATATGTCCTTCTTGAAAGATTTCCAGGAAGTAATTTTTATTTTTTATTTTTTTCTAGACAGGGTTTCTCTGTGTAGCCTTGGCTGTCCTGGGCTTGCTCTGCAGAGCAGGATGGCCTTGAACTCATAGAGATCTGCTTGCCTGTGCCTCCCCAAGTGCTAGGATTACAGGTTGTGCCAACGCACCCAACCCAGAAGTAATTTTATAGCTGAAAAGATGGTACACCTTAAGAATGATTCACTGCTATTTGAACATTCTTATTTGAAAAATCCCTATATAGGCTCTGAAGAAGAGATGACTCAGCAGTTAAGAGTTTTTTTCTGTGCTTGGAGAGGACCCAAGTTCAGCTGCAATGCTGACAACTACCACCATTCCAGCTCCAGGATTTCTAGTACCCTCTTCTGGCCTGGGCGCATGAATACTCCCACCCAGACACATTAAAATACAACAAACAAAATCCTAAAACAACTATGTTGGCAACTTCCACAGTGAATGATGTGTTGGAATTCTTGACTCTCCTAACTAGGCTTCAACCAGACTCTGAGGTGAGGAACTCTTTTCCTTCCCATGTCCATATGCATGTTCCTTTCTATCCTGTCTCAAAACCACTCAACCATTCACTCTGTGTTTGGACTTACTTGATACTGCTCCCAGTGTCAACATTTCTAACCATAGTTTTCACTAAAAGCGTGGGATTTTTTTTTTTGACCTATTCATTGACTACTGCAATGAAATAGAATGTAATTTTAATTAACTCACAATTAGTAAAGGATTTTTTTGGTGTGGCTAACAAACTTTTGTTTCACCTTAATTTTCTTTGTGTATAGAAATTCTGTTATGATTGTTGCTCATGTCAGGAATGTTGTAAGGATTTCTTAGTCTGGTGATCACTAATACTCTATTTTGTTAACAGAGGTTTATAATGTCATTACCTAGTAAACACAATCCTTTATCACCTTAGTTTAGGTTAACAGAATAATCCACACACAACTGTGCCTTAGAAACGTCATTCAGATTTTGTGATTTTGTTTGATTTATTGAGTGTTCATTGGTATTACAACTTAAGTTTGATAGTAAAATGAAATGCTGTTTGTGAATATGCATAGCACTAGAAACGCTGCCAAGTTATAGCCGTTAACTGTGACTTGCAGGGCGCTAAGAGACAGTGGATGAGCATACTTCATATGATTTCTTTCACAATTATACTATTAAAATACAAAAAACTATAAACAATGTATAAAATGTTTCTGTATTTCAATATAAAGTTTTGAATATAATGTGAAAGTAATAAATTCTCATGATCACAAAATATTAATCTTACTCCTCACCCATTTAAAAGTGTAAGAACCAGTTTTAGCTTATGATCCATGTGAAGTAGATGGTAGGCCAGATTTGAAATACCCTGACACTTAATCTAATTCTTAAAGATGGAAAATATCTATTAGTTTTATTTTTCTGTTGCCTAATGTTAATTCTTGCCTGTCTGAAAGTAGTAAATTTCTTTATAGGTTATTTGGTTTTTAACTGTATTTTTGCTTATTTTCAACATTTCATTTTTCATTGAAACGGGGACTTAGGTATTCTCTTCTCCCAGAATAATAGATTCTCATATGCAGAGTTTAAAATGTTTTTACATATCCTACAATTTTATTTTTCCTCTTTTAGCTAAATGTTGTTTTAAAACAAAAATTCAAGACATAAGACAAATTTTGCTTTCTGGTTTTATTTTGTTATTAAAATCCATCTTCACTTTATGGCATTATTTTTAGAGAATAATATACATATTTGTGCTTCTGAACTTATTGAAATTTACTTTTGGTACATTATATGCTTAATTTTCAAGAACTTTACAAGCACTTGTAGAAATTACACAGAACTTTATATGCATTAGAGTGACCTTCCTGCAGATAAAATATAGGTCTTTTGTATTCTGTGTGTGTACATGTTGCTGTGTATGCACATGCATGTAAGTGTGTGTGGTTGTACATGGAAGGTAGAAAGCAATTTTGGGTGTTGTACATCAGACATTATTCACTCTGCTTTTTTGAGACAGGGTCTCTCACAGACCTGGTTCTTGAGAAGTAGGCTAGTCTAGCTGACCAGTGAGCCTCAGGAAACCATCTAACCTCTGCCTTTCTGGAGTTGGAATTATAAGTGTATGTTACATCTTGCTTTCTGGAAGCTTGAACTCAGAACCTCATGCTTATACTACAAGCACTTTATCTGCATTGCCATCTCCCAGGCCTGTATTCTCACTTAAAAAAAAAAAAAAGCCAATTCATTTGTCTTAGCATGGGGGAAATGAAGACTTGTTTCCTGAAAAGTGCTATTTGGCACACTATTATACTTCCTCATAAACAATATATTTTAGAATTATATAAAATGCACACCTTTATCTTATACTTTCTGGCTTTCACACCATTCATTTCATTACCTCTGTTTCGTTTCTATATGCATTTTGTCATAGGCTGTTTGCCTGTCATTTAAAAGAAATTGCTCCTTTGTGGTAAGACTTGTATACTCCAGGCTAGCCTAAAACTGTATGTCAGGCTGGCCATGACCTCCTGATCTTCCCATTTTCACCGGAGATTACAGGCGTGTACTATCATGCCAAGCTCCATCCTGTGTTTCAGGTATTTCCTCTATGCAATCAAAGCATTGGTTTGCTTCATTATCTAATCTTTACAGTGTTTAAAAGGTAGAGTAGTCCAATTTACATTTACTCAGCTAACTCTGTAAAGACTTCATATTATTTGGTCTTATCTATACAATTAGGGCAGTGAGATTAAGGCTCTTCTGCCTTTAATAGTTTATATAGATGAAAGAAAAATTACAAAACTGTCCTAAGGGATAGGTAAACAAAAATAGAATCTTGCATAGCTGTATGGAATTCCTGTCCATACTAAAAGCAGTGGTAGCCTTACTCAAAAGAACAAAGCCTACTTAATTTTTACCACAATCCAATTTACTAAGTTATCTTATTCAGTAAGACTGCCAAGCCTGTAGAATCCCCAGAGTATAGATTTTATAAGAAATTATAGTAAGGAAGAGGTCTAAGGGTGTGAAAATTTTTGCTATGTTGAAGAACAAAGACTGAAGAGCAACCTGTCATAGTACATCTGTTAAGATTCAGGAAGTTAGGTCAGAAAGTAGTAAAAGCAGACAAAGTGGGTATTGTAACTGGTTTCTTGATTTGTGGATCCTCTTCTATTCCACTATTCCACTCTCATGTAGCACATATACTTTGGGGAAGTGAAAACCCAAAACAGTTTTAAATTAATGTTTGAACATGTGACTCATGCTCTTTTTACCATGAGGAAGAGTTTATGGGGTTACAGGAAAAACTCCCATTGTGTTCCCAGAAACCAAGCTTGAGCTCTTTATGTGGCAATATGTGAAGCACATGTACTCGTGTAAACTAGCTTTTGGGTAAAGTTGTTATAATTTGGAAAGCAAAAGATTGATGGGAAGAAATAGGGGTTTTTAATTAAACCATGAAACTTCTATGCTATTCCAACCTTAATCCTTTCATATTACCTCTAAATTTCAATTTATTATTATTATTGCACAGGATTTTCTTTTTCTTTGAACTAAAAATATCTTAATACATTTTAATGCTAACTAAGGTTAAATCATGTCTTTTTCCTTTTTTTTTTTTTAGGTTTTAGGAGACAGGGTTTCTCTGTGTGTAGTAGCCCTAGCTGTCCTGGACTTGCTTTGTAGACCAGGCTGGCCTCAAACTCACAATAATCTGCCTGCTTTTACTTTTTAAAAAGTTTATTTGTATTATTTTAATTATGTATATGTGTGTGTGTGTGTGTGTGTGTGTGTGTGTATGCCCATAAAGTGGAAATACCCATGGATGCCAAAAGCAGTGGATTCCCTTAGAGCTTACATTATAGGCAGTTGTAACCCATCAGATGTGGGCAGTGGGAACTAAACTCAAGTCCTTTCTGCAAGCATAGTATGTGCTCTTAACTGTTGAGCCTTTTCTTCAGTCCGATCCATATTCATCATAACAGCCATTGTTATCTTATTTAGCTATCTATTTATTTATTTACTTACATGTTTTTTGAGACAGGGTTTCTCTGTGTAGCCTTGGCTGTCCTGGATGCTCACTTTGCAGACCAGGCTGGCCTCATATTCACAGAGATCTGCCTGCCTTTGCCTTGCCCAGTGCTGGGATTACAGGTATGTGCATCGTGCCCAGATGCCATTGCTATTTTTAATTGCTCTAAGACTGCAACTCCTCACAGAATAAGTTAGAAGAATGTGGGCTCTTTGAATAACTTTAGAAGAAATAATAATGAAAAATAGCTATAAATGAGTAAGTATACATTCCAGTTTGTTTTAGCCTGTGATAATATATCATTTGTCTTGGTATAATTAGTAATAGCATTCCATCATTCTCATGTGTCCCAATTTACAAGTTACCCTTTCTCTATAGCAGGATTTTGGATTGGAATATTGTTGGAAAAAATAGGCTAATCTATGGAACTAAGACCTCAGTAAGATAAGATGTTTGAGTCTTTGAGCTCTGTGACTGGTTTTAGAAAGAAGTGGTGCCAAGAAAGTGTGTCCACAAAGAATCAATAGCTATGAGTGGTTTTTATCCCAACTGAACACTGTGTTTCCTATATGCTGGACTGCTGCTGTAAGGATGAATGCTCAGGGATCACAGAAACTCCTGTTTATAAGAAGAATGACACAATTCTTATAAATACATAGTAGAGAGGAATATCTGAAAGCCCTGGAAGGGTCTATATTAAATGTAGAGTCTTTCCATTGTCAATCCTATCTAAAATACTTCTGTGGTCAAAATACATTTGTGTGGATTATTTCTTCTTTAGTCCTGGACTGATACCACAGTATGGAATCATAACACCTAATCATAAAGAAAACCATTTGGAATCAAAATTCCTCAGGATGGAGCCAGATCAGAGAAACCTTAAACTAAACAAAAGCTCTGTTTAGAAAATCCATGGCCCTTCTTAGTATCTACATAACACCCGCACCTTTGTGTTACTCAATACATTTTACAATAAGAATTCATGGAAGTTAGAAAAAAAAAATAACAGCTAATGCTTCTAACTGCTGTAGCACTATTTTAAACAATGTATCTTGTGTTCACTTTTGGCCCAAACATCATTGTTGACTCAACCCGGTTATACCTCAACACATTTGTGCACTCTCAGCGTCTTTCTGCGCAGATGAGGTAGGACTGTGGCTGCAATGTCATGCCCAACCTGGGTGTCAGGTTTGGAACTAGTTCATGTGGAAAATGCAGATGAAATTGCTGAAGCAGTGATGTAAAAAACAAGAACATTTCCATCCGAGCCAGCTGTTCTCCAAGACAGTGTCTTCTCCCTGAACAAAAAAAGCAAGTAAGTTTAAAGACCATTTACAAAAATCAACATCTAATATTTGGATGCTATTCAGGAAACTTGGAATTTAGGTTAGAAGACATCATGAGAGAAGTTTCTCAAATCTCAAAGATTAGAAACTAGAACTTCATTGCAAAAACATATTCCTCTATTTCCTTATATCAAATCATGGATTTTAAAGATTTTGGTTCCATCTCTGACTTATCTTGCATAATGCAGTAGAGCACAAGACATATTATATAGGTCTTTGAGCTGTGACATTTTGTTCTTATTGATTCAAGGGAAGCCCATTTCAACTGACCTTCTGGGTTCTTTACTCAGTAATAAAGACAGTCTATCTACCAAGCTCTGTGATTCATGTCCTATTTCAAAGCAAAAGCAAAAGCTTTGAAATAGGTTGGAGATTTAGTTGGAGATGGTATAATAAACTAGAAGGCACTAATGTGAGATTCTAGCTTAACTTGGAGTTTTCTTTCCTTTCTCCAAGTTTTAGTTGTTCTTGAATTTTAGCTCTAGAACTTTGACAACTCCCAGTTCACATGCTAAAAGTTTTGTAAGTAGCCAGCCACAGCTTCTCAAAAACTTTAGCTTTATTTAGCTAACTAAAGCATGCTTTGAATAGAAACAGGTGCTCATCACTCTAAAGAAACCATTCTTTCCTCTTAATGTTATTTTTAAGTGCATGGAAGGACACCAAGAAAACAAGGCCTCCTAAACAAATATGATCAAAGCTCATGTGAACTCAAGAGACTGACAATGCACAGGGCCTGCACAGGTCTGCACCAGGTCCTCTGCATATATACTATGGCTTCCAATTTAGTATTTTTATAGGATTTCTGAGTGTATGTATGAGTGGGTCTCTGATTCTTGTGCCTTCGCTTGAGCTCTTCTCCAACTCTGCAATGTTTGTTTAACTATGATGTGATAATTTCTGTTTTATTATATGTTACTTTGTTATATTTTTAATTATCCTGTAGAAGCCTATTTTTTTTTCCTAATGAGAGAAATGAAAGGGATTGGATGAGCTTAGAGGGGAGGTAAAGAGGAACAGGGAAGAATAAGGGAGGGAAAACTGATCGAGATTTATTTTGTGAGAAAAATATCTTCAAAAAATACTAAAAAAAAAAAAAAGAATTAATGGCATGTGTTCAGAATTGTCTACTCTAGAGCAGGTTGCTTCAAACTTAGATGGCAATAATAATGAGTCATTGTTATACTTTAAAATTATATACTTGTGTTTTCTTACCTAGAGAAAAAGGAATCAAAGCTTCCTTTCTAGTAAAATATCCACTGCTGTCCAGAAATCGCTCAGGATAGAACATGTCTGGGTCTTTCCAGTACTTTTCATCAAAGTGAACAGAATAAAGATTTGTAATGACTGTTGTTCCTTTAGGTATGGAATAACCACGTACAACTGCATCTTCAGAGGTTGCGTGGAAAATCCCCAGTGGAACTATATTACAGAATCTTAAAACTTCATGTAAAACTGCTTCAGTGTAAGGCATTTTGCACTTGTCATCCCAAGAAGGCCTCTTATTGTGACCCATAATTAAATCAATCTCTTTATGAACTTGTCCTGTCAGAGAGACATGTTAAAGTTATTATGTTATTTGTTAAATTAGATGTAAACTTACTTCTCTTTGGGTTACAACAAATGATAACCCATAATCAACGGAATATAGGTCTACCTAGATTTGAATTTTTCATCATCTTGTATTTACATGAATTTATTATATACCCCCTCAAATATTCTATTAGTAAGAACCAACATTTTGGGTAACCTCAAAAAAGAATTATAAATAAATGTATAATCAGCCTAGCATCAGAATAGCATCACTGTCAGCAAGGAAAATAATGGAAGATTAGACCTGAATAGGAAAAAAGCAGAGTTCAGATCTGAGCTTTGCAGCTTCTAGATACCCAACCTTTATCATTCTTTATAAAAGATGAATATTAAGGTCCATTTAAAAAAGTTTTTTAAAGATACTGCCATTCTATATATCCCAGGTTGGTTTTAAACTTACTATGTAGGCTGAAGTGGTCTTGAACTTGAGATTCTCCTGTCTTGGTCTCCTGAGTTCTCAGATTAGAGGAATATTACCACCATGCCTACCCTTCAGATGCTTTTTATTCTTTTCTTCTTCCTTTCCTTCCTTTCTTAAATTTGCATTAAAATATTAGATTTGAAAATTAGAAGTGTGAAATATTTCCCTTCTTGACTAGTACAGTTGTAGCTCCTAAAACTGCTTTATACTTGGTTATAACACTAAAAGTATATATGACCCCTGAGGAGAGACCCTGAGATCAAGGTATCCTCACCTTGAATATTAGGATAAAGGGCCATGAACAGAATTGCCCAGCGTAGCACATTGGTTGTAGTTTCAGTTCCAGCAATGATGAGTTCACCCACTGAAAAAATTAGATTCTCTTTGGAGAATGTAGATAAAGGATTACTTTCACTTTGATCCATCTCATCTAAATAGGCATCAACAAAATGCTGAGGTAAATGAGGCTTTCTGTTGACAGAAGCTTTTTCAATAAGTCTGGAGAGGAAATCATAGACCATATCTGCATTTCTGAATAGCTTTTGATGTTTTCCAAAAGGTAAGATGCCAATCCATGGAAATGCATTATAAAGTAAGACTGGAGCACTGGCAGCTAGTTCCACGTTCTCACTAAATAACTCAATCATATGCTGAAAATCAGTGTCTTCATAAGTGAATCGATCTCCAAAAAGGATCAGATTGGTTATGTTTGAAACAGCATTTGTTAATACTTGCTTGAGGTCAAAAGGTCTACCTTTGTATGTTTCAATAGCATCAATTAAAAACCAAGTTTCTTCTAAGATTTTAGACTCAAAAGATTTTTGGCCACTTCCAAAATAGTGAAAGCTGTTAACAGCCAATCTTCTGTGATCAATCCATCCTCGGCCATATCTGGAATTGAGTAAACCTGTAAGGAAAGTATTAAAAATCTTGTGTGTGCCATACTTTTCTGTACTTGAAATGCTATGAAATAAAAGAAAAAATTCAAAGATAGACAGTTGGTGATTTTACCTCCCAATTATCTAAGTACATGATCGGGTCCCAGGTGATGCTGCCCAGAAGCCAAAGAACATTAGATAAAGCTGGTCTATTCCTCATGAAATGACTGCTATAAAAGACCTATAATTCTCATTCTGTTACCACAAGAAATTGTCCAGGCTTTTGTAATCAAATACAGATGAACTAGGCCTACATAAATCTATTTATTACTTTCTCATACACATAAGTTATAAAAGATATATTTTACAGACGATTTATTTTTTGATTAAATAAATACTCCAAATCAGAAGTTTTTTGTCTAAAAGAAACTAGATTGTTTATTTTTATTTTATGTACATTGGTGTTTTGACTGTATGTATATTTGTATGAGGGTGTCAGATCCCCTGGAACTGTAGTTATAAACATTTGTGAGCTGCCATGTAGGTGCTGGGAATTGAACCTGGGTCCTAGGGAAAGCAGCCAGTGCTCGCTCTTAACTGCTGAGTCAACTTTCCAGTCCCAAGAAACTAGACTTTTACAACACAAATTTTCTTCTGTTAAAAGCATGTAGGAGGTAATTATGCCACAGTCACGAGCAGCCCTGACTTGTCAAAGTAGAAACATTCATGTAATTAAAGAGAGAAAACCATGAATAATAATGCTATTATTACCTGCCATTTAGCTTGTTTAAGATACTAAGTTTTTAAAGTAAGTATGAAGGTCCCATTACAGAATTTAGAACACCATTACTGTAAAACAAAAAAATCAGATACCAGTTCTATCTGATGTCAATATTTTATTTTGGCCATTTTATTCCTGCTTTCTCCTTGACTGCGTCAACTTCAGCTTTTCTCCCTTGTTGAATATGTAGTCATCCAAATCTTATCTTATAGGACCTATAACATGTAGTCATCCAAATCTTATCATTCTATAGGACTGTCTGTCCTTTGTATAAACTCTACAGCTCTCAGTGTATACAGCATAATGATGAGTAGTTAAAGTCTGCTTTAGTTTCTGTAAGCTTGTGCGTGAAAGTCTGTCATTGTGTGTGCGCATGCGTGCTGTGCACACCTAAATTGTTTCAGTACATATTAAGTACTAATTCTTCAAAACATTCCTTATGTTTCTTAGAATTGGCAACAAAACCAGCACATAATGGTCTAAAACATTATTGAATGCAGTCTGATGGCTCCTCAAATCCAGTTTTCACAAAGTAACAAAACAATCTGTCTACACTAAAATTATTTAAAATAAGAAGGAATGTGATTTAAAATAGGTTCATTGAATAGATGAAAATAAGCATACCTCCCATTTTTGTCATCTTCATGAACAAAGGAAGGCATGGTCTATCTGCAAAAATTTCACTTTGATGAACAAGGCATTCTTTTACTACATCATAGCCATTTAGAACCACAGCTGATATGCCTCCAATATCTAAACTGAAAATCTTTGAGAAGAAAAACAACATTGAGACAGCAAAATATACAGAGAAACAACCATGGAATCCACATTTTCTAAGCCTGTCCCTCCTAGTATTTGCTACTTCTTAAAAACGTATGGATTTGATACTTTACAATGTTTAGACGGCGTGATTAATTTATACTACTGCATACATGGGACCATCTTATAAGGTATAGTGTAAAAAGTACGAAACACAGGAGGCCTGTATTCTACTTTAAGGTTTGCAATTAAATAGATTTAAGGTAATGGGCAAAACAAACTTTTTGGACTTCAGTATTGCCACAGAAAATAGATTTGATTTAGATACTCTATTAGGAATCATTCCATGTCAAAATATTCATTATGTAAGAATCTCATTTTACTTCGAAGACAAACGAGTAACTATCTATTATCATACCATTTATAATTTATCTATTTGTAAATAGATAAATTTACCTATTTGTAAATAGATAAATTTATCTATTATTATACCAGCTTGAAGTCGGGGGAGAGGATAGAAAAGTCCAAAAGACAACTTTGGAGTTTAAGCATATGGTTAATTGTATTTGCCTTTCTAAAGCCCAGGTTCTAAGGGAACCTAACTTTAGAGGAGTGATATTCACCATGTATACATAGGGGAAAATAAAGCAGAATAATCCATCCTCTACCGTGCTGGAGTTGCTTGCCACATGTTCAAGTTTGATTTCTTTTGCTGTCATAAACACCATGACCAAAAACAACTTAGAGAAAAGGGCTTGTTTCAGCTTGCACTTCCAGATCACAGTCCATCAATGATGGAAGCAGGGCAGGAATCTGGAGAGAGGAACCATGGAGGAACTCTGCTATTGGCTCAATCTCTGGTTCTGTCTCTTAGGTTAGGTATATAGCCTATACACACCTACCAGGTTTCTTAGATGGGTTTCTATTGGTGTGATAAAACACATGACTAAAAGCAACTTAAAGAGGAAAGGGTTTATTTTGTTACACATCCACATCATTGTTCATAACTGAAGGAGACCAGAGCAGGAATTCCAGTAGGACAGGAACAGATGCAGAGGGTATGGAGAACTGTTGCTTACTGGCCATAGTTTGTTCTACATTCTTACAACACTCAAGCCCAGGGGTGGTACTGCCCACAGTGAGCTGGGTCCTCTCACATCAATCATCAGTCAAGAAAATGTACTACAGGCTTGCTCACAGGCCAATCTGGTGGGTTCTTTTTCTCAATTAAGTTTTTCTCTTCCCAAATTACTATAGTGTCTAGTTGACAAAATTCGCCATCACACTAGGGATTGTGCCCTACCCCCGGTGTACAAAACAATCTTTTTTGAGGTCCTGGGATAAGCTGAGACAATTACTCAATTGACCTTTCCTTTTCCCAGGTGCCTCTAGGTTGAGTTAACAATAAAAATTAGCCAAGACACCATATGTTCACCTCAGGTTCACTTACAGAGTCACTCCTGAATTGTATTTTAGCCAAGTTAAAGTAAAGGCCTAACCTAAGAAAAGCTTATTTATCACTAAGTCCCAAAGATTGCTTATCACTAACCTCTCAGGAATTTCCCAAGGTATTTTACAGATAAAATACCTTGATGAGCCTTATCTTTGTGCAAACAACTAAGGCAGATTTAATCGTGGTATATTCTGCTTCTGAAGAAAACAGGAAGTCTTAGCTGATAACAAAAGCTCTTCAGGAGTGGGTCAGCAAAAGTGATAAAGATTACCAGGAGGAACTGCAATTAGTCTCATCAGAAATCAGTCCCATCAGAGTCTTTAGTCCAAGGGTGAACCCTGGACTAGAGAAGTATGTACATTTAGAATCTTGGGGGTGAGGAAGGGATATAGATTTTGTACACAGTGGCATTAGTTCACAGTGGCCATGGAAGAGGGCTTTTTTTTTTTTTCTTTTTTTAGCATAAAGGGAATTACTACCAGATAAGAAAATGAGAGACCTTTCAGTATTAGTGTTATTAAAGAAGAGTCTTTCCCCAGAATTGTATTCAGTGAAATGTAGGAAGTGGTACTGATGCAGGAGAAAAAAACAAAAACAAAAAAAACTCAAATTCATCATTTTGCAAGGATTTAAGACCCTGCTGTTGGAAAGTATGTTAATATGAAGGCAGAACTGAGGGAGAATATATTTCAAAGAAAATCTTCTGATTGTGGTTGCTGAAGATTAATAAAAAAGGACTCATCACTTAAGAAAGCTATTATATAATCTATTTTACTCAAGAAATTGAAATAGTTGTCTGTTCAGAGAGCAGAACTGGGGAAAATTTAGCTGATCTAGTTGTATATTATACTTCAGAATTTTTAGTAAATTTTCACCGACTAAACTGTGAAAACTTACTCTTAAACTGTTTTGATCTATGGAAGGGTCCAAGATTATGTTTATTCAATCTTTGATTTATTGAGCAGTTTTAAAATGTCTTTTATGAGACAACTGTGCTAGCAGTGATGTAAACAGAAATACACCAAAAACTCATGCCTTCTAGAAAGCTAGCTCAACACAGAAATTTGTACTATCCCATTTAATGATCACACTATCTGTCTTTCCTTCAAGGTGTTCAGGTCCTGTTTGAATGTGAAGTGTTCCCCCATAGACTTGTGGTTGAACACTTTGCCCTCAGCTGCCAATATTATTTTGAGAAATAATAGAACCTTTAGGAAGTGGGGACTACCTAGAGGTAGTGGGTTCTTGGAACATGGCAGTGAGGGTCCTATTCTGGGCCTAGTGGGTACAAAGTGAGGAGCCACTGCAAACTCCTGACACCAGAAGCTGACCCACCAACTGCCATGATAAACTGCCTTCTGCACAAGCCCAGATAAATCCTTCCTTAAGTTGCTTCTATGAGGTGCTGGATCACAAGAGAAGTCTAAGGAAGGTCCGAGACCCAGGTTGACTCATTTTCTGTCCAACCCAAAATCCAGCAGCTCATCCTGTATACTGTTTCTACTTTGAAGTTATAAAAGAATTTGACCAAATTTCTTATCACTTCACATCTTAAATTTCCCTCCGAGGCTTACATGTTAAAGATACAGATTTTAGCTTAGTCCTACAGGGAAAGGGTAGAAGTCTTAAGGGAACTAGGGAGAGATTTCTTCTGGCCCCTCCTCTCCTCTCCTTTTTATGTCTTGGCTGCATGATGTAAGCAGTCTCCTTTGCCAAACATTCCTACTAGGACACACTGCTTCACCACAGTTCCAAAAGCAATGATGTCAATAAACTGTAGGAAACATCCAAGACACAATGATCTTTCCTTTTTGTAAATTTCTTATCTCAAATACTTTGTTTCAGTAAAGCAAGGCTGGCTTTCACAACTTCTATACTCTGATTCAAGCCACCTGCTTTTCACCCTTGTAATAGATATGACAACCACCTCCTCACTGGCCTAATTTTACTCCTGTCATAACCCTAAAGTAGTGCCCATCTCCAGTACTCTAAATTTAGCTCATGTTACAGCTCGTACAACTTTAATATATAATTTACTTATATTTATTTTGTCTGTCTTTCCCCAGACGGAATATATGCTCCCTAGTGACAGAGATCCCTGTTTTGTTCACTACCATATTGCCAGCATTCCTGACAGTTCATGGCAGATGATAACTGATGCACCTATGCTGAATTGATGAATTTGGCAGAAACATTTAAGCATATCATTACAACACCATGGGTTAAGTACTAAAAACAAACAAATGTACAGAGTGTTAACGCTGATAAGTGACTATCACATTGCCTGGCTTCTAAATTATAAATGACTTTAAAATGACTTATTTTTTTCATTTTAAAATTCTCCACAGAACCCCACTCAGTGCCTTGAATAAGTTCTCAATATAAGTTTGTCATAAAACAAATAAACTGTCAATTCTGTTGGCTGTATTGCAAAAAATTACCTTTATTGCCTTTTAGAGTATTGCCTGAAAGAGTCTGACAAATCCACTTATATCAACTTTGCCAGCTATGGAATGCTGCTCAAAATCTACATTAAGAATCTAATCACAGCAGAAGTTAAAACAATAAAGAATGTATCTCCAAAGAAATGGCAATTTATGCTGCAGCACATTTCTATATAAGATTGCTTAAAAATAAATATGAATCTTGGGCACTGCTGTTTTCCTTTCAAAAATTACAAAGGATTCAACTCAGAGTGCACAAAAGTAGGAGTTATTTTAAAGTTCAGATTTATTTACTTTTTATTTGACTACACAGCTCAAATTAAAGGGGAGACAGTAAAAGAATAAATCCTGTGAACTGCGCCCTACAACTTTTCTGAAGCACAGGAGATAACAGTCTTTATTCTACAAAATATGGTTAGTATTTTAACAACTCATACTAATTTTGACACAGTAAGAATTGGGAAATATCTCTAGGATAATGGGAGAGCTTCAGGGGTGTTTAACAACTAGAATAAAGATCAAATGCAGTGGCTTACAAAGAGTTAATTTTTGGTGGGTATTAAACCTAGCAACTACTCTGCAGTGCATACATCCTTTTCAGTTTTGTTCCTTGCAGTTTTAGCAGCTTTCAGCACAGGTTAGCCTTATTTGATGTGTAGTTGTCATCATTGTGAACAATGCCTGGTTTACCCAGTGTACCAGAAACAAAATTAATTTATTATGCCAATTTCTAATCAATTGAATCTAATCAATTGATTCCTTGATGGCAGTCTTCCACACACTTATATTTTCATTTTAGCTTACTGGAACAGACTTACATCACTCGTCTTATATGAATATTCATAGTAAGTAATTCCTTTCAGCTCAAATATTTATGTATTCCAAATAACTGGTTTAAAGACAATTTTACATTTGTAGGCACAGTAAGTTTCTATTGTACTCAGTGGTAGAGCACTTACCTAGCCAGACTCCCAATACTACTAAATGAAAATACCTTTCACACATACTAACCGAAAGTATACGTAACTGGTAATACATTTGGGTAGCTTTTTACTGTTTGTGGGTATCGTTACCCTGACGAGGAAAACTTCGGGTTCGGAATTAGAACTAAAAGGCGATTTTTATTTTTAGTGTTACATTCTTTACAAGACGGCTCAAACAGCAACCTGCAATACTAACCACTAACTCTGTCCTAGAAACTCACGGGGTCTCGACTTTCCCTCAAGCTCAGAACGCACAAGGCCGAGAAGTTTCTGTCCCGGGCACCTTGACGGAAGGCACGTCCGACAGATTACAGGCCACATAGCGCAAGCGCAGAAGCACTGCCCGTCGGCGGGCGGGAAACTCAAGCCGAAGCGGTAGCGGTGAGGGGGCTTCCGGTTGGAGGCACGGCCCTCGGAGCGGGGTTCCCCCGAGGGGCGGCAGGCCCGCGGGGCCCCCTGGCTGCGGCTCCTGACCGGAGGAAGGTCCGCGTGGCGGCCTACCTCGCCGTACACCCGGCTCTGCCTCCTCATGTAGACGTGGGGGAGCTCGGCCGACGTGGCCAGGGAGCAGATGTTGCCGACGAGCGGCAGCCGCGGCGGGCCCGGGGGGAAGCCTGCCGGGCGCCTCTGCCTCAGGAGCTGGCGGACCACCAGCGCGACGAGCAGCAGGTAGAGCGCGCCCCGGAGCGCCGCTGCGCACGCCTGGGCCGCGGGCGGCTCCATCGTCGGTCGGGCCGGGCTGTGGGCCGCTCGCTGGCGCTGAGGCAGGGGCGCGCCCTCCAGCCCCGCCGCGCTGCCATTGGCCGGCTGCCCCGACGGCCCGCCCTATCTGCGCGGCCGTTGGCTCGTTGAGGGTGGGCTCAGGGCCCTTTGGGTCAGCCACCTCCAGGATCTGCTCTGCTCGGGGTCTGATTGGCAGACCTTTGGGGTTGGCTTGGCCCCAGGTGAGCACCACCTAGCACGGGCACGGAGCCCTGGGGCTCCTTTCCAGAGGTTGTCAGTAGGCTGGTCATGTGAGCCTTGAACTCTGGGCTCGGGGCCTTGTCTCTCTGGACGCTGGTCCTAGGGAGGAGGTTATATGAACTGCAGTCTTTAACCGAATCTGGTAACACTCAGAAGTCCATCAGCGAGTCCACATACTCACACAGTTATTTATTGTGTGGAATGTATTTATTGAGTGCCTGCTCTGTGCAAGTGTTCTGTACAGTGAAGATACTTAGGTGGATAAGAACAGCAAAGTTCCTACTGACTGTTTTTTCAGTATCTTCATCCACAGACCACCCACCTACTGTCTGTTAAAATGTTTGATACTTTATCTTGAAATGGTCCTTAATTTTATTATGAATCTTCTAGTAGGTTAAGAAAATGATGGTCTTCACTGTTACAGGATGGATATTGAGCTTGTCACTGGGAAAGAGTAGTGGTGAGGCACCAGGAGCAGGGAAATAGTACCTGCTAGATATTTGGTATCAGTCCCGCAAAGGCTTGAAGTATCTAGTTTGATCACAGCTGCTGTGCAATGCAAGTGCTCATTCAGGAGGGGCTCCCTTCCTTGTTTACTTTTAAAACAGATTCATTTCAGTTCTAGAAGTATTCTCCAATTTGTGTTGATTAAGAAACCTTTTCTTCTTTCCCTGCTATGTTAGTAGGAAGTGCAGGCTCGCCCTTTGCCACCCTATCTGATTTACAGCACATGATGGCATGTCCCCTCCACTGACCTTAAGGCATAAGAGCTAATGAATAACTAAAACTCGAAGCCCAGAACCTTCTCTGAAACCATTTATTTTGCCAGTGCTCAGCAAAGATAGCTCACTGCACCCTTCCTTTCATTCCATCTCCCTGCATTTGCTCTTTGAATGATAGATACTGAACTGTATTGTATTTCTGTAGTTCTTATTACTACAGGGGTGTTAAAAGAGGATAATTTCACTGTTTCACGCGGGCATTTTTTTTTCCTATGCAAAGTGGAGTGAGTTCTTGGAGAAAAGTGAATACCACATACAGGACTTTGTCATTTCTGTGTGCAGAGTGATAATTGTTACAACAGAGAAAAGCATAGCCCGTGCTCCAGCGAGAAAGCCTCCTTTTATTGGCCTTTAGGAACTGTTGTGGTTTGAATATGATTTGGCGTCACCAAAGCTCGTGTTGAGGCTTAGCCTCCAATAAGACAGTGTTGTTCAGATCTTTGAGAGGTAATTAGGTTGTGGGAGTTCTACACTCACAACGGGATTAAAGTAGTTACCTCTGGGTGAGTTATCCTTTAGAGGGTTGTTATTAAGGTAAATTGGGGCCGGATGGTGGTGGTGCACAGCTTTAATCCCAGCCCTTGGGAGGGATTATATATATTCATGTATATTTGTTTGTGTATTATGTATGTATGTATGTATGTATGTATATATGTATGTATGTATGCTTGTAAATTGGCTTTCTGTGTTGCTTTTCTGTCTATTTCAGCTCTTCTGTAAGAACTTGCTCCTGCTTCCTTTCCATCTTTTTCCTATGGAGCCACACACAGATGCTGGTGCCATGCTCTTGGACCTACAGAACTGTAAGCTACATAAATGTTTTTTCTTTGTAAATTACCAGATCTAGTAAGAAACAGAGACAACCTAAGACAACCTAACTCCTTGTCTGAGAAGCAGTGTCTGTTGAGTCTCGATGCTGTGGTCTGGGGGGCTTACACCCTAGTGCTTCCCTAGCTCAGTGATGTAGCAAGCATATATTTGCCTCCTTTGCACATTGTGCATATGCCTGGTGTCTTTTATAAGAAGGAAGTGAGAAAGTGGATTGAACTGTATGGAGCCTAAGGCAAAAGAAAAAAATCAATAATACAGATCCTTCCTTATTAAAAATTTTATAACTTGTTCATGAATTTTGCTTTTTGATCATAAAGTGTTGTATTGAAATACTATTTTGATTATCAGGTTTTATGGTGCTAATTTAATTTTTTTTCTCCCAAAGTGAACTACTTGCCTCACCTGAGTCTGGGAGAAAGGCTATCCAAATGATGGTTTTGATTACAAAGTGGTGTGCAAGAACTGGGTTTATATACTATTCTTTTCATGGTATTCTAGGAGCCTGGCACTGATGTGAGTATGGTAGTTTTATCTGTAGGTGGGATTTGAAAACCCTTTGAAATGTCTACCTTCAGCCATTAAAAGCATTCCTCCCTACCCATTTCTGGAACCTTCATTTTTACAAATTAATTTATATGAGTTCAACATTCTCCAAAACAGACTGATTTAGAAGATACAGCTGGCTGGGGCAGTGCATATGCTGATGAAGCAGAGGGAGGAAGATCACAAGTGTGAGGCCAGCCTGAGTTACACATGTATAGAGGCTGGAGAGATGGGTCAGTGGTTAAGATCCTCATCCAGGGGATTGAGGTTCAATTCCCAGCACCCACATGGTAGGTTTACAACTGTTTGTAACTCTAGTCCCAGAGAATCTGATGCCCTCTTCTGGAGCTACCATTGCTTTGCAGATACTAAGGCCAGCCTAGAACTTTAAGATGCTGTGCTTTCAAAGGAACAATGCCTTCACTAAAATTTGCTGGTTTGCTCAAACACATCTGGCAGGCAAAGAAGCTTTTAAGTTGTTGGTAAATTTCTGAAAAATAAACTACATATAAGTTTAAAAGACAAAATCTGCTGGATGGAGAAGACAGTTCATAAACTCAGTGTGTATTAAATTCACATACAGGATTCAGGGAAGGAAAGGAGGGTTTCTATAAAAAACTTCTTTACCTGCACGCTTTCCCAAAGAATAAATCAATTTTAGAAGTAATCATTTTTCTCAGAACTAGGATCCATTCTTGCTGTTTTCTTTGGCAAATCACTCTACCCTGGGAACTCCTTCCCTGCTAGTTTCCCATTGAACCATTCTTATATCCTTGACAGCTGGTATTCCCTTGGTTGGCTACAATGGAAACCTAAAAACAAACAAACAAAAACAAAGCAACAACAACAATAACAAAACTCTTAGCATCATATTGAAGGGTCTCTTCTGAATGTAGCAACCGAGAGTTAGAGAAGGTTTACTGTATTTGTTCATGATCATGCATGTGAGAACAGAGTTTTGAACTTTTTGCTATGTGTTATTTCAGTCATCCATCACAAAATAAGTGGTCACTATGGAATTTTTAGAATGTTCATTAAATTAGGGACTGGTGTTATAATTCAATGAGCACAACTGTGTTCTCCACTTTTCCTGGGGTTTGCAGTTTAATGGAGGATGCAAATATCAAATAATCACAACTGAGTTTATGGTTATAGATACATATCCTGAGGTAAAGAAGCAGTTCTATATGCATGGAGAGCATGGTGTTGGATTAGTAATTATAGTCTAGAGCTCAGAACCAGCTTTTCTCTAGGGACTTGTCTTCCCTGAGATCATGTTCATGGCAAGGGTTACTCAGTTGAAAAACAACTGGTCTTTAATGGGAAACTGAACTCTAAGTAGGAAATATAAGGAAAGTGTAATGAACTTCAGTTTCTAAAATTCATGAATATCACTCAGACTTCAAAGTCTTAATTTGAAGTCTTCTTTCTGTATCTTTGCAATTTTTTTAATAATCATTCTCATATTGTGTTCTTTTTAAAAAACAGTAGATTTGAAAAAGCAATAGGTTGAGTTGATATTAAAGATAACCATGACTGCAGGGATGTCAATATCTCATAATGAAAAAAGAAAAAGTAATTATAAAATGTTGATATACCAAACCAAAGGCACAGTAGGCTGGGTTTGACTGGAAGACATCTACTGTGTTCATCTTCAAGGCAGAGACCACTGCCTTGAGCAGAACAGAACATATTTATGAAGAGCAGAACATATTTATGTTCTTAACAAATGAGCATCCTTATCTTTATCAAAGATTAGGATTTTATGTTTTTTTTAATTTTTTTGAGATTACAATATCATTTCATCATTTTTCCTTCCCTTTCCTCTCTCCAAATCCTCCCATATACCCCCCCCCCCCATTGTGCTCTTTAACTCAGGGCCCTATTTTCATCACAAAATCATTTGTTTTTAATTTGATATTGCATTACTAGAGGGAGTTCGTTCTTTCCTTCCACCATGTGGAACCTGGAGACTGAATATACATTGTCAACTCAATTTGACAGCAAGAACCTTTACCCCCTGATTCATTTTGCTGTCTCAAAATTAAAGTTGTCTTGAGAGAATTGTAACTTCAGGATGCAGTGAAGGTGCATAGTGTGTATTTGTGTATTCTGACTTGCTAACTTAGGAACAACTCCAAACATTTAAAAGATTAGTATCAGTTATTCAGAAAGCGCCGTCAGAGGAAACAAAGACTTAATTACCCTTTGTCTTCAACCAAAAGAGAACTTTTCTCTCATGTTCAGCTTAGAGTGACAGTCTGGACTTGCGAATGGCCATTGTATTGTGCCACTGTACGCAGCTCATGCTCTCAAGGAGCTTTAAAAATACTTTCATAAAGGACATTCAGAGGTAGCGTGTAATGTGTAAAGAGTAATGGTGGAGTGTAATGTGTGTTTCTCCGGATCTGAAGGCAGTAACTCTGAGGGTTGGATGGAGTGAAGAAATTGCTGGGCATACAAAAAATAGCATGACTTCTCAGAGAGGCACCCAGCTGCTTTCTCTTCCTGCCTCTCATCACATCTACTCTGGTCAGGACTGTGGCAGCTGCCTTTGTGTACAATGTTCATCACCTCTCAGATTTACCAGCACTGTCCTTGGCACTGAGCTCAGCATTCACTGTGTGATAACTTCTCTAATTTTTTCAATTGATCATTTCATGGAATGACCTTGGATTCCTGGAGGCAGGAGTCCTTGTCATTCTGCTCTTGAATCACTCCACTCTGGTACATTTGAGGCACTCCCTGGGCCCTGAATCCTTGCTAAATGGTTGGCTGGGTAATAGAGTCCCTTGAGAAGACACCTCCTGTACTGGCTGGTTTTGTGTCAACTTGACACAAGCTAGAGTCATCAGAGAGGAAGGAGTCTCAGTTGAAGAAATACCTCTATGAGATTCAGGTGTAAGGCATTTTCTCAACAAGTGATCAATGGGGGAGGGCCCATTGTGGGTAGGGCCACTCTGGGTAGTGGTCCTGGGTTCTATTAGAAAGCAGGCCCGTAAGAGCACTCCTCCATGACTTCTGTATCAGCTCCTGCCTCCATGTTACTGCCCTTTTTGACTTTCTTTCTGAACCTCCTTTGGTGATGAACAGCAATGTGGAAGTGCAAGCCAATAAACTTTTTGCTCCCAAAGGTGATTTTTGGTCATGGTGTTTCATTGCAGCAATAGAAACCCTAAAAATCCCCCTTTGAAGGTTTCATTTTACCTAGGTGGATTGATCGTGTAATGACGATGAAAAGCTTTTTTTTTTTTTTTTATCAAAAGACATGATGTTATCCAGAGACAATTTACAAATTATTCTCAGAGTAGCACAATCCCAGACTCAATGTATGCCTCCTTTAAGGAAGCATCTCTTGATGCAGACTTCTAACCCTAGCTGTTGGAGGATGAGGCAGAGGGATCACAAAGTGAAGGCCTTTATTAGAGGCTTAAGAGTGAGTTAAAGGTTAGCTTGACTAACTCAGTGAGATCTTGTCTCAAAATGAAAAATCAAAAGGGGTAGGTGTGCTACTCAGTCCCCAGCACTGATGTAAACAAACAGGGATAAATGAGTGACACATGAAGTGTTCTCCTTTCTTCCTCTGTTCCTGTCCACTGAGAACTGTTGGAAATGCTGTCTGCCATTGGATCTGAGAAAAAAATAATCTTCTCAGGGGTGGCGCTGTAATTTTCTTTATTACACCTCACACTCTAATCTGTACATCTGTACATCTCTGCTGGATTTCTGCAATGCATAAGGCAAGCCGGTGTTCTAGAACCTCTGTGTAGAATTAGCGTGGCACTGCATTTACAGCAACTCTGCAGTATTTCAGAATCGGAAGGACCATGAGGGAACATGCTTTATATCATGGAGGATGAAGTTGTAAGTGAAAAGTAGCTTGCTCATCACCACATACTGAGTTGGTGACAAGAGTAAGTATGCCTTGTGAATTCCTGGGGCCGCTGTGCCCTTTCCATTTTCTCAGCAACCATGTCTATATCTATAGATAGTTTAGTAACAATTAATCAAAATGAATTAAAATTTTTAGAGCATATCCGTCAGCACAGAATAAAGTGAATTGAGATTTTTTTCTGCTTTTGCAATTTTCTTTTTAACTGTAATTTAAATTTTTAGAGTTCTCTCTGGATATATATTTTGAATAAATTGGTAAGCATATAATTTTGTGTTATAAAACTGGAAATTTTCCATATTTTAGGGTAAAGTATATACTGACCTGTGCCTTTTTGTTATAACTCAGTTTTCTTACTTTGAAGTCTGGGTAGAAAGAACTAACTATATTTTCCTTATGTTTGTATTACCCACTATGTTAGCAAATATGGCAGAAATATATCTGAGGATAAAATGTAGTTTTACAAAAAGCCTATGCTGTAATTGTATAAATATTAATTTATGGATTTGCAAATATTGAGACTATTACTGCTAAACTCAAGTTTTATCATTCATAGAACAAGTAACTTAGTTGTCATGTCTCAGTTTGTACTTTTCATTATGTTTATGTGCTAATGCCTTTAGGACACAAACCCTCCGAATTCTCCTGTACCTCTTAGACAGGAATCACTAGATCAGAAACAGTTTTTTTAGTGTGTATTTCTAAACAGCATGATTTGACCACTGCCAGATCACTAAGCAGTGCCCTCTGTCTACAGTGGATGGCTCTAAGGGCAGGTGCTCGAGTGCTCTCTGATGGCCCGATCTATGGCAGGGAAGCCATCCTTCTTTTCCTTTTGTTTCTTTCTTGTACAATAGCCCTATGATAGAAAGCTTTTGGCTCTCTCTTTGAAAACCATAATATCTGTGCAGTTTGGAATACTTCAGCTAATTAGAGATTTTCAAATCCTGCCAAGATAGAGGTAGGGCCCAGCTCAAAAAATATTATCTAACTCACCCATGGATTGATCTAATAGCAGTATTTTAACTTGAGCTCTGAAATATTTTTTTCAGTAACTATTATCTTAGGGAAAATGAAAACTTTGAAAAATACATTCCAGCTAAATGAAGTATCTCTGTATTTCAGAACTTTATTACTAAGCTCCTAGTAATAAATCTAATAATAGTCAAGAACTATCTATGAATTAAAAATAAAATCTAAAATATCTTTCATCTGTGTAAAGTGTTTGTGAATGTGAGTGTGGTATTAAATTCCAAAGAATGTATGTGGTTAATTCTCTGTGCTTATTTTAGAATATAATATAAAATGGTGTTTTTATTATAAATACATTTTGAGATTTTGCTTATTACCAACAAATAAAGAGACAAGATAGCCATGGGGACAATACATTTGCTATTATACAATATTCCAAAGAGTTTAATATTTGTTTACTGATATTTCATTTAACTCTTTAAATAAAATAAAACTTTTGAAAATCCTATAGATAATTATACAAAGTCCATGGGTAACCATGTATGTGGTACATAGACATACATGCAGGCAAAACACCATACACATAAAATAAAAAATAAACCATAAAACAAGCAATAAAAAAAAAACAACAGTGCCATCTGGACAACAGAGGAGAGGCAGCCACCACCTCAGCTTCAGGTATGAGAACAAGTACTGTGCCCAAGAGCAGAGTCCACCTCATTTCAGCAAGGCTCTTGCCTTTTTCCCCTGAAGAGGAGGAGGATACAGTAGCCAGGACAGGGAGACTGGGGTGCTCTGTACCTTGGAACATTCCCTGAACATGTTGGGGGGGAGGAGTCATAAATACATTCATTTTGGGAAGAAGTTTTATTTTCTGGAGACAGAGACAGACAGGCAGACAGAGAAGACAACAAGAACCCTTGAAGGGTGTACATTTCAAGGAGAGCTTCCATTGAAGGTGCTTGTTCTCTGCAGAGCACAAACACTTAACACAAGTTACAATTACCCTCTGTGTAACCTGTGTTCCTCAGGAGGACTTAGGAGGATGGGCCACAGTGCTCATGACTCTTTGGCCCAGAGAGCCTGGCAGCAGGTGAACTAACCTGGCCTGGCCTGCTCTGTTGTGGCTGCTATGTAAACGGGTCTCTGGTCCTAGGCAGCTGTGAAAACAATTTAGATTTCAATCTCCTGATGGATGAGTGTTGTAGAGAGAGAGAGACAGAGTCAGAGAGTGAGACAGACAGAGAGAGCCAGGGAGACAGATGAACACACAGAGACAGACAGATTAAATCCTCAAGCCTGGACTTTCTCCCTGCATTTTCAAGCCTCTGAACTATTCATATTCCTTTGAATATTTACCTTTGAACTTTAAAATAGTCCCACTGGTACAGAGAAAGAGAAACCTTTACAAACGCTCTTCATTCAGCACAGACAGAGCCACACTAGGGACCTGGCCTGTGGCTCTTCTGTCACGCCCTCCTGGAAAAGGATCCTTTAAAACATGGGGCCTAGGAGACACTGGGAGTTCCCCTCACTGGTGCACAGTTGAGATTTAAATCCCTATGAAGAAGGTAGGCTACAGCATGGGTGACAAAGCCCTCCACAGAGGCAGGGGTGCTGCATTCTACTTTTGTAGAAGGGTAAGAAACAGGAGATTCCTTGGGAGTTGGGGTGATCAGGAAGAGGGACCAGAAACTCCTAGGTGGGAAATTACTTTGGCCATGGAAATCTGAAGAAACCCAGCACACTGATCTAAGGATTATAGGCATCATGGAAAGGAATGCCTTCTGGATCTCTGTTTAGGCTGATGAGTTTAGCTTGGTGTGGTAGGGCAGAACCAGGTATTCAGACAGTAGCTGGCCAGAAATGAGTATGGAGGTTTTGGCTTTGGCTGCAGGAACATAGTGAGCCTTAGCTGGCCTGGGTTAGTTCTTTAGAAAGCAAAAGATCCATGAATAAGCAGGTTAGCACAAAAGACTGAAGAAGACTACACACTGTTTCCAGCATGGAATTGGTAGACTGTATCTGGTAGAGGTCTTCTCTCTATTTTCCAGTTATTTTCTGCCTCTCAGGACTTGGTACTATGGGAAGTACCTAGATGTCATCCCTAAGTGACATCCTCCTTTGCTCCTGGAGTCACTATTTCACTCCTCAGAGACCACACCAGTGCTTGGTATATGGTAAAAGAGCATTTGAGGTGCGCAGAGGAATGAGTCCCTGAGCCTTGGAAGTCAGGGTGATCACATCCTCAGGGACTAGGAAGGCTGCCTGTTTTTGGGGGAAGTAGGCAGTGCCTGCAGTGGGTCTGTTTTCCCTCCAAGGGAGCTGGAGAAGGAGTCATTTGAGAGCTTCAAGTAAGGCTTCTTACTTGGCTCCAATATATCCACTATGACTATGACTAATCCCAGAGGAGAGATGGAGGAAGGGAGAGAGAGAGGAAGGGATCGAAGGAGAGGAGGAGGGAGGGAGGGGTAGATGGAGAGAGAGAGAGGAATGTTCAGAAGTTCAGCAAGCTGCTGAACTAGGGCATGGGGCCTTGTATTCTCAAGCCTCACTGAAGTTGGAGGACAGCTGGAGTGACTATGTTCAGATCACAGAAAAGTTTCTGCTAGTAAATGATGTCAGCAGCTGAAACAGGAAGATGCAGATTTTTCTTTCACTTTCAACTTCCAGGGAAGAGTTCTCTAAGTCTGCAATGGATAATGTAAGATAAAGGAGCAGGAAATGAACACCATCAATCTTTCCAGAGGCCCTGGTTATGATAAAAAAAAAAAAAATGTGGGCATCTGGTCAACCTATTTTTCTCTCATACATGCAAAGTGACTTTATTTTACACTTGGTAAGGGAAGGTGAAGGCTTGCCAATGGGTTGGGACAAATAAAGTCTTAGGTAGGTCTGGGACATCTATGAAGAATGCATGTTTTTACAGGGTTAGGGAGAACACTCTTCTCTGGCCTAAATCCCCGTGCACCCAGAACCTAGCAGAGAGACTAGCCCTGGTTTCCCCTTGGCTGAGGATCCCAGGGCTGGTAGAAAGTCGGAAAAGTTCACTTCTCCCTCACTGCCCATTCCTGGCCTACCACATATCTGAGTCCTCTTAATTGAAAATGTATGAACTTGTGTACCAGCAAGGTGGTTAAGAGGCCAAAAGCACTTGTTATGCCCTCAGTATCCCAGGACAGCAGGCATGCACGCACACACGCACGTAAACACGCACACACACACACACTTTAAAGTCCTGAAGTTTTACCGAGAAGAGGCCCTCCCTCAAATCAGAGCTTTCAATGTTTCCCCTCAGAAGTACTGTGCATCTATACTTCCTGCAGCTTGCACTAAGTCACGGAGAATGTTTGTCAAGTCTATTGCTGCTCCTAAGCTCACTCTCTAGCTCTGAAATGTGGGCATGAAGCCCAGAAGGGAAACAACATGTACCCAGTTGTAGGAAGGAAGCAAGAGAAGAACCCAGCAAGGGAGGAAGGAGCTTAGTTTTATTCTTGGGCACCCCCAAGTGAAGAAGACCCACTACGAGCGTTTCAAGCGAGCATGTCACAGGTGTGAAACGTGCCCCAGTCTTGTACGTGTCCACCTGCAGGTACTGAAATCCCTTTACTGCTGAGGTCTAGGGCTCTTCAGGGCAAAGGTACAAAATCATGCACTGTGGCCTGGCCTTGTGTCCAGTCAGCAGAACAGTTTGACCAGGCGCCTGAGAGCTGGGAATCAGGAATTGCAGGGAGTTCTAGACTTGGAGGGCATTCTGTAGGAGTGATTTTTCTCTAATGGTTCTTGTAATTGTCTTTTTATAATTATGTTTTGGAGAAACACTTAATTGGTTCAATGATACAACTCAGCCATAGGGACTTTCCATGCTGGTCCCATGGGGAGTAGGCTTCTCAACTCTGGGTTCTCCTAACCTCAGTATCTTCATGTCACCATGTTGATCTCATGGAGTAGGCTCCTCACCAAACCTCATACTGACAGGCTTGTCATTGTCCAGTAACACTGTCCAGCTAGTAACACTGCCATCTGTGTGTGATGTCAGATGGGCTGAATGGAGCTGGGATTATGTTGGAGACTCATTTTATGATCATAATGAGGGTTCCAAGGCCTTTGCCTGGCATTGTAGGACCCTTCAGACCTAAACAGTTAGAGAGTTCAGGAAGACAGTGACTGCTCTCTTGGCCACAGAGGAGGCCCAAATAAGGCAAGGGAGTGATCCATTTTCTAAGCTCTATTAGGCATGAGCAATCTCACATGTTTGTGGAAGGGCAAGACCAATGTTCTTTTGTGACACTGAGTTAATGCATCTAGGATGCTTAAATGGATTTCTTCTTTCCTTCCCTTCCCTTCCTTCCCTTCCTTCCCTTCCTTCCCTTCCTTCCCTTCCTTCCCTTCCCTTTCCTTCCCTTTCCTTCCTTCCTTCCTTCCTTCCTTCCTTCCTTCCTTCCTTCCTTCCTTCC
>NW_026596088.1:12711011-12715661 GCF_907164565.1 Psammomys obesus | reverse complement strand
TCCTTCCTTCCTTCCTTCCTTCCTTCCTTCCTTCCTTCCTTCCTTCCCCTCCTATCTTCCCTCCCTCCCTATCTCTCTCTCTTTCTTTCTCTCTCTTTCTCTTTCTTTCCTTTCTTTCTTTCTTTCTTTCTTTCTTTCTTTCTTTCTTTCTTTCTTTCTTTCTGTTTTTTGAGGTAGAGTCTTATTATGTAGCTCTGGCTGTCATGGAACTCACTATGTAGACCATGCCTCTGCCTTCTGAGTGCTGAGAGTAAAGATATATGACACTATACCTTCCTAAATGGCGTCAATTTAAAGCATGGATTATTTAAAGGTAATTGAGAACACTCAATGTATGGGACCTGACCCTGGATTCACTGTTATCCTTTTTTGGCCATTGCAGGGAAATTTAACTGTGACTTTCTTGGATTTGTGAGTCATTATCAACTAGAAACACTTCCATGGAAAATATACCTTTCAGCTCCTTTTCATTATTGTAAAATATCTTAATGTAACATCTGTATGCAAAGCAAACTCACTCCAGTTCTTCCTGTTCTTTCCTTTTAAAAATATACTTTTAATTTTGGACTAATCATAGATTCACAGCAGAGTTATATAGCTCAGAGTTCTCATGTGTTTGTCACCTACTTCTGCTGTCTTACATAACTAGTTCACATTAGTCTGAACTAAGAGAGTAATATTGGATACTATTAACTAAGTTCCAAGCACCATTCAAAGTTTCCTAGTTACTTTTCCAGTTTTTGTTTTTGTGTCTCAAGATCTAATCCAGGATTCCACATTGCATTTTGCTATCCTGTTTTCTTTGGTCTATAGTAGTTTTTCATATTTTTTTGGTGCTCTTCTCCCTCTCTTTTTAGTGACATCAAGGATTCAGAGGAGTTCTGTCCCTGCATTTTATAGAATTGCCCTAATTTAGATTTGTTTAAAAGTTCTATCACATTTAGGTTAGGGTGTTTGGGAAAGAGCATCATAGGCGTGAAAACCCTTCTCATCAGATCATATTGGGGTCATGCTGTCAACATGACTTGTCATATGTGGTCTTAGCTTTGTTCCAAAAGCTGTCTGCATTGTCAGGTTGTTTGTTTCCGTATTGTATCCTTTGGAAGCAAGCCATGAGTCAGGCTCACTTACAGGAGCTCAAGAGGACAGCTTTAAACGCCATCCCCTCTAGGGGATGTTAAAGGAATTATGTAGTAGTGGCTAGTTATGTTTGTTTCTTTCACAAAGCATTATGTAATGTTTCATCTAAATTGTAGTATGTACTAGTATTTTACTGTTTTTAATGGCTGAATAATATTAAGTTGTGCAGACAAATCCCGTTTTGTATAGCCATAGTTCAGTTGGTAGATTTGAGTTGCTTTCATCTGGGATTAGTGATGTCATTAGGATCAGGATAATAGACCTAATTCTATAGGACTTGCTAACACAATTTCAAAGTACTATATCCTGCAAATCTCTTTCATATTGCATCTAAAGTTAAAAAAAAAAATTCAACAGTGCTTGACTGGTTGTATAGTACATATCTTTATCCAGTGCTGCGTACTGTCAATCTTTATCCTTACATTTTCACAAGGTAGATACTAGTATTATTCTCATTTTACAGGCAATAAAGCTGAGACAAGCAAGGTTAGATCTCATTAAAAGCCAAACCTAGTAAGCTGTAGAGCTGGGCATTGGGACCTGTCTAGTCTGGGTCCAGAGTTTTTCTTAACCAATACTTCCGCTGCCCATAGTGATGTGTGAAGATGGAGTAGGGACTAAGTGAAGCTGGTTTCCTTACTTGACAGAAGGTTCCGGACTTGCTCTGGGTTCTCTCCTCACCTTGCAATCAGTGTGATTCCTGGTGACTGCTTTTCTCATTAATGTCTCAGAGATGGAGGGTTAAGCCTTAGGCTGGTAGTTCATCACCACCAGATGGCGACAGAAGGCTATCTAGATTAAGCTCTTGCTAGTGTGATTAATCCCTGAAGAGGAAGCTGAGGTGAACTCATGGAAATGTTTCTCATTCTTGAATAATTAAGTTCACAGGAAAGAAGTGAAGTCCTTAGGGCTTAATTGATGCAGAAACGCCTTAGGGACCTTTGCTGGTATTCAGCACGGTATTGAAAAAGAGCTGGTGATGGTGCATGCATTTGCTCTCCGAAATCCTGGAGGCAAAAGAATTCACTGTTACCACTTTAAATCAATAGCAACGCATTTTTAATAAATACTTTCAGAATAAGAAAGTTCTAGTTTTTTAAATGTTACCAGGAAGTCTTGGGTTTTGTCAAATACCTTCTCTGCATGTAGGGAGACATTTGCTCTTTTATTATGTTAAAGTAGCAAATTAAATTGACTTTCAAATGAAAAAATAATCTGTAGTTCAAGTATAAATGCCATATACAGGTGAGAAACCACAGGCCACACAGTCCCCTTCAAGCTGTGCGAGGGAGTCCCCTCTGAGCTAGAGCATGGCAGAGGTGGGCTTCAGGGCCAGGCTAGCTGCCTCTGTGTTTGGCTTCCTATTGGTTTTGGTGTTTTGTCTAGGGTTGATTACATTTCTATTCCAGGGAGTCTTTTGCTTTTATTTTTCTTTCCTAGTAAGGTCCTCACAAGTTTTGGTGGGATTAGCTGGGAGAGCTGTCAGTTTTCTCTAGGTTTTTGTTTAAGTGTATTTCTTTCTTGAAGTTTGCTTTGCAGGAGAAATTCAAGCAATACATTCATACCTTAATTAGACACACAACTACTCATACATTCCATTTCCTGATGTGTAAATTTTGGCAACTTGTCTGTTTTTTCAATAAATGTCTATTTTGGCAATATTAGTGCTATTGTGCTCTTCTTACCATTTAAGATCTGTGTGATCTCTGGTGGTGTGCCCCTACTGTTTCCCATAGTGGTACTTTATGCTTTTTCCTGCTGGAAGTTTGTGAAGAAGCCACTTTTGGCTTTGTTGATTTTTCTTTCTGCTACCTCATTAATTTCTACTTTTATCTTTATTATTCACCTCCCTTACTTTTGGTTTAATTTATGATCTGTTTTTCTAGCTTCTTGAGATGAAAGTTGAACTAGCTCATTCTTGAGATCTCAAGAATTTTTTTCCTGATCTATGTATTAAAACATGCAATTTTTTCCATTATCATCTTTTGTTGTTCCAACAGGCCACATTTTCATGTTAGTGCAAAACACTCTCTATTTTCATTAAAATTGTTTCTTTGACACATGAACTATTTAGAACTGCATTATTGAGTTTGCAAATATTTGCTTATTTTCTAATTTTTCTCTTGTTGATTTTTTAAATTATTTTTTACAATGATCAAAGAAATACCCTCAATTATTCTAATTCCTTGAAGTTCAGAATTGCTTTGTTATTGTTTCTGTTTTGGTAAATGTTCTAGGTATACTTGAATATGTACATATTCTGTAGTTGTTTGTTTAGACAAAGTTGCTTAATGGTGTGGTCCATATCTCTGAAACACTTCGACTTTGGGCTGTTTTTTTTTTCTTGGTTAGCACTGAGAAGGATGTGCTAAGTTCCTCCACAGTGTGAGTTGCCCTCTTTTATATTTTCTGTTGCATGCATCATGAAGCTACAAGTCTGTCCTATTAGAGGCACTAAGAATAGAAGGATCTTTCTGTTTCATCTCTTTTCAGATATTGAAATTTCCCGTATCATGTGTCAGGTTAGTTTACCTGATATTATGTAGCCATACTATGTACATTGTGATAAGTGTTTTCATGCCTTGTCTTTTCTCTTACTTTCACATTTGTAAACAGGATATAGCAGTGATTTTTATATAGTCAATCATCTGTTTTTTTTAATTTGTTTGTTTGTTTGACACAAGGTACCACACTGGCCTCAAACTTTATGTAATCGCAAATGACCTTGAATTCATCTCCTGTATGTACCTCCAAAGTGCAAGGATTACAAACCTGAACCATCACGCTTGTCGTGACCATTGTTTTAATTGGAATGTTTAGTCAATTTAGGTTTAAAACCAATTCCTGATATAACTGAGATTGCCTTCTATTTGTATTAGCTTTGTCCCATGTGATCTGTATTCCTTTTTCTCTTTGCTTTTATGTGAAACAAGTTTTTTTTTTAAATTCTTTTTTCCCCTTTGCTTTTTTTTTAAATTTTGGTAATGATTTCATTTGTCAAAACTTGCCAAATTATTACTTTTAAATGAATGAATTTGGCCAGGTGTGGTGGCATACACCTATAACCCCAGAACTCATTGTTAGGATTTATAAAAAAAATGCCAACTCCACAAGGAGAGCAACAGAACCAGAAAATTGGAACACAGGGGTCTTCCCAGAGACTTATACTCCAACCAAGTACCATGCATGGAGATAACCTAGAACCCCTGCACAGATGTAGCCCATGGCAGCTCAGTGTCCAAGTGGGTTCCATAGTAATGGGAACAGGGACTGTCTCTGACATGAAATCAGTGTCTGGCTCTTTGATCACCTCCCCCCGAGAGGGGAACAGCCTTACCAGGCCACAGAAGATGACAATGCAGCCACTTCTGATGAGATTTGATAGACTAAGATCAGAAGGAAGGAGAGGGGGAGCTCCCCAATCAGTGGACTTGGGGAGGGGCATACGTGAAGAAGGAGGAGGGAAGGTGGGATTAGGAGGGGAGGTGGGAGGGGTTTATGGGGGGATAC
>NW_026596088.1:12669230-12710911 GCF_907164565.1 Psammomys obesus | reverse complement strand
ATGGGGAACAGCCTTACCAGGCCACAGAAGATGACAATGCAGCCACTTCTGATGAGATTTGATAGACTAAGATCAGAAGGAAGGAGAGGGGGAGCTCCCCAATCAGTGGACTTGGGGAGGGGCATACGTGAAGAAGGAGGAGGGAAGGTGGGATTAGGAGGGGAGGTGGGAGGGGTTTATGGGGGGATACAAAGTGAATAAAGTGTAATTAATAAAAGTTAAAAGACATATACATGAAAAAGAACAATAAGACATAAGTATGAGTAGTTTTTCAGACCAGACTGATGAAAATAAAATGTGGATCTTCAGGAGAAAAAAAAAAAAAATGCCACACAAGAAATAGATCTGATAAGAAGAGATTTATTCTGAGGAAGAAAAGGGGAGGGGAGTTAGGGCCTGAGTGGGCCATAAGGGTAGAGAGAAAAAGAGACCGAGATAGAGAGAAACAGTGGGAGAGCATAGAAGGAGAGAAAGAGGAGCATGGTGGGTGTCCCTGAGAGAGAAAGTCGGAGAAGAGGGAGGGGGAGAGAAACTGAGGCAGAGAGAGCAGAGTTGGAGTTAGAGTGAGAGTTGAGTTGGAGTGGCAGATGGGTCCTTGGCCCAGGTGATGACAGGACACAGGTGGTAACATAGGATGTTGTCAGGACCCTAAAGGCCCCTGAGGGCAGGCCAGTTGAATTGCCTGCACAACTGCATAACATTTCTCCCTTTTTGTTTAATTTAAAAAAAAATGAAGATCTAGGGAGGGTTGGTGAGGCTGGAATGAAGAGGTTGGACTGCTTTTCATGCAAGGCAAGTTAAAGTATATAAATGTAGGGTCACTGGAAACAGCTCTTTGCTGCCATGCAAGGGGTGGGAGAGAGAGAGAGAGAGAGAGAGAGAGAGAGAGAGAGAGAGAGAGAACCAAAATGCCTGGGTTATATGGTGAAGGGGAAGGAGAAGTCCTTGCCCTGGGAACTTCAGGGTAAAGGGCGGGGCTTACCAGCCATGCCCAGCTGCAGCTAGGGACTGAGGAATGGTGGGAGGATCTGGAACTGTTTGTCTCCAGCCTGAAGCACACCATTCCAGCCTTTTGTTGATAATAAATGGATAATGGGCAAAAAAAAATCAATCATCTTTGGCTACTTCCTGCTGAGATTGGGGTGGCAATAGGGAGGACAAAAGGCTGAAATGTTGCCCAGGTCCAGGAAGAGCAGGCTGTTATAGTTACTGTCCAGGATCTGAGAACATCTGCAGCTGGGAAGGAAAGTGCAGGTCTGGCTTGATGCTGTCTGCAAGGTTAGACTGGAGCACCTGTGGGTAGCTGCTTTGGCACTGTCATGGATGTAGGAAACATCTGGACCTGGCAGAATACTGGAACATATATAGGCAGAAACAAAGTTAAGTAGGTTAGGGAGAAAATTCCTTTTAGGCGTACATTTAAAAGTTTTCAGAGAATGAGCAGAGATGGAAGGTTTGGAGTGAAGAAGAAGGAAAAAAACCTTGAACACTAGGAACCTCTACCTGATTGCTGACAGTAATTAAAAAGGTTCTTTTTTGAATGTGTCATCTAAGGGATACTGAGGTCAGGTTTGGTTACAGAGGCATGTAAACTTGGAAGTCCTTAATACAGGTACTCTAAAATTCTCCAGGAGACAACCCAACAGGGAACTTGGAGGAATGGATGAATGGACTGTTCCCACTGGGGAACAGTGACCTGTCCAAGGCATCCCAAGGGCAAGGTTTGACACAGTATTTTGTTACAATCTGTGCCAACTGCTCATTAGCAATGGCCAGGGACCAAGGGCACAGTTGCCTTAGCAGACACAATTACCTAGAGCTAGGATTTCATAGATGGGTGGTGGGAGGGAGCGAAAACATGTCGGTAGACGGAATATCTCACTCAAGTTAGAAAGTCCTAGAAGAAGGGTTTGGATGTAGGTTTTTGAGAAGGGTAGGAACCACCCAGAAGGTAAGACTCACCAATCAGCCACTGTTGGGTATAGGAATGTAGCGATTGGAAAGCCAGAAAAGAGGAGTCCCAAAACCAGGGAAAGGGGGAGGAATCCCACCCTCTGAGATAGGAAATAGGTACAGTATTTATCTGGAGTCCAACTGACCTGAGAGGTGGATTCGGGTGGATTTCCTATAGCTTATAAGAATCCTTTTTAAGTTTACAAAAAAGACAAACTTTAGACATGTTATCATTATCATTGTAATCTACAGTAAAATATACATTGTAGAAAACGGCAGTAGACAGATATTTTTGTGCTATAGCATAGCAGAGGTTGGGGGGGGGCAGAGGCAGGCAGATATCTGTGAGTTTGAGGCTAGCCTGGTCTACAAAGTGAGTCCAGGATAGCCAAAGCTTCACAGAGAAATCCTGTCACAAACAATAATAAAATGAATGAATTTAATCTTATGTGAATTATATAGCCATCAAGTTGATGTTTCAGAAAAACAAGTGGAAGAGTTGACGAAAGAAAAGATCAAATTTATATTTATTTAGTAAAATGATTTTAAAAGTTTAATTGATATATAATTTTTCATATTTATGGTATGATATCTAGAAATGTGTATAATGTGTGATGATCAGATCAGGGTAATTAGTATATCCATCATTTCAAATACTTATCATTTTTCAGTATTGGAAACCTAAAAATTCCCCCTCCTAGCTATTTTGCAATATACAATAATCTCTTATCAACCATAGCCACCTTCTGGGCTAGATATCAGAACACACTGCTCCTGTCTGATTATATGTTTGCAGCTGCTAGCCAACCTCTTTTCCTTCTACTTCCTAGGCTTCTAGACTCTGGTCCCAGGGTCTATGAGATTAGTTAGTTTCCATATATGAGAATGTGCAGTACCTTTCTGTGCTTGATTAATTTCACTTAATATCTTTTAGAACTATCTCTTTTCCTTTGCTTTTGAGATGCTGACTCAGTGCTTCCGATGCAAGTGTGAACACTTGAGTTCATTCCCCAGAGCTCATGTAAAAAGCCAGGCTCAGAGGCTGGACATTCAGCCTAGATAAGTGAGTGAGCTCCAAGCTCAGTGAGATGCCAGTCTTCAAAGATCCAGTGGAGGGCAATTAAGGAAGATACTCAGTGCTGACCTTTAGCCTCCATTCACATACAGATCTGTAGATGTGCATGTAAGTGCATACATATCTACATGCAAACATGCACATGTACACTCACACACAAATAATATCAGATGACTTTATTATTTGTTGTTATAGATTTCATATTTCTAATTTCAGAATTCCTCTTGTCCATTTTTGTCTTTATGATCCATATTTATTTAATAGCATATTATTTTTAGTTCTTTACTTCCAATTTTTTTGTTTTTGTTTTTTGTTTTTAAATTCTTTATTAATTACACTTTACTCACTTTGTACTACAAATTCTTAACTTCTAAATTCTAACTTCTAATTCCTTACTTCTAAAATAGTTTTCTTATGTATAATACTTTCTTTGATTTTGTTAACTTTATTTTCCTATTCTTTTTTTCCAACATTATTTTTAGTTAGTTTGATCCAAATTTAACTTTTTTGTAAATTATACTATTATTTTATCTTTTTAGTATTTATATCAATACTTTCAGCATTGATAGTTTATATTATTTACTTATTTTTAACTTAAAATTTTTATATTTTTGAGAATTTCACATAAATACTGTATTATATCATTTTCATCTCTCCCTTTCCACTCTTTTTATATCCTACCACTCACTCTTAAATCTATGGTTACTTAAAAATTTTAACACTTTTATTAATTCTTTGATAATTTTATGCAATGTATTTTGATCACCTCCCTACTCCTCCCCCTAACTTCTCTAGGATTTTTTTTTGTGCTTCTCCACCCCTCCCAACTTGGTATTCTCAAATTCTATTATTTTTTAAAAGTGTTTAGCTTGTTTATTTGAAATATGAGTTTGCAGGTTTTCTTTATTTTGTATGCATCCTTTTCTGGCTTATTTTCATTTCTTGGAAAATATAATTTATGGTAATTTTGTATGAGTTTGAATTTTTATCATCCCTCTTGTCCATATTTAAGTAAAATGTATTTCTCTGTACTAGAAGGAACAATAGCCAGTAGCTTCCTAGTTCAGCATTCTAGAAATCTCTCCTCCATAGAAACACTGATTTTTGAGAAAATCTGTTTTATTTTTCTTTTGTTCACCCTTCTTGTTCCTGCTTACTACAGAGGTTTTGTCTAGAAGTAAGGTCTAGTCTTCAATCCAGATCACCTCAGTATTCTCTGATTTAACTGGGTCCTTTTGTTCCCAGTCAGTGTAAACCCCTTCAAGTTTTGACTGCTCTTCTCTGGGAGAATGCATATAAGGACAAAGCACTTGTAGTTATGTTGAATATCTATAATTTAATTCCTATAATGAAAAGGAAACTACTCAGAAGAATAATGTACAAAGATTATAAACTGGCAGTGGAAATTCGAATATCAAATAGGCATATAAAAGGGTGCTGCTTTAATTAGAAATGGAAATTAAAATAAAAATACAGTTTCATCTGATTCAGCACTAAGAACACTACAGTCATCTAATATAACTATTTATTTTTAAAGAGTCAACATTTGGCTTCTACTAACGGTTTTCTGAAAAAAAAAATGCCAGAAAAAATGTGATGACAAAGAAAATTCCATCTGCCTGATCTCTCTGTTTTACCTCTGGGTCTTTGTTTCCATATTCTAGGATTTTCTCTGTCTGCATTTTTTTTTTCCTGGTTGATATCCATCTACATTTCAGGTCTTAACTGTCATCATTTAAAAAATTATTTTTTCTTATTTTAAATTTATGTGTATGTGTGTATCTGTGGGTGCCCATGCAGGCAAGAAGAGGGTACTGAATTCCCTGGAACTAGAGTTATTGTTGTGAGATGCCCATTGTTGGTGCTGAGAACTGAACTCAGGTCCTGTACTAGAACAGCAAGTACCCTTAACTGCTAAGCCATCTCTCCAGCTCCCAGCTGTCTCCCTTTTTGGAAACATTATGTGACTCCCTTAGACCAACATGGATGGCCCTTCTCTCTTTTAGAGTACCTAGAAGAGCCATCCCCATAGTATAGGTAGGCTTTATTTAAGAAGTTATAATCATAATTTTACATTCCTATTAGATACTTGTTCTGTTGTTTGATAAAACACCCTGACAGAAGCAGCGTAAGGGAGGAAGGCACACGGTAGTGGGGCAGCCCTGGCAGCAGGAACTTGAGCAGCTGGCAGGAGCCTTCTTCTTATGCAGTCCAGGACCTAAACCCAGGGAATGGTGCTGCCCGCCTCAGGGTGACTCTACCCATTGTAACCTATTCAAGGTAATCCCAGAAGCTAACTTGATCTAGATGATTCCTTAGAGGTATGCCTAGAGGCCTGTTTCCTAGGTATTCCCAAATTTTGACAAAAAACAGTCAATAGTGACCATCAAATTTTCATATGCAGATTGAGTAGCCACTGTCTGGAAATGTTTCTGACTTCATATGATTTTGAAATATTTGCATATATGAAGTAAGAAATATTGGGCATGGAACCCCAACTTAAACAGAAAATTGATTTATGGCTCCCATGTACTGTATATCCATAGCCTGAAGGTAATCATACATAGTACTCTTAGGATTCCTGCCTTTGAACTCCCTGTGTCTAAGGATTCATCCAGTAAATTTTTACTTCATGATTTAACACTTAAATTTAACATAATTTATCATTTGAATTTAGCATAATTTAACACTTAAAAACTGGAATTGTAGAGCATTTGGGATTTGGATCTTTAAATTAAGAGTATTCCGGTTGTATCTATATATAGACAAATATAACACAAATATATACATACTTATTTAAATACATGGAATATATGTATGCACACACTGGTTCTCTGTGTTGGGTGAAATTTCATAATCGCTGTACTAGATGTATAATCATTTGTTTTCTTTCCTATCAGACTGTAAATACCATTAAAGCATAAATGCTGCCTGCCTTTCTGATATCTAGAATATTGTATGTATTAAAAAATTATTGAATTAATTCATGAATTTCCAATGTAAACTGTAGAATCTAAGATGCTCAGTATAAAAATTCTCAATGCAACTGTAATGAACTTGCTTAATGTACTGTAGGATTGGAGAAGAAGGAGCAAAAAGCCTTCCAGAAAGTTCTGGTAAATTCTGAATACCAACATATCAAAAGATGGAAAGATCTCCCATGCTCATGGATAGGTAGGATAAACATAGTGAAAATGGCCATCCTGCTAAAAGCAGTCTACAGATTCCATGCAATTCACATCAAAATAACAACACAATTCTTTACAGAACTTGAATGAACAATTCTCAGTTTCATATGGAAAAACAAAAACAAAAAGAAAACCCTCAAAATTTCTGAAACAATCTTGTACAATAACAGATTGTCTGGAGTATCTCCATCCCTGATCTCAAGCTGTACTATAGAGCAACACTAATAAAAACTGCATGGTACTGGCAGAGAAACAGACTGGTGAATGGATCTAATTGAAGACCCAGAAATAAACCCACACACCTACGGATACTTGATTTATGAAAAAGAAGCCAAAACCATACAATGGAAAAAGATAGCATCTTCAACAAATGGTGCTGGTCTAACTGGATGTCTACATGTAGAAAAATGCAAATAGATCCATATTTATCACCCTGGACAAAATTAAAGTCCAAGTGGATGAAAGACCTCAACATAAAACCAGATACACTAAATCTGTTAAAAGAAAAAGTGGGGAAGAGTCTTGAACTCATTGGCACAGGAGATAACTTCTTGAATAGAACACCAGCAGCACAGGCTCTAAGAGCAACAATCAATAAATGAGACCTCATGAAACTTCAGAGCAAAATGACAGCCTACAGACTGGGAAAGGATCTTCACCAACTCTATATCTGACAGAGAGCTAATATCCAGAATATATAAAGAACTCAAGAAGTTAAACACCAGCAAATCAAGTAATCCAATTAAAAAATGGGTTACAGAGCTAAACAGAGAATTCTCAATAGAGGAATATCGAATGGCAAAGAAACACTTAAAGAAATGCTCAATGTCCTTAGTTATCAGGGAAATGCAAATCAAAACGACCCTGAGATTTTACCATATACCCACCAGAATGGCCAAGAAAAAAACAAAACAAAACAAAAAAACTCAAGTGACAACATGTGCTGGAGAGGATGTGGAGAAATGGGAACCCTCCTACATTGCTGGTGGGAATGTAAACTTGTACAACCACTTTGGAAATCAATCTGGCGCTTTCTCAGACAACTAGGAATAGCGCTTTCTCAATATCCAGCTATACCACTCCTAGGCATATATCAAAAAGATGCTCTAGTATACAACAAGGACATTTGCTCAACCACATTCATAGCAACTTTATTTATAATAGCCAGAATCTGGAAACAATCCAGATGTCTCTCGTCTGAGGAATGGATATAGAAATTGTGGTACATTTACACAATGGGATACTACTCAGCAATCAAAAACAAGGAAATCATGAAATTTGCAGGCAATGGATAGAACTAGAAAAGATCATCCTGAGTGAGGTATTCAAGAAGCAGAAAGACACACATGGTATATACTCACTTGTAAGTGTATATTAGACATATAATATAGGATAAACATACTAAAATCTGTATGCCTAAAGAACCTAAGCAAGAAGGAGGACCCTGGAGAAGATGCTCAATCCTCATTCAGAAGGGCAAACAGGATAGACATCAGAAGAGGGAGAAAACAGGGAACAGGACAGGGCCTCTGAAAGACTATCCAGCAGGGTATTGTAGCAGATGCTGAGACTCATAGTAAAACTTTGGGCAGAATGTAGGGAATCTTATGAAAGAAGGGGGAGATAGAAAGAGCTGGAGGGGACAGGAGCTCCACAAGGAGAACAACAGAAACAAAAAATCTGGGCCTAGGGGTCTTTGCAGAGACCGATACTCTAACCAAGGACCATGCATGGAGATAACTGAGAAACCCTGCTCAGATGTAGCCCATGGTAGCTCAGTCTCCAAGTGGGTTCCCTAGTAAGGGGAACAGGGGCTGTCTCTGACATGAGCTCAGTGGCCAGCTTTTTCATTACCTCTTCCTGGGTGGTACAGCCTTAACAGGCCACAGAGGATGACAATGAAGCCAGTCCTGATGAGACCTGATAGGCTAGTGTCAGATAGAAGAGGTGGATGACCTCCCTTATAAATGGACTAGGGGAAGAAGCATAGTGGGAGAAGAGGGAGAGAGGGTGGGACTGGGAAGAGACGCAGGAGGGGGCTACACCCAGGAATTACACAAAGTGAATAAATTATAGTAAATTTAAAAAAATTTAAAAGAGTACAGAAATTAAATCCAACTGTGTTGTTTAGTGTTGGGGAATGTGGAAAATGATCAGGCTTGGATAAAGTCACTAGGATGGAACCTCAAGATTGAAGCTTGGTGGTTTTAAAAGAAGAGGATTTGGTCTCTGCCCATAATCTCAGCACCAGAGAGGCAGAGCCAGAAGGATCACAGCAAGTTTAAGGCCAGTATAGACTAAAGAGTAAGTTTGAGGCTAGTCTTGGCTGCAGGGTTAAACCTCATCTTGAAAGAAAGGAAGCAAAAAATTAAGAGAAAAAGGAAGGAAGAAAAGGAAGAAGGAAAAAAGGAAGAAGAAAGAAAGGAAGGAAGGAAAGATGGAAGGAAGGAAGAAAGAAAGGAAGGTAGGAGGGAAGGAAGAGGTACACAGACCAGATGCAGACATGGACATGTGCTTTCTCTATGCCATCCATGTCCTACTTGAGGGCTCTGCCAACAAGAAGGCCATCATCAAAACTGAGCTGATGTCAGCATGATAACCTTGAATCTCCAAAACTGAAAACTAAATAAACCTATTTACTTTACAAAGTAAAAAAAGAAATTCTGAATACATTCAATACAATGTAAGAATGAAAGTACAATAAAAGAAAAATTAAGTGGCCCATAATCACATACTCTAGAACTTTTAACTTCACTGTTAGATTCCGATGAAAATTGGCTTTCCTCTGATTCAGCACAGAAGGTATTATAATAACCTAATATGACAAATATAAAAGAATGAATCAGAATCTTGGCATTTTGTATAGAACAGACATTACCTTGTAGGTATTCAAAAAAAAAAAGAGGAAAGGGAAAGAAAGAGAGCCAGAAGAAAAGAGCTAATGACTATAAATCTTAAAGAAAGAAAACACTATGGATTAGTGTTTTTTTTTTTTTTAAGACAATCTAAACTGTGCCCTAAACCTACGTGTTCTGAGGAAGCCTGAGGGCTTACTGAGGGTAAGTATCATGGTCTGATACGTCAATGGCATTATTGTTGCATCTTCATCATGCACCTGGATGACTGATGTGGAGCCAGTTTTGAAAGTGTTGGGGAGTGTAGAACACACGTTCCTCATCACACAGGTCAAGGGTAGCATTCTAAAATGTGCTTTCCGTGACTTATTCTTTTCACCTACTGGAAAGGTTTCTGTGGTTCATTTTATCTGCTAGTTCCCATATCTCTATATGGTATTTAAGCAGTGGATTGTTTTTATTAAATTGTTACATTGAATTTAAGAAGAACGGAGAAGCTGTAGCATAACATCTATTTCTGGCACATTAGTTGTTTTATTCGTTCAAGCGTTCTTACAAACAGAGCAGTGAACACATTGCTGCTCAGCTGTAAATCTGTGATAGCCTATATCCTTCTCAAGAAAGATCCTAGAGCACAGATGTCTGGGAACAAAAAAAAAAACCAGCTTACTTGGATTAAGGTGTAATATAGGACTTTTCTATTAATAACTTTGATTTACTAATACTCTTGAACCAGTCTTTCAAAAGGAAGTTAAATTGCTAACAAAATTGTAGGCATGAAATAAAATTATAACCTCAGGACTTGGAATTCAAATCTCAGCCGCACCACTAATGCAATATTTTAGGGTTTGCCTTTCTACATCTGGACAGCCTAATCTCTAAAATGAAGTTACATTCCTCACATTGAGTAAAAAGGGTGAATCCTCATTACAGCCTATATACCTCACTGCTAGAATATATATATATTTCTATTATGTGTGAGATCCTGTATTCAATCACCAGTAACTAACACACACACACACACACACACACACACACACACACACACACACCATTAAGTGCCATGACAGATTGAAAATGAGTGGGAAAACAAAATTGTTTCTTATCCATCAAATGGATGTTGGTGGTCATACTGCTACTATAATTTTTAGTTTTTATAGGGATGATCCTCATTATGACATCTCCAGAAGCAAAACAAATCTGTAGCTCTAGTGAACTTTATTTTTAAAATACATACCAAAGGAAAACCTCTAAAACAATGTTCTTATTTCACAGAAACTCCACAAAATATCCTTTTGTTAGCAACTCTCTGTGAAGAATTGAAAAAGGTGGCTTTTATGTACTAGTTATATTTTTCAGGAGTAGCTAGAACTTGGATGCTTTTTGAGACTTTTGCCACATGCACATCAAGAAATGACATGGATTTTAAGCTTTCTTCATTTGAATTTGGATTGATCTTTGCTACTAATTCAGTTATTATAGTGTTGCAAGTAGGGCACTGTTGGGGGTTGGTTTGGTGCTATTTATGCAAATGCTAAATGTTGGCCCCCTAGATCTGGTTGTAGTCCAGACAAGTGGATTCTGATATACACTGAATGATGTGTAAACTTTGTTCTGCAATATTCTCTGATTGGTTAAATAAAAGAGGCTGGATAGCTTGTAACTGGGCAGAAGAAAAGTAGGTGGGGCTTCAATTCCCTAGCTGGGCCTGAGGGTCTGAGGTTAAGACCAGGAGGCCAGGGAGAAAGGAGAAAGAAGAAGGAATATAGAGAGAGGGAGAGAGGATGTGGCCTGATGGAGCAGATCCAGCAAAGACACAATGAAGATTGACAAATAACTTGAGGTAACCAGACTAGCTTAGAAAATTAGTTTAACTCATACCTTCCCAGTTATTGTGTTTAAAGCTTGTTCAAATTAATCAAAAGATCTCTGCTTCAATTATAGGGGAACTAGCCAGATTAGAATAGCCTTCTAGAATAAATAAATATAGGACACCATATGATAGTTGAAATGAAGCCTTAAAAAGCAGGAGTACACAACGTCATTAGCCATCAGGGAAATGCAAATCAAAACGACCCTGAGATTTCACCTTATAGCCATCAGAATGGCCAAGATCAAAAACTCAAGCGACAACACATGCTGGAGAGGTTGTGGAGAAAGGAGAACCCTTCTCCACTACTGGTGGGAATGTAAACTTGTACAACCACTCTGGAAATCAATCTGGCGGTTTCTCAGGCAACTAGGAGTAGCGCTTTCTCAAGATCGAGCAATACCACTTCTAGGCACATATCCAAAAGAGGCTCAAGTACACAATAAGGACATTTGCTCAACCATGTTTGTAGCAGCTTTATTCATAACAGCCAGAAGCTGGAAACAACCCAGATGTCCCTCAACTGAAGAATGCATACAGAAATTGTGATACATCTACACAATGGAATATTACTCAGCAAAAAAAAAAACAAAAAAAAACAAAAAAAAACAAGGAAATCATGAAATTTGCAGGTAAATGGTGGGAACTGGAAAAGATCATCCTGAGTGAACTATCCCAGAAGCAGAAAGACACACAGGGTATATACCCACTCATAAGTGGATATTAGACATGTAATATAGGATAAACCTACTAAAATTTGTACACTTAAAGAAACTAATCAAGAGGGAGGACTCTGGCTAAAATGCTTAATCCCCATTCAGAAAGGCAAAGAGGATGGACATCAGAAGAAGAAGAAAACAGGGAACAAGTCAGGAGCCTGCCACAGAGGGCCTCTGAGAGGCTCTACCCTGCAGACTATCAATGCAGATGCTGAGACTTATGGGCAACCTTTGGGCAGAGTGCAGGGAATCTTATGAAAGAAGTGGGAAATAATAAGATCTAGAGAGGACAGGAGCTCCACGATGAAAGCAATAGAACCAAAAAAATCTGGTCACAGGGGTCTTTTCTGAGACTGATACTCCAACCAAGGACCACTCATGGGGAGATAACCTAGAACCCCTGTACAGATGTAGCCCATGGCAGTTCAGTGCCCAAGTGCGTTCCATAGTAATGGGGACAGGGACTGTCTCTGACATGAACTGATTGGCCTGCCCTTTGATCACCTCCCCCTAAGGGGGGAGCAGCCTTACCAGGCCACAGAGGAAGACAATGCAGCCACCTGATAGACTAGGATCAGAAGGAAAGAGAGGAGGATCTCCCCTATCAGTGGACTTGAGGAGGGGCATGTATGGAGAAGGGGAAAGGAGGGTGGGATTGGGAGGGGAGGAAGGAGGGAGCTACTGGGGGGATACAAAGTGAATAAAGTGTAATTAATAAAAATTAAAATAAAAAATATTAAAAAAAATCAGGAGTACAACTTCTGCCACACTTTCATAATTCTTGCTTTCAGAGTCATGCCACTAGGAGATTCATATCACACCACATGAAGAGGTCTACACAAAGAGCACCAGATGAACTCCCAGCTGACAGCCAAATCATAGGTTAAGTGAGCAGTCTTGAGATGGACTATCTAGCTCTTTACCATATACCATCAGGTGATGATGCACAGAACAGGCACACGCTCCTATACCCTTCCAAAATTTGCAGATTTTTTTTGAGATAAACAAATGTATTTTGATTTATACATTAGGTTGTGGCAGAGTCTGTTGTGCAACAATAGATGATCAGAATAGTGTCAGAGTTTCCTAGACATGTTTATCAATACTTTATGCTAGCATTTCTCAACCCCGCAGGGTGCTAGGATAGACAAGTTTAGAATTCTGTTCAGCTGAAGGATGTTACTCAAAGACGTATTAGGATTCATCTTAATATGTGCATAGTGAGTCTCTTGGCTTATTTGTGCTATTTTAAAAACCCACAGACTGTGTAATTTATTAAAAAATAGAAATCTATTCTTAATTCTGGAAATTATGAGATTCAAGAACAGTATATAAGAGGTTCAGTGTCTGTTGAAGGACATTTCTGCTTCTGGGAGTGAACCTGTTGCTGTGTCCTTTACAGGGGGAAATTGCTGTTATCCTTATGTGCAAAAAGGGACAAAATAATAAAAGAAAAGCTTGCTTCTTTAAGGTATTTTTGTAAAGCACCAATCCCTCATGGCTCTTGCATCTCTAAAGGCTCCACATCTTTTTTTAAATTAAATTTTTATTTTTTATATTAATTACAGTTTATTCACTTAAGGCTCCACATCTTAATGCTGTTGCATTGGGAGTTAAGTTTCTGTATGAATTTTCCAGAGTTCACAAAACTTCAAATCTTAGTAGTATGCAAATTGTTTAAGTTTGAGAAAGAAAACATGTGAGTGGATGTACATTTTAATGCTATTTTAACAGCAGAAAATAAAGAAATAAAAGCCATCTATGTGAGCACTAACTGTTAACTATCACACAGAGAGACAAAGACAGACTGAGAGACAAAGAGAGATATAGAGACAAAGAGACAAAAAATGTACTGACTTAATTTCCTAATTTTAAGAGGAAAATGGAAAATATTAAACTGAGTATAAGATGATTCCATTGGTGTTAAATATATAATAAGAACTCTATTTTTATAGTGTATAAGGAGAAAACATTTTGGAACGAGACCCTATAAACTCTTAATGCATTTTGGGTCATAGGAATGTAGAATTGAATTGTAAACATAGGAAACTTTCTTTTTCTACATACTTTTTATTTTAAAAAATTGGGTCTAAGTTTTATATAACATGCCTTTTAAGTGGATCAAAATAATACAAGTAAGCTGCAAGGTATCATAATTAGCTTCAAGATTTTTTTCAAAATATTTCTTACCCAAGGGACAGATGTAGCTACTAGAAGCACATTTGTTCTCCCTTGATGTTCTTGCTGGATAATATATTTGTTCACAATATCCATGGTACATTGAGCTACTGATTAACACATTTGATCACTGGCTGCCATGGATTTGCAGTAAAAACAGTTAAATTTAAAGGACAAATATTTGATTTCATCAAGGTCAATTGCAGGGGAAGATTCTGAAGAAATACAAAGCAATATTAGAAGATAGCCTTGATGTCCCACAGCAAGAGTGTGTGGGACATCAAGGACAGAATTTCATGGACAGCATGATTACTTCCCTAACTTGTTTATTTACTTATTAAACAACTCATTACCATAGTCATTGGGACAACTACGTATGTTAATGGAAACATATTAGTGTTAGGTGTGACAGGCATTTATTCTGTCCAGCATTAGAGGATTTGCATACTATTTCACTGGTATATCGCCGAGGCTAAGAGCAAAATTACTCCGATTTTATAAACACAACAGCTAAGGATTACATTAGAGTACAGGTGAGTGGCAGGCCAAAACAATGTTAGAGAATAAAATTTGCTTTGTATTATCTGTCATTCAGATTGCCAAATACAATTAGGAATGTAATATTGTCAAACTAATACAGTGCAGTTTTGATGTTTTTATTCTTTATTATGTTTAATGAAACGGAAATTTTGATTTGAAAATATGATCATACAGTCACTGAAGAAATGTATATGAAAAATAACACAAATAACATACTAACAATAATCCCTAACTAATAACCTCAGATAAACAGAGCTACAGGCTCCAGTGAAAATCTATAATATCCTAAGATTCTGAACTTTCAGTGCATCCAAACCTCACACTCCCTTCTTTGAGAAACCAGAACATGAATTTGTCTCCTCAAGAATTCTGTACTAATTGGTTTGTAGTGCATATTATTCACAGCATTTTTAAAAGGTAAAGGATACTATCTTTGACTTCAGAGATTTGACTTGTGTGATTACTTGGTTCATATCACACCATGTTGTAGTATAAATTTATATTAAAGAAGGTCGAGGTCTTACCCATATTCACTGTGTCTAGTATAATTTTCAATTTTAATTTCAACAAAAGGTATATTTGCATTTGAAAGATTTACCCTCTTCCAGCAGGGATCAATTGCAAGTAGCTTCTTGGTTAGAGATGGGGCTTTTTGTCCACTTTCCTTTCTTCCCATTAGAATTTTGTCTAGCTTGAACTTGTGCAGGTCTTGTGCATGCTGTCACAGTCTGTGAATTCATGTGTATTAGTCCTCTTGTACGGCGGACACTGTTTCCTTGATGTTATCTGCCATGTCTGGCTCTTATAATCTTCCTACTTCCTCTTCTTCATAATTTCCTGAGCCTTGAGGAAAGGGCTTTGTTAAAGACATATCATTTAGGGATTAGTACTTCAAAGTCTGTCACTCTCTGCATGTTGTCCAGTTGTGAGTCTCTGTATTAATTACTTTCTACTGCAAGAAGCTTTTCTGATGAGAGTAGAGCTATGCTATAATCTATGGGTATAGCAATATGTTATTAGGAGTAATTTTATTTTTATGTCTCTTTTGCAGAATAGTAGTAAGTTTTCTACTAGGGCCCATGACCTACCTAGTCTCAGGTTCTTGTCCACCTTAGCAATATTGGGCATAAATTCCATCTCATGGAATGGTCTTTAAATCCAACTTTAAAATGTGCCATTATTATAGCAGTATGTTTTTCAGATATAGATCACAGGGTTCATAGCTAGGTGATAATGATTAACACTTTTTCCTGCTGGTAGTACGCATAGTACCTTCCAGCATCATAGACACTAGTCAGCATGCTCAGGAGTAGTTTGCTAAATATCTTCTATTTTTTCATGTGTTTTTGTTTTGTTTTGGTGGGTTTTGAATTTTTGTTTTTGTTTGTTTATTGATTTTAATTTTTGTGGGTTTTTTTTTAGAGAAATAGCATAAATTTTGGTGTGTAGGGAGGAATTAGGGGAGGGAAAAGTGTATGATCAAAATATATTGTATGAAAAGTTTTAAATCTGATAGATACACAGAAAAATACCTTTTACTATTAATTTTTTTCTAAAAAATAATCAGTGCAGAGAAAAATGAATACATGAGTGAATGAGTGAATGGAAACTAGAGAAAGGGTAGAAGAGTTTCAGGGAAATGATAAGCAGAAGATAAATGGATTAAGGAATGAATTAAAGAACTGAGAATAGGTGAGTTCTTTGCTTGATCTAAAGATACAGTGCATAGTACATTTAACATCTGGGCTTTGGTTTCTTCTCTTCACTAGTTTCTGCTTCTCCTTCAAATCTCAGGATGGGTGTCAAAGCTTTCTCCAAGAAACTTTCTTATGCCCAAAGTTAAATTTGTTGTCAAAAGTGACACATGGTACAAATTAAGTTAAATCTTTGGTGTTCCTACCCTACCTAGCAACCCAGTAAATCCCTTGTTCTGAGTATAGTCCCATACAAGCTGAGCAGCCAAGAAGTTCTAGGTCTGTTCACCCTTCTCACTTAGAATGCTGCAACTTCCCCTTTATCTGTCTCTTTTAGATGCTGGCCAGAACTTAGGTATATTTCAAATATTTATGTTTGTTTGTTTGTTTTGGAATTTTGAGACAAGGTTTTTTTGTGTAGTCCTGGACTTCCTGGAACTCACTCTGTAGACCAGCCTGTCCTTGAACTCAGAGATACACCTACCTCTGCCTCCAAGTACTGGGATTAATGGTGTGCACCACCACTGCCTAGCTTATTTATCTATTTGTCTATTTACTTATTGATTGATTGATTTTTACATTTTTTATTCTTCTCTTATATATTACATCCTGACCAATTTCTTCTTCTTCCCTTCCCCAAAGCCTTCTCCTCATCCTCCCTTTCCTCTCCCCAAGTCCATTCCTCAACCCAGGAAAGATCAGGCCTCCCACAGACATCAGCCCAACACAGCATAACAAGTAAAATAAGACCAGGCTTCTACCATCACATCAAGGCTGGAAAAAGTAACCCAGTAAGGGAAAAGGGCCCCAAAAGTAGACAAAAGAGTCAGGGACAGCCCTTGCTTCCACCATTAGGATTTCCACAAAAACACCAAGTTACTCAGTCACAACATACATGTAGAAGACCTAGGTCAGACCCTTATAGGTTCCCCGATCTCTCATTTTCCCATGAAAATGGGTCCATTGATTCTGTGGGCCATGTTCTTGTCATGTTTGGCTGTGGGATTCTGTTTCTGCTCCCATCAGTTGCTGGATGAAGTCTGTCTAGTCTTCTTGATGATGATTCTGCTAGGCTCCCATTCCAGCACATTCTGTAGGTAGAACAAACTGTATGTTGAAGGTCTTGTGGTTGCGTTAGTATCCTAGTCCCTCCATTTGAGGCCTTGCCTGTTTACAGAAGATGGCCAGTTCAGGCCCTGTGTCCTCATAACTAGGGGTCTTTGCTAGGGTCACTCTTGTAGATTCCATGGAGTTTCAATTGCACTAGGTTTCCACCCGCCCTTGAAATGCCTCCCAATTTTGGTCCTTTCTCCCAGTATTTTCTCCTTTCCTCCCCCTACTTGATTCCTTCTGTCCCAATTCCTTACCCAATCCTGCCAGTCCACCTGCGAAATCTATTCTATTTCCCCTTCCCAGAGAGATCCTTGTGTTCTGCCTTAAGCCCTCCTTATTGCTTAGCCTCTCTGGATCTGTGGATTATCTACTTATGAGTGAGTACATACCATGCTTGTCTTTCTGGGACTGGGTTACCTCACTCAGGATGATTTTTTTTTCTAGTTCTAGCTATTTGCCTGTAAATTTCATGATGTCATTTTTTTTTCAAAATAAATTAATGTTATTCAATAACAATATTTTTTTACCATGATTAAGTTTTATTATTCCAATGATACAGGGATGAAAAACATGTTGGTAAATATAATAAAACATGGATAGACTTATAGACAAAAATCACACTATCTCAGTAGATACAGTTGACAAAATGAACATTATATCATGATAAATATCTTAGAGAAACTGGCCTGAAGGGAACATACTAAAACATAATAAACATCAAAACCATAGCCAACATAATCCTAAATGTAAAAATTTGAAACAATTCCATGAAAATCATGAACAAGATAGGACTATGTACTGTCTCTATTATTCAAAAGAGTGCTTTTATTTGTTTTTTTAATTTTATTTATTTTTATATTAATGACAGTTTATTCACTTTGTATCCCAGCTGTAGCTCCCTCCCACCACCCCTCCCAATCTCACCCTCCCTCCTTCTTCTCCTCCCATACCTCTCTCCAAGTCCACTGATAGGGGAAATCCTCCTCCCCTTTCATCTGACCCTACCCTATCAGGTCTCATCAGGACTGGCTGCATTGTCTTCCTCTGTGGCCTGGTAAGGCTGCACTCCCCTAAGGGAGAGGTGATCAAAGAGGCAGCCACTGAGTTCATGTCAGAGACAGACCCTGTTCTCCTTACTATGGAACCCAGATGTCATAGTTTTTTAGTGGATGAGTAATTCTCCATTGTGTAAATGTACCACATTAAAAAAACCTTTTTATTGATTCTTTGTGAGTTTCACATCATGCACCCCAATCCTGTTCATCTCCCTGTCCCTTTGTATTCACCCTCTCCCCTTGCAACCTCCCCCCAAAATAAAATAAAAAACAAAAATAACAAAACAAAGCATAGAAAACATCTTGTTGTGGAAGCTGTAGTGTGTTACAGTATGTCATACAGCACACCCTTTTGTCCACACATCTTTACTTGCAAATGTGCATTGTAATGAGTCATTGGTCTGGTTCGAGGCCTCTGGCTTCTGCTACACCATCAGTACTGGATCCTCTTCAGGACTCTTGTTGCTTATCCTGCTGTTGCCCTGTGTCATGGAGATCCTGAAGCTTTGGATCTACAGGAACGGCCCCTTGTCATGCTCCAGCAGTTCATAGGTAGGGTAGATGTTGGGGTGGGCCAATTCAGAGGCCTGGATCTGGGCCTGGATGGTGGCTGAGTTGGTCAGCCCACCAGCTCCTTCACACCTGCACTACCAGGGTGAGCTCCCCAGCACTGCTCCGGCTAGTATGCCCAGTGCTGCAGCCAGCAAGGAGCAGGGTCAGCTCTCCTGCTCTCATGCCCTCAGGGCAGCCCACCCATGCCTTCACCGTCAGGGCCAGCTCTACTGTGTTGCCCAGGCAAGGTGCAGGGCTCATTCTCCTGAGTGCTGCAGCTAGTGAGGGGCAGAGACAGATCTTCCTGAGCTTATTGCCCTGTCCCTGATGTCACTCTGGATAGGTGTGAGGCAGACCAAATGTCCTAAAATGTGTTTGTTTCATCCTTTGCTTAGGGGTGCGCAATAGCAGCTGCCTCACTGCAGCATCCTCTGCCCCAGGTGACTTGTGCAGCCTACACAGCTCATCACATTGCAAAGTGTCAGCAGTCCCGGATCAGAGTGTAGTCCAAGAAGTCCACATTTTCTTTATCCATTCTTTGGTTGAGAGACAGCTAGATTGTTTCCAATTTCTGGCTATTATGAATAAAGCTGCTACACACATAGTTAAACAAGTGTCCTTATAGCAGGATGCAACATCCTTTGGATATATAACCAGGAGTGGTGTAGCTGGGTCTTGAGGTAAATTGACTTCCACTTTTTTGAGAAACCACCAATATTGACTTCTAGAGTGGCTGTATGAGTTTGGGCTCCTACCAGCAGTGGAAGAGTGCTCCCTTTGCTCCACATCTTTACCAGCATGAAGGTCACTTGTGTTTTTGATCTTAGCCATTCTGATGGGTGTAAGATGAAATCTCAAAGTACTATTGATTTGTATTTTCTTGGTGGTTAAGAATGTTGAACATTTAAGTGTTTTCTTTTCTCAGCCATTTGAGATTCCTCTGTTGAGAATTCTCTCTTTAAATCTGTAGCCAATTTTTATTTTTTTAAAATTTTATTTATTTACTCACTTTTCATCCCAATCTTAGCACCTCTCTCTCCTATCCTCATGTTACCATCCTCCCTCCCTCTTTCCCCTATTCTGCCTCCTCTATCCCCCAGAAAAAGGGAGGCCACCCACCAACCCACCCCAGCACATCAAATCACATCAGGACTGAGCACATCTTCTTCCTCAGTGGCCTGGCAAGGGGATGCATTGCCGGAGGGAAGTGATCAAAAAACATGCAACAGAGTCTATGTCAGAGACAGCCCCTACTTTCCTTACTAGAAACCCACATGAAGACCAAGCTCCCCATCGGGTACATATGTGTCGGGCCCTAACTTTAGTCAATGCATAGTCCTTGGTTGGTGCTTCAGTCTCCTCTAGCTCCCCTGGGCCCAGCTTAATTTGCTCTGTTGGACTTCTTGTGGAGTTCCTGTCCCCTCCAGGTCCTTCTATCCTTCCCCTCACTCTACCACAAGGCTCTCTGTGCTCCACCCACTATTTGGCTGTGAGTCTCAGCATCTGTTTCAATTCATTGCTTGGGTGGAGCCTCTCAGCAAACAGCTATGCTAGGCAAGCATAGCAGAAGGTTCTTAATAGCATTAGGGTCTCTCTCTCTTGGTGTGGGTTTCAGGTTGGACCAGGCATTGGTTGAGATTTCCTCAATCTCGGCTCTATCTTTATCCCTGCACATTTAATAGGCACAGTAAATTTGGGGTTGAAGTTTTTTGAGTGTGGATTGGTGTTCATGTTCCTCCACTAGGAGTCCTGTCTGGTTAGAGGGTGGCCTCTTCAGTCTTCATGACTTCCACTACTAGGGGTCTTAGAGTCACCCTATATCCTCCCAGGACCCTACCCTATGTAGATCTCCAGCTTATCTCAGAAATGCCCCAGTTCTTGGTATTACTTCTCTTTGCAAGTCCTCTGTCATCTCAACCCTGCTCTCCCCACATCTTATCCTCCACCTTCATTTCCCTCAGCACTCTCCTGTACAGTTCCTTCTCTTCAACCACTTCTGATGTTTATTATATTTCTCCTTTTGAGTGAGATTCAAACATCCTTCCTTGGGTCCTCTTTGTTACTAAGCTTCTTTGGGTCTGTGAATTGTTTGTACCCCATCATTAATTAGATAATTTGGTTTGTTGATGTCTAGTTACTTGAGTTCTTTATATATATTGGATATTATCCCTCTGGCAGATGCACAGTTGGTGAAGAATTTTTCCCATTCTGTGGACCACCATTTTGTCTTATTGATGGTGTCCTTTGTACCACAGAAGCTTTTCAGTTTCATGAGGTCTCATTTATTAATTGTTGATCTTAGTGCCTGACCTGTTGGTGTTCTGTTCAGAAAGTTGTGTCCTGTGCCAATATGTTCAAGACTATTCCCTACTTTTCCTTCTATCAGGTTCAGTGTATCCAGTTTTATGTTAAGGTCTTTGATCCACTTGGACTTGAGTTTTGTGCAGAGTGATATGAATCGGTTTGCATTATTCTCCATACTGATATCCAGTTAGACCAGCACCATTTGTTGAAGATATTTTCATTTTTTTCATTGTGCATTTCTGGCTTCTTTATAAAAAAAAATCTATGAGTCTGTGGATTAATGTCTGCATCTTCAATTCAATTTTATTGATCAGTGTGTCTGTTTTTATTACTATTTCTCTGCAGTACAGCTTGAAATCAGGAATGGTAATATCTCTGGAAGCTCTTTTATTGCATAGGATTGTTTAGATAGCCTGTTTCTCATTTTCTTGTCTATCATGTGTCTAATCTCCATTCCAGCTTAAATGGCATGGCTGTTTTTCCTCCCTCCTCTCTACTTTTCTTCTCTAGGTCCCTACTGAAATTTATAGCTTGCTAGACTGAGGTATTTTCACTTAAATTCTAATAAAATTGTCCCCAGGCTTAAAAAACAAAACAACAATAACAACAACAAACAAACAAACCTTTTATTGTTTATTCTTGTTTGAATTGTATTTTCTGTTATTTATAGCTGAAATCATCTTCTCACTGACAACTTCCAAAATAACTTTTATTACAGTTAGCAGTGAGTAGGACTATTGAAGGAGGAGGTGTTATTGATTTTGGGGACAAGTATCAACTCGCTCTTCCATCGGCAAAATGAGATGTTTGGGCAATCCACTTTGAAGAAATAAGATGGTTGCAATTGTGTTGGTGGATGAACTATAAAAGCTTTAGAAAATTAGTCTTTGATCTCTGGACATCAGCTTTTCCCCATATAAAATGAAATGTGATAGTCTTAGTTTAGATGTTTGTTCACTTATGCAATGTTTGACTTTCTCACTCAATGAGACTCTAAAAGCTGAAACGTTCCTTGGAGTACTAGTGTTTCTTGAGGCCTTATTAGTCAGCCTTTGTTATAGTAATTACTACAGAACAAATATCTACAAAAATCTCAGTCAAATGCAACAATTTTTATTTTTCTTCTTGATAAGTCTGCAGATAAGGATGTGGTTTGGCTGAGATCAGCTGGTTTGCTTGGCTAGGATGAGCTCCAGTGTTTGACTTGGGTTCAAAATGTTCCAAATGTTTTCTTTCTAGTACCTATTCTCACAGAGTACTAAAAGCTTCCAGAGGCCAGGAAAAGCCATTCAAATATTCTAAAGGTCAGTGGTAGAGCTTTAATATACCTGCATAATATACAGCAAAGGCTGTAGCAAAGGCTACACAGAGAAACTCCATCTTAAAAAAAAGCAATAATAATAATAATAATAATAATAATTGACATTTTCAAAAAAACAAGCAAGCAAACAAACAAAAACAACAATAAAATATAGCAGTGGCTCATAAAAAAGAGGTGGTTTAAATCAGCTCAGAGTCCTTTTTAAATCTATTTTTAAGCCAGGTGGTGGCTGGAGCACATGCCTTTAATCCCAGCACTTGGAAGGTAGAGATAGGTAGATTTCTATGAGTTAAAGTCCAATCTGGTCTATAGAGCTAGTTTCAGGACAGCCGGGACCCCAGATTTAAGCCAGAGAATGACAAACATCAACAGTAGAAGCTGCAACAACAAAAGTCTCTGGCCTGACATGACATACACTGTTTATACACATTCAAGCAGATCATATGGCCAAGCTCACTGTTAGACCAGGGCTATGAACTCTACCTGACAAAAGTCACATGGTAAAAGCTTAGATGTGTAAAAACATTAAAGAATAGAAGTGAAGACTTGGTGACAGTGATTCAGAGTGATGTTTAACATATGTTAGACTTTCTAGACACGGCTCTTGAAAGAGATAATCTTCACAGTAATGATTTTACAGAGGTATTATTTTCTATATAAATGAGAATTTGCCTGTTGTGTGCATGTAGAGTTATGTACTGTGGTTATCTTGTAAATTACTTCTGAGATTCAGTTGGCTGGAGAATAAGCAAGGTATCTAGAAGGCTCTGTTAGGAATATGTACAATTAATATGCTTGAATTGCTTTTATATTCTTTAATATAATTTAAAAAGAGGGGACAGGAATTATTTCTTTAGCTCAGATTAGAAATTATCTACCTATGAGTCCAGAACAGCCAGTGAACATGGAAACCCCAATTTAAGTAGAAAGAGAATTTCACATGATAGTCACAGCTCATTCTCTCCAGCCCCTTCTGGAGCCCTTACTCTTCAGGGTTGTTTCCTTTATGGCACGATTTTTTAAAATGAAGTCTCACTAACATTTGGTTCTACCTCCTTTGATGCCCATGTGTTTCTCAAACTGAGGTTTAATATTAGCCTCCTGAGTAGCTGTAGTACAGATATATGTCACCATGCTGACCCTTGTATCACCACGGAATACTGTTTCTTCCCCTCTCTCTCACCATATAACTAGCGTCATAGGTTAATCCACTAAATGTTAGTCAGTTGAGCTTTTGTTATTCTTCCACATTCATTCCAGCCTTTACATGAACAGTAGAGAATCACTAATGAACAGTAATTGCAAACCACAAAAGACTGTAATAAACACTTAGGGGATGGTGTATCTGACCACTAGGGTTCTCATAATGGGATTCGTAGAATCAAAGAAAAGCCTACTGAAGGGAAAACCGGGGACAATAATGATTTCCAGTCAGTGTTCAGATCACTCCTCCTCCCACTCCATCCCAAGACCATTTTCATATCATAAATCTGAAGCACCGGATTTTGAGTGTTTTGCCAAATCATTATCCTTTAAAAGGATGGGTGAGAAAACACATTTTTCTATTTAATAAATAATGCCTTCTAGCAATTAATACAGGATGTTAGGATACATAACAGTATTTCACTCTTCCTTTACTGAATATTTACTGTGTTCCAGGCAATACAGTAGTGCTGGTGACAGTTTCGGTGTTGCACCACTAACCCATGGATAAGCAAGTACATGGTATATATTTTAATAAAGTGTTGGCAGTGATGAATTTGATATAGAACAAGTATCACTAGGTACAGAAGAGTGGGAGAGTATTCCATGTTTCGTAAGGAAAAACAAAAAGATGCCATTAAATCCGAGTCTTTGAAGAAATGAGGAATAAGAATGAGTTAGGATAAGAGTGATACCTTAGATGTGAATGGCTCTATCAGGTGCTACTTTGGGGTAGGGGATATTATAAAGTTGTAAAATGTCACTCCACAGAAGGTTTGGTGAAGTTTTAATACCTAGTGCCTCAGATGTAGTTCCATCTGGAACTGAGATCATTAGAGAGATAATTACTATACCAAGTTAAGCTGAGGTTTTATTATTAGTTGAGGTTTAATTATTAGTTGAGTTAATTAGCTGAAGTCCACAGTCCAATATTATTGGTGCCCCAATTTAGAGTGGAACATATAAAAAAATGACACAATAAAGAGACACACAGGATAGATGCCATGTGAAGAGGATTAGAGTTAAACATTTACAAGTCAGAGAATATTGGAAATGCTGGCAAACTGTCAGAGTACAGGAAGAAGAAAAAAGCATCCCCTGCAGGCTTAGGAGCAAACATGGCCTACAGACACCTTAGTTTCCATCTCTGGGCCTAAAGAACCATGCATGAGACAGTATTTTTCTACTGCTTTGAGCCATTCAATTTGTGGTTTATTCCAATAGACCTAGGAAATGAATGTATACAATTAAGAAGACTCTTTTAAGATTTTTGGACCATCAATCCCTATCTCAAACATAGAGACTCCCTTTAATGTTTCTGGTTTATGTTCCTTAGAAAAAAGAACATGGAAATAGGGCTGGAGAGATGCTCTGCCTGAGGAGCTGAGTTCAGTTCCCAGCACTCACTTGAGGCAGCTCACAACTACCTGTATCTCGAATTGCAGGGATTTGGTGCCCTCTCCTGGGCCCTATGAACACTGCATTCACATGCATAAACTTAATTTATAAAGTAAGTAAAAAAGAATTATTGGCTGTTGGTCATAATTATAAGAAAGGAAAACATGTTGTTTAGCTCCCCTAGGAGTATAGATTTTAGTGTGTTTATCCTATGTTACATGTCTAATAACCACTTATGATGATTATAAATTTATTATACCATCGCATAATTTATTGTAGCATAAACTTTAAAAAAAGGAGAACATGAAAACAGCATAGAACTTTAAAAGCATGACTATAGGCTTAGATTTCTTAATTAAATTTTTATTTTTATATTAATAACAGTTTATTCACTTTGTATCCCAGCTGTAGCCCCCTCCCTTATTCCCTCCCAACTCCACCCTTCCTCCCTCATCTCCTCCTGGCCCTTCTCTAAGGTCACTGATAGGGGAGATCCTCCTTCCCTTCTATCTGACCCTAGCGTATTAGGTCTCATCAGGACTGGCTGCATTGTTCTCCTCTGTGGCCTGGCAAGGCTGCTCCCCCTTCGGGGGAGGGGGGTGTCAAAGAACCAGCCACTGAGTTCATGTCAGAGACAGTCCCTGTTCCCCTTACTAGGGAACCCACTTGAATACTGAGCTGTCATGGGCTACATCTAAGCAGGGGTTTTAGGTAATATCCATGAATGGTCCCTGGTTGGAGTATCAGTCTCAGAAAAGATCCCTGTGCCCAGATATTTTGGTTCTATTGCTCTTCTTGTGGAGCTTCTGTCCTCTCCAGGTCTTACTATCTCCCCCCTTTTTCATAGGATTTCCTGTACTCTGCCCAAAGTTTGGTTATGAGTCCCAGCATCTGCTTTGATACATTGCTGGGTAGAGTCTTTCAGAGGCTCTCTATGGTAGATTCCTGTCCTGTTTCCTGTTTTCTTCTTTTTCCAATGTCCATCTCTTTTGGCTTTCTAAGTGAGGATTGATCATCTTACCCAGGGTCCTCCTTCTTGCTTAGCTTCCTTACGTGTATAGATTTTAGTATGTTTATCCTATATTATATGTCTAGTATCCACTTATAAGTGAGTATATACCTTGTGTGTCTTTCTGCTTCTGGGATACCTCACTCAGGATGATCTTTTCTAGATCCCACCATTTGCTTGCAAATTTCATGATTTCCTTGTTTTTAATTGCTGAGTAGTTTTCCATTGTGTAAAAGTACCCCAATTTCTGTATCCATTCTTCCATTGATGGACATCTGGGTTGTTTCCAGGTTCTGGCTATTACGAATAAAGCTGCTATGAACATGGTTGAGCAAATGTCCTTGTTGTATACTTGAACATCTTTTGGATATATGCCTAGGAGTGGTATAGCTGGATCTTGAGGAAGCGCTATTCCTAGTTGTTTGAGAAAGCGCCAGATTGATTTCCAAAATGGCTGTACAAGTTTACATTCCCACCAGCAATGTAGGAGAGTTCCCCTTTCTCCACAACCTCTCCAGCATGTGTTGTCACTTGAGTTTTTGATCTTAGCCATTCTGATGGGTGTAAGGTAAATGTCTTGCCTCCCTTCCAATCTCACATAGGAGATTAATAGGGAAAGAGGCTGTTTACCTCTTTGAGCTACTTCCTGTTGATAAGGGTCGATGGATTCTTTGGGGATTACCAAACTCAGTTGTTAGAATACCAGAAGTCTAGTCAAACAATAAAGCAGCAGCAACAGCGCAATGATTCAGTAAAAGCAGCAGCACTCCACCCAAAAGGCACAAGTCCAAACTTTGGCAAAACTTCGCCAAAGCAACATGAGTAGTTCTCTGGAGCATTTCTCTCTGTGAAGACCAGCAAAGGATGCAAACCATTGCAAATGGTAGCAATGCAAAAGTGTTCTCACTGTGGGCTTCTGTTTGTCCCTTCTCAGAGTCCACATGGGGATGTTTTCCAGCTCACAAAACTACTCCCCTTGCACAAGGTAGTTTTCAGCTCATAAACATCGTGTGCCTTTTCATGGGGGCTGTTTTCCACAGGGGAAAACCATTCCCATATCCCACACTTAGGACCAAAACAAACAAACAAACAAAAAAAAACGTATTCACATGACACAACTGGGTTTCCAAAGAAATCAGAAACTTCCATTTTACACAACAATTGTGTGCTTCCAATCATAAATAACATGGCCCATAATTCAAGCAGCCTAACTTGAATTACCTAATATACATCTTAGGTAATTATGGAACTTTTTAAATAATGGGAACCTGTATGCAGTTTGGTAGAGGCTTTGATGGGGGTCTGACTCTGAAGGGGTCTGTAGCCTTCTTATGTAATGGCTTCTTCCTCCAGCTTGCTTTTGTTATGATAGCCAAGCGATTGTAATAGGTCTAAGCTTCACCATTCAGATTGATGAACAGTTTTGACCTGGTATTCCCCAGCAGGGCCTTACGGTTCCTGTTGCTTGATCATTCCTACCAGTCTCTATGTACACCAACCAGGTTAGGCCTGTGCATGGACCAGTTGTAATAGCAAAGGATTTACTTTGATTGGCTCACTCTATATTTCCTTGGTCTTAGCTATGTATGTTAAAAACAAACAAACAAACAAACAAACAACAGAATTCATTAGCACCAATCCATAGCAATTTATTTGCTCATGGGTCTTTGGATCAGAGTTTACCTGGAGTAGCTAAGCCCCTTCTTTATCATGTCTTAGTTAACATGTTTTTAGGGTCACTGAACAGGTTAGCTAGGAGCTGGCTTGTCTTGCTGTATGAGTATCTCAGTTCTTTTCTCTGTGTTCTGTGCAGTGAGTTTTCTTGGGATTGTGTACATAAGTGTTCTGTCAGTGTGAGAATAGACGCTATAAGGCTTGACATCTTAGCTTTGGCCTCTTATGGTGTAAATTTTGGCATGTCATGTATTAGTCAAAACAAGTGACCAAATCTCTACGGAAAATGCTGTAAAACAATCTGTGGTCATTTAAAATTAATAAATTTTTATCATTCTTTTAATATTAGTAAATTCTTATCATTTCTTTTCTTACAAGTTGGGGGAATAGTAACAATTTCAGTGAAACAACACCGCTCCTAAATGGAATGTATACTGTGGAGAAAGCTGATTGGAGGCTGGTGGGAGATTTGAGGTAGGTTTAAGTGGGATATGGCAATTGCACCTTAGCAATTTTGGAAAGGGAGTTGATTTTTTTTCAGGCCCATGTTTTTTGCCCATTTTTAAAGTATGGTATAGTTAATACATATGATGATTCCCATTAGTAGACACAATTTAGAATTCCTTCATAGCTGGGATACAAATGAATAAATTGTAATAAATGATAATAATAATTAAAAAATGGCTGAAGTAGTCCTAAAAAAATAATTCATTTACTATGGCTTTGCATTTCAACCTATGGAATGGTTTTAGGAAGGTTTCCTATACCACTGTGTGTATGTGTGCGTGTGTGCATGCCTATATTTCTGTGTATGTTACTACTTTGTAAATTATACTCCTGGACAATGAAAAGACACTGATGTCATGTTGTCCAGTGCAAAGGAGATTTTCAGCTCTAAGATTGGGTGTTTTTTAAAATTAATTAGTTAGTTTATTTATTTATTCACTTTACATTCCGGTTATAGCCCCTTCCCTCATCTCCTTTCAGTCCCACCCTCTTCCCCTCTCATACGCCCCTATTTTTCAGATAAGGAGAGCCCCTACCCCCAATCCCAACCCTAGATCATCAAGTTGCATTAGCACTGAATGCCTGAGTGCATCTTCCCCTGTGTTCTGGCGAGGTAGCCCTGCCAGCAGGGAGTGATCAGAAAGCAGGCAACAGAGTCTGTGCCAGAGACAGCTTTTGCTTCCCTTACTAGGGAACCCACATGAAGCCTGAGCTGCCCATCTGCTACGTCTGTGTATGGGCCTAAGTCCAGTCTATGCATGGTCCTTGGTTGATGCTTGTGTTTCCACAAGCCCCTCTGGACTCTGGTTAATTGGCTCTGTTAGTTTTCTTGGGGAGCCCTTGGCACCTTCAGGTCCTTCTGTTTTTCCACAATACTCCCTACATTTTGCCCAATGCTTGGCTGTGAGTCTCAACATCTGTTTCGATATGCTGGGTGGGGATTCTTGTAACAGTTTTGAGTTATATTAATAAAACCCTTCTTGATTTCCCACAGTGCATACATACCCTACTCATTTGGAATTTTCCTATTTTCAGTGTCATACTACCTTATAAGGGACATTTCTTCCTATGGCCAAGTCCTTGACTTTTATTTCGCTCATGGTTACTCACATACAATTCTCGTTGCTTTGGTTTTATCCTTATTTCTAGTCTCAGAGAGAACTTTCCAATTCATCCAATGCATGTTTGAATCTCAAGCAGGTAAATAGTCACCAATAGTTTTTTTCCTTCGAGAAGACTTCTCCAGCATCCTCCATCTGCTATGGTCTTCAGTGCTCAAATTGACTTTGAGCTAGGGGAGGATGGATGAAGCCTCGGAACTGGAGCTTCGGTGTCCTGTCTTGTTAAATATTGTTTTCTACTGTTGGACTATGCACAGTTTATAAAGAGAATATAAAATTTAACTTATTTATGGGTGAAATGATTAATGAATGGATATTGAGTTAGTGAATTAATAATGGATAAACAAATATAACTCATGCCCTATTCCCTAGATAGAAAAGTTAGGTAACGTGAAAATTTTTCTCTAGTGGACAAGTCCTCTTTTCTTCACTCAGAGCCCTAGAGGCTAGGAAGGTAGAGCCTAGGGAGGTGTAAGTGGAAACCAGGTAGTCAAATGCTAGATTGTCTCACATAGCAGGGAGGAAACCTGAGGCAAGAGGGAGAGTTTAGAAGAGCGGGAATATTCTCAAACTGAGAAAGGATAAGGCTTTGAAAACTCTATCTAACTGAAGCAAGTAGGGGAAAATACTTTCCACCTATTGGAACAAGCAAGGCTTAGGGGAAAGGATGTAAATAGGAAGAACAATGTAAGAAGTGATCAGGGAAGAGGGAACCTCTCCATCTCCTCTCTTGTGGGCATTCTTCAAAGGGAATCTCACCAGGAAGCCTTCAGAATTGTTTCTGAAGAAGTTCTGGCAGTGCCTTCATGAGAACAGCTAGTTTACAAGAAGAACTTGAAGCTTTAAGTGTTTCTTGCTTAATTCAGCAGATGCTGTGACAACCACTCCATTTGGAGGCTCACTTCTGCTCCCATATCCCATTAGAGGCAGCCTTAACTCACCTCCATTTGGCTAACTACATGGTGCTGGAAAACATGGAGGCTATTTACAGTAAATTATTCAATTTGTACGTGGAACAGGCCAGCTTCTCCCATCATCTGACAAGCCAATCCAAGGGCAACTCAAAATAGAAGGACTGTTTAATCTGTAGAGTCTATTAGGGCTGTCAGCAGAGGTGGGACAGTAAATACTATGGGACTCAGGTAAGAAATACAGCCTGATTGCAGCTTCATTAGCAGCTCTAGAACTGACTGGTAGGAGGTACTAGGAGTTTAGTGATGAAGGTTAGGAGGGAAGGACAGGGCAAGGAAGGTTGGTTAACCTTAAGGACTGCTCTTCCAAGATGTCTAACCCACTGATTCTCCAGCCTTAGATGCATTTGAGACTCCTTTGACAGCTTTCCAAAAATGACAATACCTTATATCTTCCTTTTCACCAATTCTAATTAAATTTATTTGGCTTGTAGCCTAGATCTAAGGGTTGGGAAACTCTTCAGGTAAAGCTTTTGAAAGGGGAGGGAGAAGTTTCACCATTTTATAGTGAAAAATTCAGAGTGAAGTACAGAGAAGAAACAAGCTAAGGGGGAAAAGGCTGCCTATTTGACCTAGTGACAATGGAAAGACCTGAGTTGCCAGGGCAATTAATTCTCCATTTCCTTTCACCTAGGTGCATTTCTGTGTTAAGTCTTAGTTTCCTACCTCTGTGAGGAAAATAATGATGTCTAACTAAAAGATGGGATACTGTCACCTATGTCTCATTATGTAGCCTAGGCTGGTTTTGAACTCATATTAGTCATCCTACCTTAGAGGCCCAAATGCTGAGATCAGAGGTGTTGGCCATCATGCCTAAGTGTGTTCTATTTATCTCTTATGGCATGAAGATCAGGTTCAGGAAGGTATAATACAAAGAGCATGGAAACAGAAGAGATGTAACTTTTATGGGAAGGACTTTTAAATATTTACTTTTATTTTATGTGTATGAGTTGTTTTTGTTTTGTTTGCTTGTTCTACCTGCATGCATATATTTGCACCACATACATGTCCCATGTCTTCAGAGATCAAGATCCAAGTTTATTATCTTCATGACCAGACATAATATGTCGAAGAAAGGTCAAATTGAGGATGTTTGGCGATAGTATCCAGGCATCCCACTGGAGACTACCCAGACAGGAGACACAGAGGCCAGATATTAATTCAGTTGACACAGAGAGCTTTGGAAATGTCTTAGTCCATTTATGTGTGCTCCTTTAACAGAATGTAATAGACTGGATTAGTTATTTAAAAATATATTTCTCATAGTTCTGGAGGCAGGAGACCCCAGTATCAAAGTGCCCACATGTTGAAGGTCTACTTGTGGCTAGATGGTAAAAGGCAGCACATGGTAAAAGAACATGAGGGCAGGAAAATTCCCAGGATAAGCAACTCTTTTTGCCAAAATGGGTGTAATATCTTCATAGAGGTAGTTTCTTGAGCAATCCATGAGGTTACCATGGAACTAGGGTTCTGGCTGCAGTAGTACCAAAGTTAACCATGGGAGCAGGGTTGTCCTAGAGTTCACTAGAGGATCATGTTTTTTTTTTTTTTTTTTTTTTTTTTTTACTCTAATCCTCAGTTGGTTCACAGAGTTCAGCCTGGGACTAGTATAGATCCCAAGTGGATTCACAGAGTTAAGTATCTAATTAGGGCTTGGTTCTATCTAGTACCCCCATGATCAGCATGTATCCTACTCATGGTCCTACTGTCATCTAGCCAAGACTAGACCAACTCAGAGTCCTCACCTAGGAGTCAACACTGAGCTTTAACAGTCTCCATAGCTAAACTTCACGTAGACATCCTTATAGGAATACGCACAGAAAACAAAACAACCAACTACAGTTGAAAGGTGGGGAAGTTAAAACTGGAAGACAGTGTATTTCCACAGATGTACATAACACTACAAAGAAACACAGTGTAACACAACTAACTAGCCATGACCCATTCCCAAACTCTCACTCTCCAGTAATGGAATCTAGATAGCTGAAATGTCTAAAAAAGAATTCACTCTTACATTTTAAAACAGTTAATGAGACTCAGAGATATACACGAAGTAAGAAAACCTAGGACCTCAACAAGACAGCCTCCAAAGTGAAGCAAGCTACAAGAGAAAGTTCAAAATATGCAACTTAAACACTGAAAACCAAGAATAAATAATGAAAATGAACAAAATAGTCAATCAAATAAAAACCACATTAGAGAGCATCATCAACAGACAAGAACATGCAGAAGAACTGATTTCAGAAATAAGGACAAAGTGGAGACAATAATACAGTCAAGCATGTGTAAGGAAAATGAAGGAACATGAACAATACTTCTAAGAATTGTGGGATACATTCAAGAGACCAAACCTGGAAATTCATAGTGTAGGAGAAAGAGCCGATATAAAGTCAAAAGGAACAGACAGACAATTTCATGAAATTAGAACAGAAACTTTCTAAAACCTAGAGAATGAGTTAGACATCCAAAAACTAGATGCTTAGAACTCCTCATAGACAAGAGAAAAATCTCTGCAAAACACATAGTCAAGATGTCAAAAAAAAATGAAGAAACAACACTAAAAGTGGTCTGAGAAACATGACAACTCACATAAAAGGTAGAAATATCAAAATAACCTCAGACCCTTCAATAGCCTTAAGATCCAGAAAAATATGGGATAATATATTTCAATCTCTGAAAATAAATTGCTATAAACCAAGAATGCTATACCAAGTAAAATTTTCTTTTAAATTTGATGGAAAAATAAAGATATTTCAAGACAGACTCATTAAAATATATTCTCCATGAAGAGAATATATGAACAAAGAGTTGGGGGGGGGGGGGAAATCAACCACATCTAACACAACAAACCAGCAAATCTCCAAAATTCAGAGCAGAGGAAGAACCGAAATAGCAGTAATCCATCAAACCAGAGCAGCATCTAATAAATTATTAGGAAATAGCAATTAATTTTCAAGAATAACCTTAACTATAAATGCCCTTAACTCACCAATTTATACAGTTTATACAGAAATTGTACATTTACCCAGTGGAATACTACTCAGCAATTAAAAACAAGGAAATCATGAAATTTGCAGGCAAAGGGTACGATCTAGAAAAGATCATCCTGAGCAAGGTATCCGAGAAGCAGAAATACACACATGGTATATACTCACTTATAAGTGTATATTAGACATATAATATAGGATAATCATGCTAAAATCTGTACACCTAAGGAAGCTAAGCAAGAAGGAGGACCCTGGGTAAGATGCTCAATCTTCTTCAGAAAGGCAAATGAGACGGACATTGGAAGAGGGAGAAAACAGGGAACAGGACAGGAGCCTATCACAGAGGGCCTCTGAAAGATTCTACCCAGCAGTATATCAAAACATATGCCAACTCATAGCCAAACTTTGGGCAGAGTGCAGGGAATCTTATGAAAGAAGGGGGAGATAGAAAGACCTGGAGGGAACAGGAGCTCCACAAGGAGAGCAACAGAATCAAAAAATCTGGGCCCAGGGGTCTTTTCTGAGACTGATACTCCAACCAAGGACCATGCATGGAGATAAGGTAGAACCCCATGCACAGAAGTAGCCCATGGCACATTAGTGTCCAAGAGGGTTCCCCAATAATAGGAAAAGGACCTGTCTCTGACATGAACTCAGTGGCTGCTTTTTGATCATCTCTACCTGAGAGGGGAGCAGCCTTACCAGTCCACAGAGGAAGACAAAGAAGCCAGTCCTGATGATACCTGATAGACTAGGGTCAGATGGAAGGGGAGGAGGACCTCCCCTATCATTGGACTTGGGGAGGGGCATCGGAGAAGAAGAGGGAGGGAGGGTAGGATTGGGAGGGGCTGGAAGAGGGGCCACAGGTGGGATACAAAGTAAATAAACTGTAAATAAAAAAATAAAAAATTAAAAAGCACAGTTTATAGCTACCACCTCTCATATAACAGAACTAGAGCATCTCAAATAAAAAACAACCAAATGATGGCACTCAAGGTTTGAGAAAAACAAGAAGCCAATCTCAATCCCTATAGATATAAAAAAACAAGATTACAAAAGAAATTAATATAATAGAAAGGAAGATAATAATATACAAAATAAACAAAAAATTGGTTCTTTGAAAAAAGTTAGTAAGAATGAGAATCCCTTAGCCAAACTGGTAAAAAAAGAAAGACAAAGACAAAAAGGGGTATTTATTATAACAGACTCCAATAAAATCCAAAAACATCATTAGAGAATACTTTGAAAACATATACTCCAGTGATCTGGAAGAGATGGACGAATTTCTAAATGCCTATGAACAACCCGAAAGTAAAACCAGAAGGTGTAAGCAAATTAGACAGGTACATTACAAGCAATCAGACTGAAGCTATAATCAAATGTCTCTTCACAAAGAAAACTTAGGAGCAAATGGAGTCACTGCTGAATTCTATCAAAAACTTAAGGAAGATCTACTATCAGTACTCCCCAATTTGTCCCACAAAAATAGAAAGGGAAGGAACGGTACTAAATGCATCCCATGAAACTAGTATTATCCAGATGCCAAAACCAGATAAACACATGCAGGCATACACACACACATCACACACACAATAAACAACCCTATAAGCCAATACCCCGATAAAAATAGATGCAAACAGTCTCAGCAAAATACTTACAAACCGAATTCAGGAAAACATCATGAAGATCATCATGATCAAGTGTGCTTCGTCCTGGGGATGTAACATTGGCTCATAAAAATACACATCAATAAGTATAATATCCCCTATCTATAAACTTAAGAATAGAAAATAATAAGTGTTTTGATAGGTGTCAAAATAATGTGCTTGACAAAGCTCAGTATGCCTTCATGATAAAAGTTCTGAAGATAGGAATATATAGAACATTTTCCCAAATAATGAAAACCCACAGACAGCATTATACTAAACAGAAAAACTGTTTTATTTCTTCTAAAAATGGGAATGAGACCTCTTATGCAATCAGTTTTCAAACTCCCAGCTATAACAATGAGACAAAATGAAGGCATAAAAGGGATATATCCAAGAAAAATCAGCCATTCTATAGATTAACAACTCACAGAAGAAATTTTTGGAAAATATTTCATTAATAATAGACTCCCCCAAAATATACCTATATACCTAATGAAGGACTACTACAGTGAAAACTTTAAGAATTAAGCAAGGAATCAAAGAAGACATTATATGATAGACCTTCCATGCTTCTGGATTGGTAGAATTAATATCATGAAAATGGCTGTATTATCAAAAGTAATCAAAAGATTCAATGAAATTGTCACAAAAATTCCAGTCTTTTTTTAAAACAGAACTAGAACAAACAATATACTAATTCATGCAGAACTACAAAAGATCAAAAATAGCCAAAGCAATCCTAAAAGGAAAGAATACAGCTAAGAGTACCATAATACCTGTTTATATTACAGAGCCATAATAACAAAGACGGCCTGGTACTGCCATAAAAACAGACAGGTAGACAAATGGAACAGAATAGAGGGCCAGATATGACCTAACAAAGCTATGGTCTCCTAACTGTTGGCAAAGGTGTCAAAAACATGCAGTGGAAAAGAAGCCTGCTCAGCAAATGGTACAGTCTAAACTGAATATCCACCTGCAAAAGGGTGAAATTAGATACATATCTTTCACTCCGTATAAAAATAAACTCAGAGACATTAACTTAAAACCTGAAATGCTGAAACAGAGAAAAGCAAAGGGAAATGCGTTTTAAGATATAAGTCGGGCTGGGGAAATAGCTAAGGGGTTAAAAGCGCTGGCTGGCTGCTGTTCCAAAGGTCCTGAGTTCAATTCCCAGTAACCACATAGTGGCTCCCAACTATCTATAATGAGATCTGGTGCCCTCTTCTGGTGTGCAGATAGAACACTGTATATATAATAAGTAAATCTTTAAAAAAATTATAAGTCTATCCATGGACTTTCTGAAGAAAGCTTCAGTAGCATGGGAACCAGCCCCCAGAATCAACAGATGAGACTGCAAAATTAGAAGGTTTCTGCAGAGCCAAAGGTGCCAGTCAACAAATGAGCTAATGAAATGAATAGTCAGCTAAAACAAAAACAAAAAAACTACAACAACAAAAAACAAATGGCCAGTAAATCTTTTCTTAGTGTTCGGCATCCATAGTCATGAGGGAGATGTAAATTAAAAAAACTGTTTTGAGATGCCACCTCACCTCTGGTAGAATGGCTGTTATCAAGAAGTCTAACAACAGATGCTGGAGAGAGTGTGAAGGAGGAGCCTGCATTCACTACCAATGGAAGCACAAACTGGTATAGCCATTATGGATATCAGTGTTGGAGTTTTTCAAAACAATTAAAATCAGAACTACTATGTGGCCAGGCCCTACTCAGCCATTCCATACCGGTCACACACCCAGAGGACTCCATAGTCTACTACGGAGATATTTAGACATCTGTTTATCACTGTTCTTTTAATCCTAGCAAGGAACTAGAACCAGCCTACATGTCAACTGTTGTGGATAGAAACATGTTTTTGTTTTAATCCCAGGTGTGGGATGTGAGACTGATTCAGATGGTTCACAGCAGCAAACTATTTGCCTCATGCAGGCTTTGAGAAGAGCTGCAGATAGTTTAAAAATCTGGGGACACTGGAGAGCGAATAAATGCCAGAGCCCAGAGAGTGTTGGGGTGCTCTGAGAAAGAACAAGGCTGCTGCTGCTCCCCGCCCCCTTCGGCTCCGGTTGCTATTGATACAGTGAGGCAAGAAGTTTGAGATCTCCTGAAACAAGGATTAGACTGGCTCCAAGGAACCTGAGGACTCTAACCAGCAGGAAGTGCCCCCTCTCCCACTAACCCTTTCACTCTTCTATCTGTTGTTGGGGTGTTGGAAGGGATTGGGGTTGAGTATGGAGAAAGAGATATAAAAAATGTCAATAAAAGTTTTTTATAAGCACATCAACATTCAACAGATGAATGGTTAATGAAAATGTGCTACATATACACAATGGAATTTTAGTCAGATGTAAATAAAAATAAAATGAAAATTTCAGGAAATGGTGGATCTGGAAGATGTGTGTGTATATTTAGGTAAAATTTAGAAAGCTCAGAACCAGATATTGTGTGTGTGTGTGTGTGTGTGTGTGTAAATATAAGTAAAATCTAAAAAGTTAGAAAGGATACTAAGGGTAAAAATAGGTGATGGGGGAGGAAGGGGAGAGATACATGGGATATAAGAGAACGAAAAGCCTGGTGTTGAGTGATTATAGGAGGATCACAGGTAATCAGAGGGTTGGGAAAGATGAAGGGAAGGAGAATCTACTAAAACATACTTCATTTCAAAATGCTGTAATGATACTTTGCATACTAGCTTTAAAGGTAAGTAAAGTGACTTTTAACTTAAAGGGGAAAATGAGAATGAAAAAAAAGACAGTTCTTTCCTTCGACCATGTGGGTCCCAGGGCTTGGAGGGAAGCACCTTTACCCACTGACCCATCTTGCCAGCCTCACCACCACAGTTCTTTCATATCCCTTGTGTCAACTTAGCATTCCAAATAAGCACAAGGACCCTAATGTTTATTATAACAAAGTCTCTGGAAGTAACACTGTGTTTGTAATTATCTTATAGAAATATGGCATTTTAATAAAGATTCAAAGATTTTTATACTCTGCTTCAGAACAGAATACCATTAATACACCTGAGAGAGAACTTCAGAGAAATTGAAATAAGAAATAAAGTACCTGTGGGTTATTAGATGAATTCCTGCCTAGGGGTGCTTGTTGATGTTGGTTCCTCCATGAGTCAAGGTACTTCAAAAATAGGTCTTAAGCCGTTACTGTACAACAAACGTTAAGTTTATTCTTCAATCAGAGAAAAAGAACTGAATGCCCCTAGCCAGAGGATAAAGGTCATAACGTATCTTTTTAAAGTTTGGTTTTCCAAAGTGGCTATAATTTGATAATATCCAATATCAGTGTTGTAGTATGGTTAATCAAGAAGTTTTGGCTTTTGATGCAGGTGTTTTGAGGACAATGAATAGTGGTGGGAAAAGGGAAGAAAGCTCTGAGGTCAGAGGCTGACCAATATGGCGCCATGTTGAATCATCACCCTTTATACGCGTGACAAATGTTTTATTTATCCTTATAATCTTCTAACTTTATAATATTCTACCATGAAATATAGCCATTATAGAAGAGTGTAAAGAATTCCAAAGCTCTTTTCCTTAAGTTTAAGACATTAATGTTGAAAATTAATAAGCACTGTACTTTAAGCAAATGACTCACAGGTGTAGTTGCTATGAATAGACATAACTCTAGTACAAGAACCATTAGAGTAAATTGAATAACTTTAATGTAGAGAGAATTTGGAAATATATCAGGTTTTATAAATCACATGCAAAAGTTATACTTGGCAAGATCTTTGAATTTATAAGCTATGATATAGACCTAGGCTGGGAAGATGTCTGTGCTCTCCAAAAGAAAATAAAAGATGTGATCCAAAATTTAAATTTTTAAAATTTCAAATATAACAGTTTACTTCAGTTTTAATATATAAACAATTATTTAAAATTTCCATGTGTATTTTTGCCTACTCAACATAACCATAAATGTGCAGTTACTTTTATATTTAAAGAAATTGTCATAATGTCAAGTAAATAATGATCCTCTAGATGTACCAGAGGAAAATATACTAGTTTTCAATTCAAATTCTTGTTGTGCAGTGTTTATCTATCAACTGAAATATTAAACCATATAATATTTGAATATACATGAGTAAACTCAACAGAAGTTTAAATGAGTAGATAGAAAAAGGGTTATTAATAAACTTTATTTTATTTTATTTTCAGTGTAAATTAATTTATCATGACCTGGCCATATTCCCAGACAGCAAAAAGAAGCTAACATAAATTAACACTTGGGGATCTAAACTTGGGCCAATAAAATTCCAGTGATGCAGAACCAATGAACTAAAAGTTTTTAAAATCACAAAATATACATGGTATTGTAAGTCATTATAAGTGATAAGTAATTCACTTTCTTTAAGAAAAAAAAAAAAAGAAGGAAATGCACCCACAAAGACTGGTTTTCTCAGACATAGTCAAATATCTATTAGCCAAAGGCACAGAGAACTATTTGATGCTTTCAACATTTTAGTGTATCCTTTACTATTTAATGATTAGAGAATTAACAAAAGAGAAAAAAGGGAAATAAAAAACTTAAAAATTAGACATACTTTATGTAAAATCAGAAATACAATAATGTGAAATTGTAGAAATTACCATCTTTTAAAGCCAATTTGTCTAATATTTTTACCTCATAAACTTTCATTGGCTCCTATCTGTTGTATATAGTAATAGATTCCATAAAGGCATATCAACCAAGTATAACATGGACTTTTATTGTTTCTCTTACTTGTTCTCCCTTTTCTTTTCCTCACTAGTTCTTTTTGTTATTTCATTCTCACTTTTACTATTTTTATTTTATTTTTTTTTTGAGACATGGTTTCTCTGTGTAGCCTTAGCTGGCCTGGACTTGCTTTGTAAACTAAGCTGGCCTTGAACTCACAGAGATCTGCCTGCCTGTGCCTTCCTGAGTGCTGGGATTGATTACAGATGTATGCCGCTGTGCCTGGCTCTCACTTCTATTTCTATGTCTTTATAAACGATTTATGCACATATACTTAAGATGTACGAATGAGAGAAGCATGCGGCATTTATCTCTTCTAGTTTGGCTTCCTCCATTTATGAAGATTTTCAATTGTGTTCATTTTCCTGAAAATGACATAATTTTGTTCTTTGTGGCTGAATAAAAACTCCATGGTTTATGTGTTTTCTTTGCCCTTTCTTTTGTTGACAGCTACCTAGAATGACTCAATCACTTGGCTTTTGTGGACAGTCCTACACACCTATACATAGGCAAGTGTCCGTTGTGGCTTAGAGTCCTGCAGGTGTAGTCCCAGGAGTGGCACAGCTGGGTATTTGATAGTTTTGTTTTCAGTTTTATGAGGATCCTCTGTAGAGAGGTTCTATCTTTCATAGTGACTTGAGAGAGTGGAGACTCAAGTTTGCTCACTGAAATCCTCTTCTTTGTTGCGTTCCATGGAAGCCCTATGACAGCAGTCCCTTCTGCCTGTTCACAGTCACACTCACAGCAAGATCTCACCCTGGCTTGTGATAACAGCCACAAGCCAGGTCACATGGAGTTGTGCCTGTGTTGAGTCCCACATGCACATGTACACATTTAACACTTTTTCTGGCTCCTGGTGACTTTCAACAAATCTTGCAGTTTATCTAAATCATCCTCCAAAGCCCCATTCCACAGGCTTTCTGAAAAATTTTTAATTATTGGGTCTCTTATAGAAAAATCATGTTTATAAGTTTGTTATGAAAGATTTATTGCTGAAATTTGGCATGTAAGGAATATGGAATAACTAGTTTATGAATAATAATGAAATATGCTATAATCTTTGTCATAATTTATATAGCTAATAGATATCACAGAATGCTTTTGTTGATTTTCACTGGACTTTGGTATTAATAGGCAATCTATACTTATAACTGATAAAAAATAGTGATTTTGACATGACCGTGAGTTACAGCATTTTTATATAAATAAGACAGAAGTTAAGCAGTGTTGAGTTTCACTCATTCATCAATGACTGACTTTTGTTAAGTTGGACAGTAGTATAAAACATTGAATGTCTACTTGCATGTTTTTTATGCTATTCATCACATGATGAACAGCTGCAGGCATGAGATACCTTAATCTCCAATATAATTCTTTCCTCCATTTTATTCTAAGATTAAGTATAGACAAGTTTGCTATTTTAAATCGTAAGAGTAGGGAAATAAAATAAAATAACAGGGTAAAAGCAAGCCTTGATTGATTTCATTTGCTGATTTCTGCGGTGTAGACACTCCCATGGTTAAGATCAACCTGTCACTGTGACATCACTAAGTGAAGGCTGAGAAGCAGTGTGAACAGCACACCATTATGCAGTATCCTCCATGTTGAGATCATCCACATAAAGAACTTCAAGAGCGCAAAGAACAGCAATGAGTAGAAACACTAACAGAAAACTATAACCTCTGAGTACTGTAATTACCTTGTAAAGTTTCCTTGGGGCTAGTAACACGGCTTAGTTGATAAAGCGCTTGTCTCACAAACTTGAGGATCTGAGTTTAATCACTAGCATTGATGGAGGAAAAGCCAAATGTAGTGGTCCCTACCTGTAATCCCAGTGCTGGGAGTAGAAACAGGAAGATTCCTGGAGCTGGCTGGCCATCCAATCTAGACAAATCACTGAGCTCCAGGTTTGTTGAGAGGACTTGTTTGAAAAAAAAAAAAAAAAAAAAAAAAAAAAAAAAAAAAAAAAAAAAAAAAAAAAAAAAAAAAAAAAAAAAAAAAA
>NW_026596088.1:12639347-12669220 GCF_907164565.1 Psammomys obesus | reverse complement strand
AAAAAAAAAAAAAAAAAAAAAAAAAAAAAAAAAAAAAAAAAAAAAAACATGGAGAATTATTGAGGAAGACACCCAGTGTTCACTTTTGTCTTTCATACACATGTAAAATATCTTTACATAATTCAATTTTATTTATGGCTCAATGGCATTTAACAATTAGTTTGATATTTCTGAAAATTTAGTAATCGTATCTCAAAAGCCTACATGAACCAGTGCCTGAACACCACTATCTACTACTCTTTTATTTTTCTTGTATTTATTTTATGTGTCTTGGTGTTTTGCCTGCATGTATGCCTGTGTACCACATGCATGCCTATTGCCAGTGGTGATGCATCAGAGCCGCGTGGAACTGGAGTTCTGTATGGTTGTGAACCACCGTGTGGGTGCTGAGAACTGAACCTGAGTACTCTGGAAAAGCAGCTAGTGCTGTTAACTACTGAGCCATCTCTCCAGCTCCCGCCTATTACTCATAATAAAATGTCTATTATCCAGTGATTTCCCAAAGACAGTAAGACCGCTAGCACCCCTGTTCTCTCAAGCTATCCTTGTCAGAGTGATAGGGCATAAGGCTAGGTTTAATTTGTTGCTTTGTCATTAAAGGCTACACATTTGATGACTTTTCACTGTTTTCCCTTCAGCATCTCTCCAAGTTCATCTGCCAAAGCTCAGTCTTGACAGGAAATAAAGACATTTTTCTGATTGTAATGGAAAAATGAGATTTGCCCTTCCATGTGTTTATTTATTCACAAGTGCCAACTGTTGATTCTAATGCTTGTAACTGCCCCTGTCCCTCCTTGATAACCAGCCACTAGCTGGGTCACTGCCTCACTGCTTCACACGAAGATCCCCTCTTCTCAGGACAAAGTGCTGTCCCTGGCAAAACTAGAAGGATAGGTCAGATGGTATGGTTTGACCTTACATTAAGTTGTACATACAAACATTCACACACGAGTGTATGTGTATATCACCACATATATATTCACTCATACTATTAATATGCAGACCAACAGTTAAGCAGCTTGGTTATTCCCTTCTCTCTTGCTTCCAGGAACTTCCCTTATTATCCCTATTGAGCTGTGGATCCTACCAATAGCACTAAATGAGAGTGGTGCTTCCTGCAGCTGCTGCTGTGGTGCTGCATGGGCTGGAGTGGCCACAAGTCAGGGGCTCAAGCTGGCAGCTAGGGCCACATCTTCAGCAGCCCCTGCCCCTACAGTAAAAGTCAGAAATGTCCAAAGCTGAGATGCTCATCCCTCGAGTTCCTGAGAGATGGTGGATCAGTACTAGTGAGAGAGAGAAGGACATGGTAGGGACAGAGGAACTTCTACCTCTCCCCAGATCCCCTGGAACTGATCGAGTTACTGAAAAAGCAAACTCCTTGCTTAATCAGGTATCAGAGGCCATTCCTGTTCATAACTAAGGTTCTACCAGTTAGAAAGGAACTTTTCAGTTCTTCTAGCTAGCTTGTCCTTTCTTTATCTAGCTACAGCCTTTCTAACTTTGTTGTTAGTTTTGCTAGCTCTGGGTAGGTTGTTTGGTGGACTTACGTCACCCTCTATTTTAGTACATCTCCAAGATTAGGACAGTTTCACTGTTTCCATGTGGGCTTGCACAAAGAAGGTGATCAAGATTTGAGATCAGCATAAAAATAGCTGATGGCCAGACAGGCTTCTGACTTTGTGGTGGAGATAAGGCCATGATGATAGTGACTGACATACCCCAACAGGAGAGGAGCAGAGCTGCGATAAACCGCACACTTTATTTTGTTACCATCCTTACAGAATTGAGCAAGAGGGGAGCCTAGAGGGTGCACAGTACCCACTCTCTCATCTAACAGAAAGGAAAGCTGAAGCCCAAGGATCTAGGCTAAGGCCTAGACATGGCCACATAAGGAAGTCAAAGCAAAACAGGAACAGGAAACTAGGATCTTGTATTTATACTTCCTGCTCTATCCAATTATCTTTCCCATACTATATATTACTAAATCTGATGGTGTTATCTGCTTGAGAAACCATGATTTCCCAGCTCAGGGGAGAAAGACCACTGATCTGAACGCATGCTTAGATGAGCTATGCCAGACACATCTACTTATTTACCCTGTTCGCTCCTTTTCACTTGGGGAGCTCAGAAATTTGAGTAAAGATGGAGCCTCCTAGAGACTCAGGTCTATGTCTAAAAGCTACATGATCCCAGCAGAAACACAGGAAGAAGCATAAACTCAAAAAGAGGCTGCCACTGCCCGTATTCTTTGTGTCCTTTGTGTCTTTTTTGAGTTATTGACTCAACAGCACTCTCTCAAGGCCATGGAATTATAAACAACTGGCATTTATGATCATAGAATGGATAGATAATGGGCTTGATCACTGTTTGAGGGTGAATTTGTTACTCTTGGGAACCAAATGAGCTGGTAACCACCTAAGCTGAAGCTATATCTGCATCCCTACTCCTGGGGGCTATCTGGTCGTCTCATAGAAGCCTTGTGACATCCGGTCACCTCCTCAGAAGCTGGTTTGTCATCTAGTTTTAAGGCTGCACCATCATTCATCATGGGGCACAGCTACTTTTATATCTTTAATAAATGACCAATGACTTCAATTTGCTTAAAGAAGAAACTTGACATGATCTAGACCTCTATCATTTTATTCAGATTCCTGCTATTTCTTACACCTCTAGTTTTGTTCAGCTGACCGAATCTTGTATATATTTAAATGCTTCATATGATACCTTTTCCCCCAGAAAAGTCTTTCTGTTTGAGTTAGGTAGACCAAAATCTCCTGTGCCTCTTTCAAGGATAGAGTTTATCCCATTGGGTTATAATTGCATCCTCACTTTATCTCATAAATACCTATTAAATTCCAACTACTCCTGGAACAAAATATTGTAATATAAAGCAAAATAGCTCTAGCCCCTGTGTCAGTGTCTGGGACTAATACTAAGTAATTAGAGGAAAAAGTTAAAATGAAATGGTGACTAAAAGGAAAGTATTTCTCTGCCTTTTGAAATGCAATAAGATCCACTTGTAAATGAGTATCTACCATGTGTGTCTTTCTGCTTCTGGGATACCTCACTCAGGATGATCTTTCCTAGATCCTAGCATTTGACTGAAAATTTCATGATTTCCTTGTTTTTAATTGCTGAATGTAAATGTGCCACAATTTCTGTATCCAGTCTTCAGTGAAGGGACATCTGGGTTATTTCCAGATTATGTCTATTATGAATAAAGCTGCTACCAACTTGGTTGAGCAAATGTCCTTGTTGTATACTTGAGCATCTTTTAGATATATGCCTAGAAGTGGTATAGCTGGATCTTGAGGTAGCACTATTTCTAATAGTTTGAGAAAGCGCCAGATTGATTTCCAAAGTGGTTATACAAGGTTATATTCCCACCAGCAATGGAGGAGGGTTCCCCTTTCTCCACAACCTCTCCAGCATGTGTTGTCACTTGAATTTTTGATCTTAGCCATTCTGATGGGTGTAAGGTGAAATCTCAGGGTCGTTTTGATTTACATTTCCCTGATGACTAAGGACATTGAGCATTTCTTTAAGTGTTTCTCTGCCATTTGATATTCCTCTATTGAGAATTCTCAATTTAGCTCTGTCTGCCATTTTTTAATTGGATTACTTGATTTGTTAGTGTTTAAGTTCTTGAGTTCTTTATATATTCTGGATATTAGCCCTCTGTCAGATATAGTGTTGGTGAAGATCCTTTCCCAGTCTGTAGACTGTCATTTTGTTCTGATGACAGTGTCCTTTGCTTTACAGAAGCTCTTCAGTTTCATGAGGTCCCCTTTATTGATTATTGATTTTAGAGCCTGTGCTGTTGGTTCAGGAAGTTGTCTCCTGTGCCAATAAGAAATAAATATAGGGTAGACATGAGGGTGGTGGCCTCGGAAGGCTTCCCAAAGGAAACAATGCTTAGCTGAGGTATGAAAAATGAGTAAGGGTTAACTAGAAATAGACAACATAAGGAGTCTCTAGCCCATGGCAACATAACGTAGAAAGACCCTGTGTCTGGATGAACATTTGTGTGTAGCACACTGAAAGAACGTCAGTATAATTGGAGTTTGAGGATGGCAGGAGTGCATGCAGTGGGACTGAAGCAATAGTCAGCTGGTACATCACTGCAGTTCTGTAGACTGTGCTAAAGGCATTGTGCAAGACTTAGCATATTGTTGGCACTGATTATGTAGGCAAGACACCACTCCTGTGAACTTCTTAGATCTACAGATGAGCCAAGCTCTCCAGGAAGTCCCTAAAGTACCCCTCTTTATGGAAACCATTAATCTTATCATTGTGCTGGCAAGTCTAAGTGAGAAAGATGAGTCCAGACTTACAGAGCTTGGCTCAGAGCCCTGCCTGAGACAACGGTAAGACATTTGTTAGCTCTACCCATCACCCATTTGTGTAGCGCAGCAGCTACACAAATACCCAGAAAAGTTTCACCAAAAGAAGATATTTCTGGGGATTGAAATAGTTGAAGAGCTTTATTTCCTACCCCAATACACATTTTTGATGAGTAGATAAAAGTCTAGGGTGGATCCAGCTAATATATGTCATAGAAAGCCAAGCTTGGTTGGACTAGCTATGGATTTCACAGTGAAAAGAAAAAGTTATTTTCTTGGCTCACCTGACAGTTAATACCCAGTCTTTATGGAGGTTAGTCTTCAGCTGGAAGGTCAGCTCAAGAGTGAATCTCATGCAGACCACATGAAGTAGTGCAGCAGAGAATGAGCTCTGTTAGTGCATGGGGAGATTTTTCTAAGAACTAGGATGATCCAGAAATGGAATTAGGTACCTGTGGTGGTTTGAATGAAATAGTCTCCATAGGCTTATATGTTTGAGTGCTTGACCACCAGTTTGTGGAATTGTTTGGAAGGGATTAGTAGGTGTGGCCTTGTTGGAGAAGGTGTGTCACTGGGGGGTGGGCTTTGATGTTTTAAAAGCCTACATCAAACCCTATCTCTGTCTCTCTGTCTTTGTCTCTTTTTTTCTCTCTCTCTGCCTCTGTCTCTCTCTCTCCCCCTGCTGCATATGTATCAGTATATAAATCTCTCGGCTACTGCTCAAGCACTGTGACTGTCTGCTTTCCACAGCATAATCATGAACTAACTCTATAAAACTATAAGTAAACCTCTAATGAAATGCTTTCCTTTATAAGGGTTGCCTCGGTTCTGGTATCTCTTCAAAGCAATAGAACAGTAACTAAGAGACTATCTCAGAAAATACCTCAAATTTTCAAATATTCACCAGAAGACAGCTTGGGAGATGTTCTAGATGTGGGTTGGTCTATATGATCATAAACATTTCTTTTTACTGTGAGGAGCTTAGAGGCAAAAAGAACAACTTGAAGCAAGTGCTATAGGATGGAAAGATATGAGACATCAGAAAGGGAGGATAGTGCTGATAAAAAGCACTCATACTAAGAACAAATGTATTTAATCTCATTTATGCCATTACATTTAATCTCTCATGGGCTTGTGGACCAGGAAGCCGGTAGGAGGATCCTGGAAACAATGACCTCTAGCTTGAACTTGGCTTTGAGGGGCGGAGAAAGAGTGAGCATAGTTTGGAGGGGTATTGGTTATCCCTTGTGTTAAAGCACATTATTTTCAGAATTTAGCAGTTCAGAATAGCAGATACTATGTTGCAATTTCCGCGTGTCAGGAATCTTGGAGAGGCTCAGTAAGAGTGGTTCTGTTTCCTGAGATGCAGGCAAGTGCTTATCTAAGGCTGGAATCATGTGCAGGCTCAAAGGGATGGAGAGCTACATCTAAGCTCACATGCTGGTGTTAGAGGGCTGACTACTTCTGGCAATTGTCCAGAGACCTTTCCCTACCTTACTTGATGGGGCATATGGCATTCCACACAGAGAATGAGCTAGAATTGATACAGATGTGAGAAGTACATGTACAAATAGTGTTCTAAAAGGAATCAGGGCTGGTATGTAGATGCAGAAATCAACTCAACTCAGTATTAAGCAGATAATCTGTCTAGTCAAAATGGGTAACACTTAAGAAAAACTAAAAAAAAAACACAAAAAACTAATGAGTTGTCAATAAACGCAGGAGAGTTATCAAGAGTGTGACAATTTAGAGTTTGATGATATACTATTACAGAATCATAGGGATATCTAAAACTAAAAACAAAACCCTGGAAACACCACAACTGGATGTGTAAAATAGAAAGGTAGTACTTTCCTGCTGGGATTGTGAAACAGCATAGCCATCAGAAATCAGTTTAGTTACTATGATCAGTGACCACATAACTCACAAGTATTCACTCAGGAGAAATAGGTTCACCTGTTCCTACCAAACATTCATAAGAAAATCACTTAAAATAACAAGACCTGGATCAAATCAAGTGTCTGTCCAACAAGCCGTGGTGTACAATGGAATGCTACTTAACCTCTCTCACTGAAATCTTCAAAACTTAATACACAACAAATCCCCGAAATAGTCATATATATATATATATATATATAAAATAGTCATATATATAATAGTCATATATATATATATATATATATGTATATATATATATATATATATATATATATAGTGTAGCCATATGCTAATGAAAGAAACTAGAGGCAGGGGCGCATGTGACCTATTGTCTTTTTCTTTCAGTGTGTATGTGAATCTATCTTGTCTATCTGCCTACCTATTTATCTGTATCAATCATCTCTCTGCTTTCCATATAATTTTTCTAAAAATGAGTCCAAAGTGATAGAAATTAGGTCAGTGGTTTCTTGGATAGGATATAAGGAATGGACTTCAGAGTGGTGTGAAGAACATTGTATAATAATGGAAATATTCTTTAGCTTTGTTATGATAATTATATGAGTTTATGTACCATGTACATATATGTTTTATGAAAGTTGACTTTTAAAATAAGAAATATGTATACTGTCAAATATTAGAATGCAAAAGATAAGTCACAAGAACAAAGTAGCCCTTGGAAACTTTTATTGGCCTATTTTAGTTTCCTAGGATTATCGATACAAAAATAACATGTAAAACAATGAAGTTAATCAGTATAACTACATACATAGATATATTTAGCTAAACTACTCTAGATGTAGTTTCTACCATATAAAAAGCTTTTAAGTTCTTTACAATATTGATGGCAAATAATCATATTATGAGCATTACATAAATTTCCTAAATAAAATAATATAGAGATAACTATATCAAAATACAGTATAAAACATAGAACTGAATGACTGAAGTATAATTATAAAAATTATTTTAACTGCCAGCAGTTCAGTGTCCAAGTGGGTTCCATAGTAATGGGAAGAGGGACTGTCTCTGACATGAACTGATTGGCCTGCTCTTTAATCACCTACCCCTGAGGGGAAAGCAGCCTTACTAGGCCACAGAGGAAGATAATGCAGCCACTCCTGATGAGACCTGATAGACTAGGATCAGAAGGAAGGAGAGGAGGACCTCCTCTATCAGTGGACTTGGGGAGGCACATGGGTGGAGAAGGGAGAGGGAGGGTGGGATTGGGAGGAGAGGAAGGAGAGAGCTACAGGGGTGATACAAAGTGAATAAACTGTAATCAATAAAAATAAAAATTAAAAAAAAGAAAAAATAAAACTTGGTTAAAATTTATTTTAAATGATAAAATGTTCTACTTAATAATTTTTAACTTAAACTGGAAATCAAAACAAAAATGATAGTCTAAAATAGCAATGCCAAATGGTCATCCCTGAAAACACATATACCAGCAGCATTACAGATTGAACAGGTTATATTTAAAATATAAATGTATTTATGTGTACATGTATTCATGTATAACAATGAATAAAAAAATAGGCCATCAATTTGAAAGAGAGCATAGATGAGTATATGGGTGGGTTCAGAGGGATGAGAGTGAGAAAACATAATTATAATCTAAAAATAGAAAAACAATATGGTACATTTCAAAACATGGTATATTGTTAAAAATGAACTCAAAAGGTAAGATAAAATTAAATATTTTGCAATTAATTAATTTAATAAATACTTTTTGAAGGCCTACCATGACTTAATGGAAATAACTATAAATATATATATGACTTCCCCTTTCAGTTATATGCTAGTAGAAGAACACAGAAAAGATGTAAGAAATATATTTATTTTAGAAAGTGCTAAGTTTTGTGAATACAATTAAATTTTAATATAGTAGCTAGCACATGAACAAAGATGGCAAGGTATTCTGTATATGCTGAAGGCATCTCTGGAAAGTTGGTGTCTGGGCAGTCTTGAAAGAAGAGAGCATCTGGAGTCAGTCATGTACACACTGAACCAGTCATTCAAATGGAGTTTGCCTGCTACAGTCAGGTGTGGTAAAACAGATATTTCTAAAAAGTGTCCAAGGAAGCGAAAGTGGATCAGACATTGGTGGGAAGAAAGGTGGGGGGAATGGTTTGGGGTCAGATTGTGTGCTATCTATAAAGCCACTGTGAGTGAAGCCAGGGAGTGTTAGAAAGCTTTGCGTAGAGCATGTACAAACTCTGACTTACCACTTAAAAGGTACACTCAAAAGCAATGTCTCCTGTAACCCTTCTGCTCATGCTACTGTAATAATACCACATGTGAGTGGCTGAAACAACAGACTTTAGTGTCACATGTGAAGGCTGGACATCAAAACCATAGTCTCAGGGTGGGTATCTGCTGAGGCCTCGCTTCTTAGATCACTGTGCCCTCAGCTGGAATCTTCTCTTTGTATAAGGAGAGTGCTAGAGAGCATTTCCTTGTCTTAAAGGATAGCAGCCCCATCAGATTGGAACTACCTTTGGCACCCCACTTTACCTTAGTTAGCTCTACCTTCAAATGTAGTCACTTTGAGGCTTAAGGTTTTCACATCTGAACTTGAGAAAGACACAGTTTAACCTCCCAAACCTTATGATGTATTTTTCTGTTGTCACAATAACACAAGAATAAGCTTAGTGTTGTGACTTGTGAACATTCTTTTTCCTGCTTGTGGGTTTGTGGGTATTTGCTTGGAGGTGAACTCTAGTGGTCCTGGCTATACTTGAGTTCACACCAAAGGTTAGAATTAGCTCCATACCTCATTTTGAATAATATGGCAAATAATAATTTGGCAAAGCATGGCGCTGGGGTGTGTTCATTTCCTGACGACAAAGGAAACTCAAGAGCATGAAACTCAACCACATAAACACATTTCAAACTTCTGCTTGTTGGAAGACTACAATATTCTTTTAGCCAAAACATGTCACACGGTAATGCCTAGAGTTGGGGGCCAGAGGAGTCAACTTCACTTATCCATGAGACCATGGCAATGATGACAGTACATGATAATTCTGTAGTGTGATGAAGGGCTGGGAACACTTACCCATTTAGCCACAACATATCCACTGTATCTCTGACTGTTTATTGGCATTGGAAGACCTCTCTTTCCTGTAGCGATCCATGTAGCAAATGAGGATTACATCCACAGTAAAAATAGTTGTTCCACGTGGTGTGATGTTGCCTGGTGTGCTGCTAGCATCTAATAATTCTTGGGTTTCTGAACCACTGAACCTGATGCTGTTTGAGGGTTCAAGTTAATTACTCTTTTGCTCTATGGACCCCTGAGTCATCTTGGAAGTAACCACAGGATTCTGGGGTAAATTTAGTGTAAGTATGTAGTAACCCTAGATATAAGACTAAAATATTTTTTGTTTTCCTTACTTTTAACTTCTTTACCTAATCATAGATATCATACCTAGTGTGTTCCTTGCCGCCTTTGTGTTGACCATAATTAATCAAATGGATAAAAAGGGTGGGGTTTGACTGTGTCCAAAATGAAATACTGTGCTAGGCAGGAAAAGAGAATTATTAACAAACTCGTGGTCACTGAAGATTCTAGTCAGTTGAGGGATTCCTATGCAAGAGATAACTGAAGGTATCTTGGGCAGTTAAGACCAAAGAAAACCAGACCAGAATAAACATGAGAATTGACCACAAGCATAAAAGAGAAGATTTAACTGCATCACTCAGTCACCAATTCAATACCTATTTGTTGAGTGCCACCTTGCTCCAGACACACTATTCCGCATATTGGAGAAGAACGATTAATAAAATGGACTACTGCTACTGATATGTATCTCATTTATGGTGAAGGGCACAAACAATAAGCAAAGTAAGAAACACTATGGTATGGTAAAAGATTAAGTGGTAAGGAGAAATCCAATAAAACAAAGAAAGGTGGTAAGATGTGTTGGGTGCAGTTTCAGAAAAGATGACCAAAGTAACATTTGAGTGAAGATAAGAAGGACCATTAGGGAAGAGTGTTCTGCACAGAGTGACACTAGCCAATGTAAACTCACAGTGGTAAAGGCTATGATATAGAAGTCAAAAAATAGTACTAAAGCCAATGTGGGGGAGGGTCAGAGATGCAACTAGGCAGATGATGGGACTGGATATGAAAAGAAAAGCTCAATTTGGACTTTTAAGTTACTGTAATGTCTTAAGTGTTTTCTTGTTTGTTTGTTTGTTTGTTTGTTTGTTTTTTCTGGAGAGGTGAGGTGTCATTGAAGTATTTTAAAGACAGGAAAATTGGTTGTAATCTACCCTTTACAATGACAGCTGTGGTACTGTGTTCAGTAGACTGGAAGAAGGAAGGAACATAATTCTGTATGTGCCTAAGAAAATAATCAAGGATAGAAGAGGCTGAGCTTTCTAAATAACTGATTACCTGACTTGATTGCCAGTGAGACTGGCTACCCACTCATCTTGGAGTTTTCACTTAGCAGCTCCCCACTGCTGGTAGGTCCCAGCAGACACCAGGGATATTGTTACTGGCAAATGCCTACATGAAACAGAGCATCAGAAACAATGACATCCCAGCTACCTATATGTAGCAAGTCTGTGATTCTGTAGTACGTATCATCGTATCATCTCAGTCTCCCCTAAGCAGAATGTAAATGCCATGTGGGCAGGAATTTTTATCTGGTCTGTTTATTGCTCAAAATTTCCAGTACCTAGAATAGTGTCAACATATAGCGGTCAGTAAGCCAATGTTTGTTAAATGTGCAAAATGTCAGACTTGTTGCAGGACCTTAAGTAAGACTCTCTTATGTGTTTCACATAAATCAAAGTGGGCCTGGATGGCATTGATGAGCATTCTAGATTGGCTAGCCTTTGGTTAATATTTAAACTCCAAGCTACCATTTCTAAAGGTCTTTGTAGGCCAAGAGGTGCAAGAAGGGGACTTTAATGGGGAGAAAAGGCAAGGGTGAGTAAGGGCAAACCTGAGAAATGAAGGAGCATGGGTACCGCTGGGGCTGGCAAACAGGTCACTCTCCAGAAATAAATATGCATTGTTCTCGTTGACATACATAACATTCTCATAAATGATGGGGGTTAACCAGAAATGCGGCAATCTAAAACACCAAGAATCACCCAAGACCAATGCCTTTGCTTCAACAAAGTACTCACAGACCTCCAAAGCTCTCTTGGCAAAAACAGTATAAGTAACAACAAACACTCCACTTGAGGATATTGAAAATACATTTTTTTTTAATTTGATTAAGTTCACAAGTGACAACACTGACATTTCTTTAAACATATGGTTCCATTAAGCCATAATATATACCATGTGTCCCCAGAAGACCAAGAGGCAGTGGCTTCATATCCCCTTGAGGTTTATCAGAGTTGACAGCATCCACAGGATGGTTTGCAGGGACCAGGTTTGCTACCAGATCAGCTGGAACCATGCTGTCATGTTTATTGGCTACAGAATCACATACAGCACGATGCACAATTATAATGAGCTTGCTTTCACTTAGTTTTAGTTCCTGTCAAAGGGAGAAGGGTTTTCAATACCAAGAAGGATGCAAATATGTGTCTTCCATCAGCCTTTCTTGCACATGACTTTAATTACATGTGAAAACAATTAGAGCTTATCTTTACTGTAACCTAGAAGGGAATAAAAAGAACAAAGTTTAGAAATTGATTGTCAAGCTCTTGACATTATTTCATTTAATTTGCTATTAATACTAGTAGGTCCTGTTGCTGTCCCCAATTTATAAAGGAAGAAACTTGAAACTCAGTGAGAGTTAAGTGGTTATATACTTTGTAGAGAGCAAATACAGTTCTTAAGCCTATGGCTGCTCTTTCACTGTAGTGTGTACTAAAAGGATGTCATTGACTTTCAAACCCATATGGCAGAATATTTACAATTATAGTGATGAATGAAAAGGATCTATTTCCAGGTCCTAGAGCACAGCATCATAGGAGAGAGCAAAAAGGCAGGGCAGGCAAACTAGGAGAAGGGAAGGTTAGGGGAAGGAGGTTAAAAAAAAAAAAAAAGCTATAAGATGGAATTTGATTCATGGGCCCAGTGAGGTTCAGAGTATAGCTTATATCCCTGAGATATGTGGACATCCATTTGAATGAAGGAAGTCACCTTCACTCTGGGGCTATTATCTGCTCAGGCCTGAAGTTCTCTGCGGCGACGGCCAAAGGCTTCAGAGCCCACATTGGTGGGCACGAAGTTCTCCTTTACCACACCTCCTGATCTGCTCAGCAAGCCTGCCAGCCGATGGGTCACACAGGTGGCAGTGTTGCAAGATCTCTTCTGGGTAGTGATGCTGATATTCAGGAGGGAAGGAGGGAAGGAGGAAGAAAGGGAGAGAGGGAGAGAGAGAGAGAAAGAGAGAGAGTCATTGAGGTTGGGGAGGTGTCTGCCCCATGAGACTATCATGGGAATATTGCTTTCAGAAGCACCAATTAACTTTATGTGTTTTTCCCAAACATGGTTATCAGAACAAACAATCACAAGCCATTAGGGGAAATGCTGTGATCACTTTCTTTAGATATTCCCAGGAGCATTAGAAAACCCAGATGGGGTTTTGGGCCAACTGGTCATGGGACACAGCCAACCATGGCCATATAAATAAAAATAAGCAAAGATGTATGAGTTTAGGGTGAATTTTGATGCCACCTCTGAGCCCATTCACGAGGACTGTAGAATCCAAGTCCCAGTCAGACCCAAATGTCCCTCCTTAGTAAAGTGAAAGCATGTCTTACCTGAGGAAGAACGGAGTTTGGAGCATCCAGTCCCAGCATTTGCTTACCTGCTACTTGGCACTGCTCTTGTTACTGCTTGAGCTGAGTCATGAGCACCACTCACCGGACTATGACTGGTTAAATCTTAGGGCTAAGACTACTTCTAACCACAGGTCCTGAATTCCATGGAGCCTGAGATGTGGGCTAGAGCAATGACCAACAAGGCTCAAGTCTTTTTAGAAAAATAGTTTTATTTCCCAAACAACGGACATTTTCAGAAGCAAGACCAAGGAGCTCTGCTAGGAAGCCAGAGGACTGCCCTTGCTCTCTGCCGTCTTCCTGGGTGATTCCCCTTTAGCCTGTGAGTCCTCCTTTCTCCTCACCCACTAAGGATTCCAGATACCACCCTTTGCCTCAGAAAAGCAACCAGTAATAGCCTGGAGAGCAACCAGAGAGGAACTACATGCATTAAATTATAGGAAGAAAGCAGGAAAGGAAACGAGAAAGGAGAGGGGGAGCTTAGTTGCCAAAATGGGTGCGGTGGTTTGTCTCCAAGTCCTTGGCCATATCCCTTTTCTTGCCAGGTGCTCCAACCCCGATTGCAGTTTGGGGGAAGGTGTGAAACTTGTTGAGGTCTTGTGTGTATGTACCCAGCATGCAGGTACTTAGATTCCCACACCGCTTAGATCTGGGGCTGTCCAAGCTGCAGGGAAAAGACATGCGAAGGAGTACCATGCAGGAGGGGCTGACCCTGTAGGCAGTCAGCAGGTTAGACCAGTCACAGGACTGGAAGTTGGTCAGTTCATACATTCACTATATATTGGGAAAGCTTGGGGTGTGGTGGGTCAGGACAGTGTCGGGAAGGGCAGAGGAAAGGGTGACTTTTTTTTTTTTTCTGGCATTCCATGTGCTGTTCAATCTTTCATGTGTGGCAGGGCATTTCTCAGGGTGGATGCAGGTTACATGCTTTTCCTTGGGTAGTGCTGGGGCCAGGCCAGGGCTGGTCTGTTTCCAGGCTGGGGCACACAGGGAGGCAGGGGTGGGGAGGGGTGCTCTCCTTGGCCCTGTGACCACTATCATATCTCTGCAGAGGTCTCCAGACTTTAGGCTCTCCCTTTACCGGTTTAACTCATCCAGTGGCAGGGACTCTCCGCAGTACTACCAGGCCCATTTCTGCAGTGATTCCACATCTCCTCTTAAGTGCTTTCAGAAATAAAGCTTTTAAGTGTGCTTTAACCACAGCCTCACCAGATGAATTCTGTTGGAGCCTGAGAATAGCTGCGCCCCATGTCCAGCCAAACAGCAACCAGATGGCCAGTGTGTCCTCTCCTACCTCCTAGGCTGCCTTCCCCTGGGTATGCTAGCAGGGTGAGGAATCTTACCTGGACCCCTCAGCCTCCTGTTCCTCCTCCTGCTCCAGTTCCCTAGCTTTCATCTGCATGTAGTCCTGCAGCAGTGCAGCCAGCAGGTGAGCTTCCTCTTCACTGAGAGTGGCCGCGCCTGGGCTGCTTTCCAGGGTTGACCTGTGGAAGGGAAGGAAAGCTAGCACCGGTTCTTGATTCCCTGCCTGCCTCTGCCCCAGAGAGGCTCGAGCTGGGGTCCTCCTGGTGGTGCACCAGGGCCACTTTAGGAATTTCACAGCTTAACTGATAAGTGCAGCCATAATTACAAAAAATGAAAGCACAGTTAGTGTTGAATTTAAAATGGAGGCTCATTTTAATAAATACATTTTGTAAGTAGAGGAGAAATAGAACAACAGATCATAAGTTAGAGTCAGTAATATTTATTGGCAAGTTACCAGATTAGAGTGAAATTCGTATCTCGTGAGGGCTAAACTGAATAAACAGATTTGACTAGTGATACCAAATTTGGGGAGAAAAGCAGCCAAAGCATTTTGTTAGTTAAAGGACTACTTGAAATTTATAATGTGGGGTACTATACATCCTGTCGTTGCTTAAAAATTGTATATTTCCATCTTTATATCAGGGAAAGGTTGTAGTGAACTTGCATGTATATATAAATATGTATATATATATATATATATAAATTCCTCAAGAGAGTTAGTTTTTAAATATTGGTACTCTACAGCTAACTGACAGGAAGTTGTCCAATCCCTGGACAGTAGCGCTCCTGTCTTTAGACTTACCTGAAAGGCACTGCATGGAGGCTGCATGCCTGGTACAGGAGCAAGATGCTGATAGCCAGAAGAGGGGAGAACTTCAGAAAGCCCATGATGCCTCCCTGCAAGAGAAAAACGGCATCATATTTGCTTGTTTCTTTGGACCAGTTCAAAGTCTATGAGCCCACGGACTTCACCTTCTGTATGCTTCTGCCTGTGTCTCCCTGACATGTCGGCTTCGCGCTGATAACTACCTTTCTCGTCACGTTTGCTTCCTTATTGACAAAGAAGACTGCAAGGTCCAGTGGGCTTGCAGCCTATATGGTTTGGAAAGAGTCTTAGCCCTACAGGTGGAGGATAGTGGGGAGTGTGTGTGTGTGTGTGTGTGTGTGTGTGAGAGAGACAGAGAGAGACAGAGAGAGCTAAGCTACCTCACAGGTAAATAAAACAATTGGTCAGTCTCAAGGAGTCAAGGAATCCTAGGGGCTTCCTGTCTCCACATCTGTTTTCATAGGGAAGTATAGAGCTAGCTTTTGCAGATACCCAAGGATGTGAGAAAGAAAGCCTATAGAGAGGGGTTCTCTGCCTGGCAATCTGAGAGAAACCGAAAGCTGCACTGCTCAGCTGCTCCACCCTCTGGCAACTCAGTCCGCTGCAAGAACCAGTCTAAAGTTCCGGGCCCAAGACACTCTCTGTAATACCAGGGTCCCAAATCCGGGTTTGCAGTTGCGGCTCATGTTCGCTACAAGCTGGCGCTTGGCTCAGACTCCGGACCAATTTCTCAGGAATCCTGAAAGAACCACCTGAGCAGAGACACTTCCGACTGCGTGCGCGATGCCTAGGAGCTGGAGAGACCCTAGACTGGCGGATCAGGTGTGCAGAGGGAGAAAGGTGAGACTGGAACCCGCGCTCCAGGGAAACAGGAGGCAAGCTCTGTGGACCAGTTCTGTCGGGTTCTACCTGAATCGGGGTCTGGCACGAGCCACAGGCTGACAAGAGACCGGGACTGTCAGGGAAAACAAACTAAGGAGGACTAAAAGCGAGAGCGGGAGAGAGGAAAAGGAGATGGAGAGTAAAGTAGGACAACACACCCGAGCAGGAGTCTCAGGGCTCACCTGGTAAGGGGTGGTTTGGAGCAGAGGCTGCGGGGTCCTGATGGAGCCGGGCCGGGCGGAGGATGCGGTGTGGTGACTCCTGAGCTGGACAGCGGCTCCAGTACCTCCCAGCGCCAGCAGCTGCTCTTATTCTTGCCGCGGTGTGTCGGGAGGGGTCCCGGGGCGCCAGGCAGCCAATGGGTGCAAGGGCCCCGTGCCCCAGACAGATTGCGTCACCTCGGTACTTCCAGAACCCAGAACATCTAGCAAGATGACACTGTTTGAATTTGAATTGAGGTCATTGATGGAAGTGTGTGTGTGTGTGTGTGTGTGTGTGTGTGTGTGTGTGTGTTGGTGGGGAGGGGTTAGGGGATCAATGAGAAATACGCTTAAAATTAGTGGGAATTTGGAGGGCTTTTTGACATCAAGATAAATTTCATCTCTTCTTTCCGTCTTGACTTCGAGCATACCCCGACTCCAATTTCTGCATTATGGAGAGTAGGGCTCAGAACCTCAGGCACGCCTGGCTTCTTGTTTGACTCTAATCATACCCCTACCCTAACCCTCTCTTATGCCCCCGCCCCCCACCCCTGCGCCATTAGCTAGGAGTGAGTTTAGTGCGCCTTTGAGGTGGGTTCTTGAACTGCAAGGTTGACTCTAGCAGCAAGCAGCACAGGGTGATGCTCTTAGGAAGAGGTGTTGTCGCTGGACACAAGGATTGTGTTAGACTTGAGCCTGTTGCAGCTGTCTCATTGAAGGTTATGTGACCACAGACAAAAACAAAAGCAAAACATCAACAACACCCTCCCCCTGCAAAACAAAACCTCAAAAAAAACCTCCATATACTCAGCTTTTCAGTGGGTACCAGAGTCCCCTTTTGAAGGGCCTGCTAGTAGTCAGAAACCCAGGGTGTTTCCTGGGTTGTAAGATCTTTCCCGTTCTCCAGTGTGAATCCTCTCTCCTCAGCACTCTTAATGTGCTTATACAGCTCAATCACATGTGTGAGGAGGGGTTCCATACTCCCCTTGGGGCCAGCTTGGAGTGGGGGGTAGTGGGTAGTGGGGAAAGTACAAAGAAGGAGCAGATGCCTCCAAAGTCTCCGTTTGTAGATCTCTTCTCCCTTCCTGCCTGGCTATCTATCACTTTTCATTAGGGTACCTGCCTGGCTAAGGATTTGCACAGCTGCCTGCTTGCTTCCTGCTGCTGTTTGCCAAGATGTCCTAGTGGCATTTGATCTGGTCCCCCCTCCTATCCCTGCCATTAGATCCCTGACTAAAGAGCTAAAGAGCAGACAGGCTTGACGGTGCTGTGGAGATGCTGCCCATACTAAATCTCACGCTCACTACCCTCCATCCTCATCCTAGCACAGAGACTCCCTTCTATTTCCAAACATGTATTCACTCCAGAAAGCACAGCCACTCAGCAGTCTCTTAGGGTTCACACTCAAATCATCCCAAGCCTGCCTTCAAGTCTCTCCGGCAGTTTATCCCTCATTGCTGCAGGGCGCGGGGCTTTCGCTGTTGGATCTCCTTGTCAAGAACAGATCCGCACATCAGATTAGCTTGGTTTGATCCCCCTCACATCCAATCCACCGGTTTAGAGACTCCCTCTCTCCGAGCAATGAGCTCTAGGCGCAACTACAAGGGCGGAGGTCCTAGCGTGGGCATTTGTTGTGTGGGACAAAGAAGCTTCTTGCTTTTGCAGTTGCAGAGATCTGAGCTGAGAGCGCAGCAGCCAGTCCAGATTTAGCCAGTGCCGCTAGCACAGCGGGGAATCTGGGGACTGCGGGGATCCACAGGGAAGAGGAAATACAAGAATCCAGGCTTCGCATTTCCCTAAACAGGGCAGAAATTGGCTTCCAAGAAGGCTCGAATGGCATGGGCTATGGAACTCGCGGTGTAGGTTCTACCAGGTATTTGTCCTCAGAAGTAGAGTGACAGAACACTTAACTTCCAAGATGCCATCAATGACTTTCCAGCTTAACTTCTGCAGCGGCTACCTTGAGGGAATAAGGCGAGGAAGGGAATCCTTTGCACAGAGCTGGCGCTCAGGGTGGGAACAGGGCTGGGAGAATGGGCTTGGGTGGATGGTGACGACTGGAAACCAGAGCTGGAAACACTCTATGGCCACTGGGCTTAGGATTCCCAGGCACAGTGATCCCTGGGACCTGGAGGTGGACACCCAGAATTGGCCTTCCTGGCTTTCCAGCAGCTTAGTTGTGAGTCCTGGCCTGAATTTTCCTGAGCAATTATAAGACAAGCTGGAGACAAGTTGGCGAGGGCTGAGGTGTCTGTGGCGTGCAGCGCTTGGGCCACTGCCACTTGGGGCTGATGCACAGACTCGGAGAGCGTGTGTGTGTGTGTGTGTTCCCGGGCGCGCCAAATGCATCTGGGGAACTGGTTTCTTCTTTCAGCTCCGGAGATGTCTACTATTTGGGGTCCTGAAATTATTTTTAAGCAGATGTATTCTCTAGGAATGAGCATTTCCTAAGCGGAGAACTCACGGCTCACCACAGCACTGGTTCTCTGGCGGCCACTCGCGGGTTTTAAGCTCTGCCCTGTCTGTGCAGTTTCTTTCAGACTTGTGAGCCCGCCGCCCTCACCCACACCATGAAACCTGTAACTGTGAGCTACCACATCCAGAGGGCGCTGATGTCGCCCGAAGCAGCGGAACAACTGAAAGCTTTAGAAGAAGAATTGTCTATAACAAGAGAAACTCATGCTGTCCCTCGGTCACTCTTCGATTTTGTAGGAGTGCCTGGCAGCACAGCTAAGGGGTTGGAAAGGCTGCAGTTCCTTTCTTTGACTACTAGGGCCTTACCCCGTGCACTAGCAGGCTTTCTGCCAACTGTCAAATGCATGCAAATGAATTCACTTCAGAAAATTCAGTGCTCGGTGCCTCAAAGTCCCTAGCGAACATCAGGATATAGTGAAACCGAATCTTGCTGAGTTCCAAACTCTTCTGCCACAGTTTTCCTATTTCTTTGATAAAACGTTTCCAGGACCAAGACCAGGAAATCTTCCTGGTTTCAATCGCAAAACTGCCCTCCCAACCACCTGCTTTTAGGGAGGGTTGGTGAGACCCCTCTGGGTGGATCTCTGAGATATTTTTCCTGCTTCCAGGAAAGTTGTGAGGGAAAGTGCTGATCTCGGAATAGCAGCTTGGTCAGATAGCTATTTTAAGGTTGGTTGTTGTATAACTTTAAAATCTGAAAATCATCTAATTTCGAAGCATTCTAGCTTGGAAAAGGACTGTTTTACAACATTCCAGGAAATCCGAACTGTCATATTTATTCTCATTCATTTCAGTCAGATTCCTGCATGTTATGATTTTGAAATAAAATTATAGACCAAATCTTATAGAAGAATCCTATACCGATTTACATATGATCAAAAGGTTTACATGTAGTATGTAGTAAAAGCTTAACTGAGCCATTCAGTAGGGAGTAAACAGATGCTATCTGGAGAGACTATAAAGACAGAGAGTTCAGAGCCCACATTAAAGTTAATGCTCCTCTATAGTCTACATGTGATACCGACTCAACAACAAAATCACAGCCACTCCAGTGTGGGAGTCCTCAGAGCAGAATCACATTCTTTTTTCCCTGGCAAATATTTGGAACTGTCAAATGAACTGGGAGACTTCTGATGAAGTTTGGTTGTCCTGGTTTAAAATGGCAGGAACCAAAGCTTTGGTCACCGAGATCACTGAAGAACAGAACTGATTTTGAATGTTTCCTGAGGTACCTTTAGAACCTATTAAAGCATAAGGCAAAATGAAATGGCTGGCAAAGAAGCAGAAATAGCCATGAAGCAGCCAAAGTGTCCACTGATGGATGAATGAAAAAGAAAAAAATAGTTCTATCATATACATTATATAACATGCATGTGTATTTTATAAATGCCGCACATATATTTATAGATAACACATATGTTATATAGACAATATATACATGGCTCATCCTTAAAAAGAAGGAAAACTTGTCATTTGAAACTTGGTTTTCTGTAACTCTCAGTTATAGCAATACTGCATTGTCCACAGGAAGAAAGAGTAAGAGAAATAAAGCAGGCACCAAAAGCCAAATACTTTATTACCTCACTTGCATGTATAATTTATAAAAACATTGAACTCAAGTAACAAAGCACAGAATTGAATCCTGGGGAAAGAGGTGGAAGTAAAGGGTCTAGGGACCTTTGAGTTGTAAAGTGGCTAAGTTCCAAAGACCCAGTCATACAGAATAGTGACTACAGATAATAACAATAATTATACTTGAAATTTGCTAAGAGATTAGGACTTACGTGCTCCCATCATAAACACACATACACACACACGCAGAAATAGTTGTGAGGGATGAATTTATTAATTAGCTTAATTGATAATCATGTTACGGTATCTATGTATATAAAAACTCATTTTGTATATTTTTAAAAATAAAACACTTTAATATATGGAAGCATAAAAATTTAGAGAAAAGATAGAGAAGTGAACCATGATCTTTTGTGGAGGTCTTCAGAGCAGATGCATCTGTGTAGATACAATTTATCTAATACATATTGCATGTATGGTAAGCACTAACATTATATAAAATATATTGAAGTTTAAAAAAATACAAAATGTTATAAATATCCAAACTTGAGCCAGTAGGGTAGGTCATGGGTAAAAGTGATTTCTGTGCCAGCCTAATGATCTAAATTCATTTCCTGGAACCATGGTGAGGGCAGAAATGGTTTTGAAAATTGTCCTCTAGCTTCTGTGTGTACAGTATAACATGACACCTACACTCACTCACTATAATAAATAAAATAAAAATATTAAAACTACATTCAATTCCATCTGTGTGTCACCAACTATATTTTCTTTTATAGTCTCAGCAGCTTATCAAGATAACTTGTATTGTCTGTAGACAAAGGAATAGCAAGAGTGTTTGTCTAGAATTAATTCTATTTTCTAGGATTCTTTTCAGTACTTAAATGTCAGGACATGGCTTATCAGTTTGCCATATCAGGCAGGAGGTCTGGGTCCTTGGATCTAGGGACAGACTCAGAAGAAGATATAGTTATGTCTGTCCTCCTCAGGGCTAATGTGATTTGTGGTGAGAGGCTCAGTGACCAAGCATAAATCATTTATAGTTTCTGGACCAACATTTAGGAGATTGACAGTTTTACAGCAAGAAAGTAAATATTGATGCTACCACTTACAATAAATAAGTTGCTGAAGAATAAAAGCCAAGTTAAATTCATTAACAATACTCTCAGAATAAATTTAAATACTTTAGAGCTCACTTAACTTCTCATGTGTAGTATGATATGTTGCTTCTCTTTGTCTAAAACTGTGGATGAAATCACAGAATGATTGATTTGGCCAATGGAGGTCATGTGTTTACTGGGGACAGAGTTAGTAGAAAGCGCTGTGAGTTAGGAGACATGGTTCCCATTTCTATTCCCACCTAAACGGAGATGACTGAGCTAGTCCAGTTTCCACATTCATTTTATGACTGTATTGGGATGAAAGCCTCAAATTCCCATCTGATTCTGACATCTTATAAATGGGTCGAGAACTTCATGGAATCTTAATAATACTTTCTTGGGTTTCTTCTGCGTGATGAAGGAGATGGGGATGTGGCTCAGCAGTTAAGAGCACTGGCTGTTCTTCCTGGGTTCAATCCCTAGCACTCACATGGCAGCTCACAGTTGTCTGTAACTCCAGTCCCATGAGGATCCAATGCCCTCTTCTTCTGGCCTCCATGAGTACTGCATACATTTGGTACACAGACACACATGTAGACATAACATTCATACCCATAAAATAATAATAATAACAATAATAATAGAAATTGCCTTGTGAAGGACAGCTGAAGAAATCAACACAAAAGATGAAGGGAATGGCCTTCTGAGGATGACATAACCAGAAAAGATGTTGTCTTCTCTCATGTGAAGAATAAATACTTTTCAGAAGACATAAGAGGAAACGAAAAATGAATATATTTGTTCTTGTCTCATTGGCACCAAAAAATGTAATAGTGTTTTGTGACAGGGAGACAGAAAGCATGCCAGCTGGAGGGCAGTACTGTTATCTGCCTCATGAAAAACTACAGCTGACTCCTGGTCCTGTCTGGTGCCTTGTCCTTCTGTAACCTATCAGCAGCAGCTCTGCAGTATGGCTTCCTGCTGTATCCACCAAGAACCCAAAGCACACCTGTTAGGCTCCTGAGAATCAGCTCTGAAAATGACTCCTCAGATGACTCCTCAATGGAGGAATGAAGAGTTTAACTTTTAGTCAGTCTTTCAAGAAATACTTAAGGAATAATTTGGTTAGGAGATAAATCAATTGATGTGCATAAGGAAATAAATTAAGGAATAGATATAAACATGAAATGCATTTTAGAAGGGCTGTGAAATGTAATTATGCATGATTGGAAATACACTGTTTGATTTATTAGTAGAAACAGAATGAAATAAATAAGTGAGGGCTCAGATGATGGGAGAGTTCATTTTGTTACCAAAAAAGTGAAAAGAAAAATCCAACCAGCTAACTAGACTTGAATGACAATGGGTCACCCCAGTGAGGCTTTGTGTTGATTCACTTCTTTGTGTTGATTCACTATGGGAAGAAAGGCCAGGTGCAACTGAAGCAAACAAGTAAAGTTGTCCTCGATCTTCAGAGTGGAGGGCAGAATCTTACAAGTGGAGGGCAGATTTTATAAAAGCAACAAGGATGCTAATGCAGAGTTTTGACCATCTTGGGCCAGCTCCTTAGTGTCCTGCTGCTATTCTGTGAACAAATAAATCTAAACACTTTCAGATTGCCTGGCTTCTTTTGATCACTCTTCACCTTTAACGGAAAGGACTCTGAATTGGGAACAATAGAGTCTATTCTCTGGCAGCTGAGGGAGTTCAGGTCTAAGGAAAAAAGAGGTGGGACTTACTAAAAATGTGTGGTATCTTAGGGAGACAAGCCCATACAAATTAGATAACAAAAAATATCAAATAATATACTTAGTAAATATGTAAACTAGTTGCCTTTGCTGCTGTAATGAATTTCTATAACTTATATAACCTAAAACACTATAAATTTGTTATTTTACAATTCTGTAGAAGTCCATCTCACAGGGGTCTCACTAGACTGAAATGTTTGAGGGACTGTGGAGGTCTAGGGGAATCCATTCCCAGCCTCTAGAAGCCAACCACAATCCTAACTTGTGACCTACTTCTTCCATCATCCAAACAGAGCTGAGTGCTTTTCATGTCATATTACTCTGACCTCCTCCTCTTCTGCTTCCATTTCCTGTTAGCCAGAGTCCTTGTGATTTTAACTAGGGCCAACTTCTGAATAACCCAGTATGACCTTTCCATTACAAAGTCTTCCATTTAATTACATATTCAAAGTGCCCCCTTCTTCCTGTTTTGTTTAGGAATCATGATGTGATGCTTTGGAGAGGACATTATTGTGCCTGCTATAGTAAGCACAGGTTGGGTTGATTGACAAGGACTGTGTACCATAGAGGCTTAAAGAACCAGATGCTATAGTATGGAGCACTGGAAGAAGACTCCTAGAAAAGGTGGAACTAGAACTATTAAATGACCAAACAGGAAAGGTTGCATCCACTGGGGAGGGACCGGATGTGAAGAACCAGCTTATATCAGCTGTTGTTCTCTTTGCCTCTTCACTCATTCTTCAGCTAGACAATGTCTAAAAATGATTTACTGTATAGGGTTTGTTCTTTTACCAACTTCCAACTTGTTATGTGTTCTTTTGATCTGGAATGCTGTCCTCTGGACTGGATGTTGTCATCACCATCTTAAAATTTCAGTAGCTGTGGTTGATATCTGCACAAGATTTGGGCCACTTAACTGTTATTAGAGCTGAGAAGCAAGAACACCAAGTCATATGAGTTTCAGGATAGATCCAGGAATGAGAATTAGTGGCAGAAAGGAAGATTGGGATGTTGTATTCATGAGGTTGTTCTGACATTCTTGAAAAATGAATGTTTAATTGGCTTTCTTGTAGAGTGGAGCTATCTGATGCTGGGGGGCTGCTCTTCACAACCTCAAAGGCTTTGCTCTTCTTTCCAAACTTTCTTCCAAGGCCCAGAAGCTATTTTAAGGGTGACTTCAGCTGCCAGGAAAGAGCTGAATATAGTGGATAAGGGCCAGACTGGTCATTCTGAGAGGTGGATGGACTCAGTGCTTGACGTCAAGGAATTACTCAGGAAGGCCTCCTCTAATATGATTAAAATCCTCCTTTGCCTCAGACTCACTGGGCTAAGAATGGCTCTTTTCTTTTTGGCTCGGGGTACTGTCCCATAGAGCACAAGAAATAGAAATAGGAACCTTCTCCCTCTACCAGGAAGCTCATCAGAGAGATAGTGTTCTGAAGATCTTTGCCAGGGTATATATGGGGAGTTCCTGTATAAACTGAGAATGGATGCAAGCAGTATGGCTTTGTGACCACAGGCAAAACTGAGTCTGAGTCTTGCATCCACCATTCACTTACTTCCATTAAGCAGACAATAATTTCCCTAACCAGTGGTTTCTCAGCATGCAAGATAAGGTTATGATGGCAACTACCTAGCATGACTGGAGATAGTTCATGTTAAACCCATGGACACATTGCTTGGCATGGGACAGATACTTCAGAAGGACTGCTAATCTTAGTGTAACAAAAGCTTATTCTTCCAATGCCAAATTATACCAGCTTAATTCAGTGGATTAAGTAGAACCATTGCAAACCTGATCTTCTAAAGAAGACAATCTATAAAGTCATTAATTCTCAAAATAAAATTAAATGCCAGGGCCACAACAGAGTGGAGCTGCATCTCGCAGCCCTCTCCAATACATGCCTGGCTATCTTGCAGCTTCACTGCCCAGAAGGATTGATGATCATATGTATTAAACACCTGGCATAATGCCTGGTTGAGCAGGCACTGGAGAGTGGTATTTGTGATCATCATTACAATGAAAAAGCGCCCCTTTGTGCAGAATGTTAGAAAAAATTAAAATTGAACTCTTTTCTACTTTCTTTTAAAAGTGTGCACGTGTGTGTATGTGTGTGTGTGTGTGTGTGTGTGTGTGTGTGTGCCTGCTTGTGCATGCCTTGTACACATGCAGAGGTCCAAGGACAACTTTCAAGAGTCTGTTCTTGTCTTGTACCTTGTTGCAGAAGTTGCTTTTGATTCTGTTTTTGACCCTGCACTCCAGGATAGCATATTTCCACTGATTGTCCTGTCTCTCTTCCATCTTGTCTGAAGTGCTGGGGTTGCAGATGGATGCTGCCATATCCAGCTTTTTTTGTGTGTGGGCTCCAGGGATCAAACTCAGGTCATCAGATTTGTGGGACAAGCACTTTTATTTGCTGAGCTGTATTTCTGGCCCTTCTCTGCCTTCTTATAAAAAAGAAACCAGATATAGTCTCCATTGCTTCTTATTATTTCATTGTCACCATCAAAAGAATATTATTTACTGTGTTGGACATAATTAATATAGCACACTCTCACAGGAGGTAGGACACAGAGGGCCAATAGTTCTAAACACCATGCTACCATATGGTCTTTCTTTTTGAGGTTTATGATTTTTCCATTTTATTTCTTCCCATCTGGTTGTCAACTATTATTTCTTAATATTGTCACTACAGTTATCTTTAGCAACAGCCTATCTACTTCTATATTTATTTGTTATGCATTGAAATCAGTAACAGACACACACACTTGGTAGAATGGTGTGGGAACAAAGATCCTATAGGCATTGCACAGGAACTTGTAAATGCTGGTCAAGAACTATAAAAATCGTACTTGCTTAACTAATCTACTCAAGAGGATAGAAACAAAGCCTGTCAGAATGATATACAGAGCAAATGCCAACTGAATAAGTATCTCTTGTAATGTCAGGAACAGCATGATCTTTGATAGTACTAGCTTCAACTACTTATGCTAAGGACAACAAACAGAGCAAGCAAACAGGATGGAGGATGGAGCTGTGTGTGACTGAAGAGCCTAGAGACACTGAGAGAGAGCGTGACAACAGCTATAATGTCAATAGTGGATTGTAATGACACAGTGCCAGTTATCCTGCAGTTGCTGTTTTCTTGGTCTTCAGTTCTCAGTTATATCTAATTTAAGGGGTGTCACCTGATGAATGAATGGGTGTCTTTGGAATTTCTTTGAGCAGGCACAGTAATGGTAATAAGAAAGTGGGGTTGGTAACCCCAGCTCCTGTCTTACAAGTAGTATATCTCTGGTTAACAGGTAGGACACAAGTAGAAATTGTGTTTTCAGTTTCAGGAACATTTGTATTTGGTCTTTGACAACAGTATCAACACTGCTGTCAGTGTTCAGATGCTATATTGATTTCTACAGTGCTAAGTTACTCTTTAACACCAAGGATCCTAGATGATCTTAAAAGATCTTTCAGAATTGGGACTAATTATCCTAGGCACAAACTTAAGCATATGTTTAACATGCTGTTGAATGATCAATGCTAGACTTGTTTTCAGTTCTATTGAGTACCATTTAGAGAAAACCTCCAGTTAGATAAGGATGTGGCAAAAAGGCTGACTCCTTTCTCTTGTTTCAAAGCTAGGAATGACTTGAACCTTTCTTCTCTGTCTCAGCAGTTTCGTTTTAAGCTGGCCAGACAATTACTAGAACCTGTTAACCTTTTTTTGTAGGGAGACAGGGATGATAGATTCCTGCTGACTGCCAAGCAAGGTAAGGACAAGGAGTTTATCTCTACTCCTGCCTTGGGCCAAGCACATCAATCCTTTGGCTTCTGTGTTTTCTTCTTTGTAGTTCTACTAGGTGTGGAGTAAGGCTAGATCATATGTAGTCATTTGAACGACTATAGATATTAAAAATGTTCTGCCTCAACTTGCCTGCTTGTCAGTAGGAAGAAAAGGAAGAATAGGCAAAGACATGTCTTCTCTTGCCTTCCAAGTCTCAGCTAGGTAACTAACTGGTCCCTAGCTTTAAGAAGTAGAGGAACAATTTTGTTTTCTGTTTCCAGCTGCTACAAGGGGATTAAGAGGTAGGAGGAAAGGAAGAAAAGAAAGTGTGGAGGGAAGAGAAAGGGAGTTGAAACCAGAGAAGAAAGAGGAGAGAGGAGTGAAAGGGACTTGAATTGGAAATCATGGCACTTAAAGACATGATTGTTCCCAACATGTCATGGAGAGAGATTATACCAAAAGAGTGAATCTTAAGTAATGGAATGTCATTTATCAGGAGTTGAAACTCTTTTCTCTGTTCACAAAAGGGTGAGCTACAGGTCCATAACACACAGATTCTCTTCTGCCAATTCCAGCTTTTTCCCAGCATGCCTCATTGTGATGAATGTCTGGGAGAGGGCTGAGCTCTTAGTCTTTTATCTCATGCTGCTCAAACAATACCATGTATTCTTGTAATTATCTCATTTTATAATTGAGGCAATCATTTAGTTTGTCCAGTGTGAGGTTCTTCCTTTATTCTATTCTGCTGAAACAACACAGTGCACTGAGCATATAGGTCCAATCTATAGCTGAAGAAGTGATAGAGAGACATGGCTACCTAAGGTTGCCTCTCAGGATGAGCCCCAGAGAGACTCTTCCCAAAGGCTGGGGGACAGCATGCTCTTCTCTCTTGTAAACATCACATTCTGCGTGCAGAAGTGGTCAACCCTGGACAGGCTTCAGGTTTCCACAGGCAGCTGTTCCACCTGTTGTGAATGGCCAGTCTTCCACTTCCTTCTCCCCCAAACAGCTCTCACAATAAAAGCCACAGACAAACATTATTGATCTCTTTCTGTCAGTCAAAGAACAAATGTGAGGAAGGAAATGCAGGGAGCTATCTTTGATGAGAATTGAGAGAATGTGATAAATGGCTACAGGGACACTGAGCTTTCTGGAAGACGGTTAGCTATTATTGAGACCCTCTCCACATTGTCCCCCAAGGGGCACTGCGGTGGAATGGCACCTCATCAGCTCTGACAGCCAGACAGAGGCAGCATGGGGGAATTCTGAGCTTTTCTCTGCTAATGCAGGCAGGGGAAGCATGCCAAAGAAGGGACACTTTTTAATTTAAGCGAGCTGAGGATATTTATTGAATGGAAATCAATCCTTTGAAATTAAAAAAAAAAAAAAAAAGAAAAAAAAAAAAAGACTGACCAAGGATTCTCTCTGGAGCAGTAAACTTCTGATGAGAAACTCAGCAAGAATGGTCCTAGGGTTACCGTTGTTGATCCTGTTCCTATTCTTGGTGCTTCCTTCTTTACCTCAGTGTCAACCTTAGCTCCACTCTCATGGGAGCCATCTACACATTACCCTTGGCTTTGATCTGGCATTTTAACAATTCATGACCAAAGCCTTATTTTGGACAGTGAGACTGCCTGACAAGCTGTGGAGGAATTCCCCTTTGGCACTGCTGTATCAACATCTAGCCTCTAAGCCTCCATCATCAGTTGTCACCAAACCATTGTAAAGCATGCGCTACACAAGTTAGTGAGTGGGAGTAATCTGAGCTCAAGGAACATGGTGGATACTCGCAAATATGGCTGTATCTATAGGAATGCATTGCTGAGGATGTCTGAAGATGTTAGAAACAATGGCCTAAAAGCCTCAGGGGAAGCTGGAAAGTCCTCAATGGAAGAACCATTGAAAGATAGGAACAAAACCAATTTTGTGACTTGAGTTTGCCTAATGCCCCACTGGAACAGTAAGTACTACCTCTTTCCCAGAAGAAGGACACTAGTGTGGAAATGTTGTGTTCCTACCTTCTTGTACATGCCCAGTGTTACACATGTGGGCCCTCGGCCTAAACTCAGTGAAGGTACCCTCATCAGATGAAGGACAGCAAAGACACACTACCCCAGAGGTGGGGAAATGAGTGAAGATAGCCTCATAAGAGACGAAAACACCCAAGAAGGAAGCCCTTTCTTTATCCTGTATGAAGGAGTATGTCTCACTTGGCTGGCTTTGAAAGCGGTGTGGCCCAGTGAGAGTCTGTGAAGCCCCCGAAGAGTCGGGGTGCATTTAACACTAACCAGACTTTACAAAGTAGTTTCTGGGCTGAGAATTAGCTTAGTTGGAGGGTGCTTTCCTGGCTTTGATCCCAGCAACACCCCCCACTACTCCCACGACATACACACCAAAGTACAGTTTTGTGGCTTAGTCCTTAGGAGATATCAGTCTGCTTCAGTGTGTATTTAAACAATCCCACCTCAGTCTAGGAGTGATTTTTTTCATAAGCCAAAGTCACAGGAAACTGAATCCTCAAATAATTTTCTTCAAGAAACTCTGACATAAATTTGAAAAGTTCTTGAACAGCTGACAAAAATGGTCTGTACCTATGTGGCTGATGTCAAAGCCACTAGTTTCTTGCTTATTGAAATCAGACACTGGTTACAGCTTTGTTATGTAGCTTGTTGTAATTAGATAGTGCAGTTTCTTGCCCCCCCTTTTTTTTCTCGACTGAAACAGTCAAGGTTTTGGACTTATGTTTTCTTTTCATTAGCTGTATATATCATATGTCTCAAAGCCAAATATATCACAGCAAATGACATTTCATCAATCTTCATTTTCAATGAGAGAAATTTATTCATGCAATCAATAGAGATTTATTGAGCATTGCAGTGACAGACCTCCTTCCACAGACCCTGGCAGTCAAGATGGACGTTCAACAGTTCTGGTCATAGCTAGCAT
>NW_026596088.1:12626698-12639337 GCF_907164565.1 Psammomys obesus | reverse complement strand
CTAGCATTTGCTGCCTCTACTGAAGTCTTCTTTTTTCGTACTTTCCTTGATCCCTTTTTCTAGAAAAATCTTGTGAATCAAAAGCCTAAGCATTAAAGCAAGCATAGTCCAATATCTCTGTCATAAGACAGGGGACTTCTATGTCCTGATAAGACTTAAGAATACAGCATTTAATTTTCTATCTATCTACTGAAGAAAAATATTGAGAGGCCCACATAGAGATTAACAGGCATTTCTCATACTTATTACTCATTAGCAAGTTATAATTTATATAAAATAAATTTAAAAATTCAACAAGGAGACCAGAAGTTCACCTGTTTTGTTTTCTTCTTGAATATCTTATATTGGGGGGAACTTTATGACATATTTCTGGTACAGACATTTGTTCCTTGGAACCATCAAATGTTATAGATAACTAGATTGGGTTATTTAAAAATGGCCATAATCTTTATTTTTTTGGTAAATCATAATTTCCATGACTTTAAAAAATATAATATTTTTTATTTTTTGAGATATGATTACATAATTTTTCTATTTCTTTCCTCCCACCAAATCCTCCCACATACAATTTGTTGTTATATATGTGTGTATAAATATATATATAACTACACACACACACACACACACACAAAACAAAACAGCAACAAAACCCAAAGCATAGAAAACATGTCATTGTGGAGTCTGTAGTGTGTCACAGTGTGTTCCCCAGCTTGTCCCTCTGTCTGCACATCTTCACTTTCAATGTTCATTGCAGTGAATCACTGGTTGGGTTTGATATCTCTGGCTGCTGTGACACCATCATTATTGGATCCCACTGGCACTCCTCCTGGTTATCCTGTTGTTGTCCTTTGTCATGGAGATCCTGCAGTTTTGGGTCAGCAGGGTTGGCTTTTTCATGTATCCCAACCACTTGCAGATAATACAGATTTTGGGGTAGGCCAGTTCAGAGCCTGACATCTAGGCCTGGGTGGTAGGTCTCTGGGTGGTCAGTGTGCCTGCTCTCTCTTACCCACACTCCGGGGCAAGCACTGCTCTAGCTAGGCCACATGATGCTGCTATTGGCAAGAGACAGGGTCAGCTCTCCTGCTCTCCCTGCCTCAGGGAGAACTTACCTGCACCATGCCTTCAGAGCCAGCTCCCCTGTGCTACCCATTCAAGGCGTGGTGGCCCACTCTCCAGTGCTGCAGCCTGTGAAGGGTTGGATCAGCTCTCCCACACTCTTGCTCTTGGGCTGGCTCACCTGCACCTTCCTCACCCCTCCCACCAGGGCCAGCTCTACTGTGCTGCCCATCTGGGTAGTTGATTAGAACATAAGATTGTGGAGGTGGAGGATGGCCCAGTAGTTAAAAGCTTTTGCAGATGACTGTTGTGTAGGTCCCAGCTTCTACATCAGGTGGCTTTTTGCTACCTGTAATTCCAGTTTCAGAGGATCCAATTTCCTTTTCTGGACTCTGAAACCACTGGCACACATGTGGCACGCACACACACACACACATACACACACACACACACACACACACACACACACACACATTAAGGAAAAAAAAGAACTTAACTGAAGACAGAGTGAGAAGAATGTAGTACCGAGGGCTGGATGGGTCTGCCAGATCCAAGCCCTGGGGAAACTACTGGAAGAGACCATATTTTCCCCGTACAATTTTCCCCGTACAGTCAGTACTTCCTTAGGGAGTAGGGCAGGTGAAACCATCTTCATCCATCACAATATCCAGGCTGTGATATAGCAAACTTCTCTGTTGTTTTAATGAAGATGATTTTTAAATCTCACTTTTAACTTTAAAATAGTATTTACATAATAGAGAAAATTCAAACAAAAAAGTACAAGAAAGCAAAATTACTTACAAGTTCCAAGATACCGCTTTCGGCGGAGCTCCAAGCCCTTTAGCGGCAGGTGCCAGCAGTACCCGTCTTGGAGTCCCAGATCTGCGAGGTGGCTGCACCATTCTCCCAGGGCCCAAGTCTGCTAGACGCCATACTAGCTCCACAGGATCGCGATCACTGACAGTACGGCCCGCCCAATCCCACAGTGACAGAAAATACGCTATATACTCACCAAAACCAGACAGAAATGCCACACTAGCTAGGCACACCAGGCGCTGGGAGAGCACAGTGAAGAGACCCCAGGACTTCCCAGAAAACATCTGGACCAGCAACCAGTCTTCAGTTACAACGGGACTTTCTAACCTGGCAGCGGAGCAGCACTGAGCTGGCGGGGCACATCAGCCCTCCAGTATAAGACTAACCAGGGCCAAACCAGAAAACAGAAAGTCTGTTTACCCCGATTCCTACTGACGTGACCACCTTGAAATCTCCAGCTGCAGCAAGACCTCATAACCTGGCAGTGACAGCAGCACGGAGCTGGCGGAGCACACCAAAGAAGCAGGGCCAAACCAGAGAGCAGAGAGCCCAGATACCCTGATCTCTGCCAAGTGACCTGCCTGTAAGTGAGTGCACCCTTGAGAATCTGCAAATCCCCAGATCCTGGGTCCTTCTAAAACAGAAGCCAGGCATTGAACCCCCTCCTACCCATATACCCACTTTGGGAAACAGAAGGGTACTTGGGACATTGAAGTTCCTGCTCTGTGGGTCTAATTGAGGAGTTAAACTAGGCAGTTAATGCCAGAAATTGCGCTGCGATCATCACTAGCGCCTGCGACATATACAGTGCAGAGCCTCTTCCACACAATCAAGGGTTCAACATTAGCCATCACTCTGTCCCTTGAGATACACGTCCACGCACACCTACACACACACACACACACACACACACACTTGCATTTGCCCCATCTGCGCCTGCGTACTTTTCTCCCATAGGTACAGCTAGTCCTCAGCACACGCTAAGGACACGGGACCTCTCTCAGCTTGCTGAAGAACTCTCCAGACGCCAGAGAGAGACAGTACCAGTCTGATTTGCAGAATCCAAAAACAAACAGGGAAGGTTTCAGATAAGCCAATGGCCAGGGGTAGGCGAAAGAACACTTCCAACATAAATCAGGACATCATGACTTCACCAGGAAACCCCAAAATAGATGGCTACTCCAATTCATCAGAAGCACAGGAAAATGACCTTAAAGCCATGCTTACCCAATTATTTGAGGCTCATAAGGAGGAAATGAACAAATCTTTCAATTGTTGGCCAGTCAATTGGAGGTAAAGAAAGAAGAAATAGACAAAAGCCTTAAAGAAACACAGGCAAACATAGCCAAACAAATAGAGGCACAAGTAGAGATAAAATTAGTGGCATATAAAAAGGAAATGAACAAGGAAATAGAGACCATCGTAGAGGGACAGGAATCCAAATTCAAACAGATGAAAGAAATGGTGCAAGGTATGAAAACAGAATTAGAATCAATAAAGAAAACACAAAATGAGAAAACCCTTGAGCTGGAGAACTTGGAGAAAAGATCAGGAACCACAAAAGTAAGCATCACCAACAGAATACAAGAGATGGAAGAGAGAATCTCTGGAGCTGAAGACACACTTGCAGAAATTGATACTTCTCTCAAAGAAAAAGTAAAATCAGAAAAGTTCCAATCACAAAATATTCAAGAAATCAAGGACGCTATGAAAAGACAAAATCTAAGAATAATTGGAATTGATGAAAAAGAAGACTCCAGGCTCCAAGGTCCAGAAAATATTTTCAAGAAAATCATAGAAGAAAATTTTCCCAACTTAAAGAAAGAGATGTTTATAAATATACAAGAAGCCTGCAGAACTCCAAATAGACTAGACCAGAAAAGAAACACATCACGTCACATCATAGTCAAAACACTAAATCTACAGAACAAAGAAAAGATATTAAAAGCAGCCAGGGAAAAAGGCCAAGTAACATATGAAGGTAGACCTATCAGAATCACACCGGACTTCTCATCAGAAACTATGAAAGCCAGAAGGGCCTGGGCAAGTATCATGGAGACTCTAAGAGATCACAAATGTCAACCCAGACTACTATACCCTGCAAAGCTTTCAATCAACATAGATGGAGAAAACAAAATATTCCATGACAAAACTAAATTTACGCAATATCTACACAGCAAACCAAGATACCGCTGTCTACATTTGGGTGACTGTCCTGACATCTTTCTACATGCATGTGCTAAACTGTGTAGCATCACTCATGTGTGTGAGATTACTTAAAAGTTAGGGATATTCCTCAACTCTTTGTTTCTCTTTTAATTAAAAATTGTCTCATTTGATTCTTTGGTTGTTAATTTGCTGACAATGTGTTCTTCCAGAAATTTCTCCAGTTACAAAAAGTCATATTAGGTATAAATCTTTCTGAGTCAAAATTATTGATTTTGAAAATGGGCTCATTTAACACATATGGTATTTGAATATTGCTCTTTTAAATAATGATTGAAATTCTTTCATGTTACTCAGAAAATGATACATTTTATTGTTTCGAATGCATAAATAGTAATGATGGAGATTCCCAAAGATTTTTTTTGTTATTGGTACCCTTAGTGGCTGCATAATTTCTGATAGAAGCCCCTGATTTAAAGAGATTTTGAGGCTGGAGAGATGACTTAAAGGTTAAGAGCATATACTGCTCTTGCAGAGGACCTGAGTTTGGTTTCCAGCACCCACATTGGGTGGCTCACAACCACCTGTAACTCTAGCTCCTGAAGACCCTCCAAGCAGATTCAACAAGGCCTCTGGTCTCTACAAAGCGCCTGCACACTCAGTGACAACTCCATACACATAATTAAAGATAAAACAAATCTTTAAAAGCTTAATATTATATGTGTCACAATGAAACTCATTATTTTGAATAATTGACATTAACTTACAAAAGGGGAACACTTAACATTTCCAATTATTAAATAATTATGTTCATAGAGCTTTCAATGTTTGTGTCCAAACAATTTAGTACCTAGTTGAATTAACAAAACATGTTCACTAGAATAAATAATAGAGCAAAAGAAAGCTTGGGTGACAAGCACCTGAACACTTCCTTGGAAACAGGAGAGCAGTCATTACAAATGTACGAATAACATTAGACAAGGGAGACTACATGTTAAGCTAGAAAACAACTCTTGATGAATTTACAGTAACTGAAATGGCGTGGCGCACTATAGTCTGCTGTATCTCAGGAAGTTTAAAACAATAGAAGAGATATAAATGCAACCCATGACCACAGTGGAATTAAATTACAAACTTATAAGAGAAAGATTCTTGGAAAATTGTTGAGATACTGGAAGTTAGGATTTGAACATATGAATAACTCATGAGTCAAGGGAGAATTACAAGACATTTTGAGTTTAATTAAAAAGAAACTCTGACATCTTGTGCAGTGCTACTAAAGAACTGTGCTGCTGGGGGGGGTTATAGGCTTAAATACATATATTAGAAAACAGGTATAAAACTGGTGGTCTTAATTTTAATCTTTTTTTCTTTTGGTATTTTGGGACAGGGTTTCTCTGTATAGCCTTGGCTGTCCTGGAATCACTTTGTAGACTAGGCTGACCTTGAACTCACAGAGATCTGCCTTCCTTTGCCTTCCTGAGTACACCACTATTCCTGGCTCTAAATTTTAATCTTAAAGTACAAAAAAGAGAGCAAATTAGACAACCAATTAACTCTGCCATAAAATTTACAAAAAGCAAAGTAAAAGGAGGAAAAGAAATGGTAGATATGACATCAGAGACCATTGCAATAGAGATTGAACAAATTCCAGTGAGCTTACAGGCTCTTACAAAAAGAAAGATACATCGATGAATGCTAGTCAACCTAGGGAAAGGACAAATAACAAACGACCTGTAACAGAAGCTCCCACTGCAGAGTCATCGCCACAGAGACTCAGGTATTAAGAAAGCTACAGAAGTAATTCAGCACCTGGGATGTGTAAAGTCCTGGGTGTATTCAGACTCCAGAACCACAAAGGCAAGTACCTATAAATATGATTGCATACATAGTATCACGACTAAAATGCAGGTAAGTGTATATTTGAATGGTACAAGTTACCAAACTCATATTATTAATGGTTATATGTAGTCAAAAGAGATTGAATACATGACTAAAACTTTTCTTTATGTAGAAGTTGAGTCCCAAATCTTTTACCTGGTGAATTCACCAAACGGAGGTAAAGAATAATGAAAGGGTTGTTGAATTGCAGATGTTTACCATATTTAATGGCGAGGTCATAAATATAAAGGAAAGCCAGACTTTTAATTTTTTGGTCACATTTCCTTTTTAGGCAACATCAATTTTGTACATTAAAAAATAAAGATGCTTCACCATGCAGTATTGCTTTTGTTAATTATATACTATCTGTAGTTTGTTAGTTTTAATAGAAAAACATGAATTAATGAAAGTCTTGTATAAGATCATGCTACATCACTTTAGGAGTTATGACTCTGGGGATAAGGCATGTTTAATTACAATTTTTTAACCAATTTTATTGAGTAATTTACTTCCAATAATGAGAACAATTGTAAGTTCATTGTTTGGTGATTTCACAGATGTGGCTATCCATCCACAAATAACCATCCCATTCATATGCAGGGTAGAATATTTATCCCACACCCAAATATTCCCATTTCTCCTCTCTTACTCACTCATATACCACTAATCAGTTGCCACCATACATTAGTTTTCTAGAGTATTTTTAAATATAGCTATACTGTTGTCTACTGAATATTTCTCACAGTGTTATGTCAATATCTGGATACTTACATATACTAAAATCCAGATTATTTTTATTCTATTAAAATTTAGGATTTGTCATGAATTTAACCATTGAATATGTTTTTCTGACTTTAAATATTTTTCCTTTCCTTTTCTCAACATTTTGTTGAATTACATTGGCTTCTAAATATTAAGCAACCTTGCATTTCTAGGGTAAATTGCACTGGATCAAGATATATTATCTTTTGTGCATACTGCTCAATGCAATCTGTTAGTATGGGACAGTTGTCTCCATCCCATCCTCAAGCATGCACATCTGTGGCATGTGGGGTGAGAACCACTGTGGGGGTTCTGTACCTTTTGCTACTAACCTCTCTCTGCTGTGCCCTCTTATCACTGTCTTACATGAGGGAAAGTGCTTCGGGCGTCACATCATTGTCTGGGCAGCAGAGCTCGCCTAACAGAGTCTGAGGAAATGTCCCTCACTTGACCAGTGCCACCACTCCTTTTATCAGAGTGGCCACATAATGGGGCATCTGATACCGATTGTTTTATGCAGTATGCCTGCCTGATGTGTCTCCATCCTTGCAAGGCCCTGATGACGGGCCCCTTTTACTCCACAGTAACAAGCACTGAGCCCATGATAATTAATTACAGTTTACTCTGGGGAGGGGGTTGCACTATGGTATCTAGATGTAACCAAGCCAACACTGCATCCTGAACCAGCACTGCAAAACATATCTTCAGGAGTAAGCTGCTTGTGTAGATGATGGATATTGACTTTTAGTGTCCTTTTAAACTCCCCTTCATCTGATTTCAGTGTTAATACCATGTTCTCAGAAAGTAAGTTGGGATGAGATTACTTTTGCAGTCTTCTGTATAATTTTCTGCAGGATTGGTATAGTATCTTTTGAAAATGTTTCATGAAAGCCATCAATAGAGTCATTTTGGATTTAAGTTTTCTTAGTAAACTTGGACATTTGAGTTAAAATTCATAGTCTTACTTATAAAGAATATTTATACTTTTATTTAGTCTTTTATCAGTTTATAATATGCCCTGTCTATTTGTTAAATATCTGAGGACACTGTAGTGCCTTTATTTTAGTTTTGATATTGGTATTTGTCTAATGTTTTTAATTTATCATTTTACTTAGAGGTTAATCAATATCATTGGTTATTTTAAAGAAACAATCACCTTTTATGTATTTTGTTTTTCTCTATTGCTTTTTAATTTTATATAGTATTGATTTCATCTTTTCTAATTTAAGGATAAATTAGAGAATAAGAGCAGATGAATTAAGATGAATTAATATGAACTAATCTAATTTATCTTAAGCCCTACTATGTTCTGTAAGTAGTCTAAGTGTGTCTAATTGTGTTAAATGTATCTTGTCTCAATTTTACTTTGGATGTTTTATTTTTCTTCCATAAGAGCGCCATTTGGTTTTATTTTAAAATATTCCATTTGTACCTTTTTATTTTATGTTTTTCTTTCAGTTCTTATGAACATTGAGCATATTTACAAAAATGACTTACCCTTTTTTACTAATTTTCTCAACTGTGTCGCTTCTGCATATTTTTTCTACGAAGTTAGTTTTTAATCTTTACACACACAGAGATTCTTTTGTTTCCATGTGAAACATTGTGAACATTTCATGCTTAAGTGCTGGGATTATTTGTGAATCTTTGTGCCTGCACACCTGTGTGTAAATGCAGGCATATATGTGCATACATGTGGAGGTCAGAAGACAATTTCTTTGTTAGTTCTCCACTTCCCCCCTGTTTTGAGACAAGTGTTTTGTTATCGTTGTTGTTTTTCTATCATGTAAGCCATGCTGGGTGGGCCTTGAGCTTCTGGGGACTCTCCTGTCCCTGCCTCCCATCCACCTGTAGATGCACTGGGATTAGACACTTGAGCTCACACACCTGAGTTTTCATGTGAGTTCTGGGCATTCGAAAGGACCTCATGATTATGTGGCAAGTGCTCTTATCCTCTAAGCCACCTCCCCAGCCCTGTATTTCTTTAAGGGGAGTTACGTTTGTGGTAACAAACAAATTACCTGATTCAGTCTGATCTTTTCTAGGCATGTTTAGTACTTAGGGCTTTGGGGACCCCTGCTAGTCAAAGATGCTCTTGAAGTGTTATCTTAGCTTCTGATGGAACTCTTCTAGGTCTCTAATAAACTCCAGATTTGTTCAACAATATTCTTCTGTTCTGTTTGGGAGGAGCTTGAATAATTTTGACCTCATTAAAGCCAGGGATGTTTGGCTACTTTCTTTCTTTCTTTTTTTTTTTTTTTTTTTTTTTTTTTTTTTTTTTTTTTTTTTTTTTAGTGTTTTGGTTGTATTTTGAAATAAAATTTCCTGGTTATCGCAATTGAGTTTCTTCTCATTTTATTTGTTTAAGTTTAAAATTTTTGAACAAGCTTTTGGGTAGCTGATTTTTATAAATTGGAAGTTCTTTATGTTGAGGGGTTCTTGGCTGTCCTGCTTCAAAGTCCTTCATATTTTAGCATATCTGTCATCTTCATGTGAAAGATAGATTAGACAGTTTTAACATTCATGAGTTTATTGTATTTTCTTTTTACATTATATGGTCATTACTCCATTGCTTTCTGAATTAATGTTACTTTTAGAACCTTGGGTATCTAACTCAAATTGTATAATGATTTTAGTTAGGGCTCACAGGTCTCATGATGAGTACATTTATACTTGGAAATCAGTAATAATCAAGAAAAACATAATCGATATCTGTCTGTATGTGAATGCTGTGAGAATCTGTCCCCTGGGGGAATGAAAACAACATCTAGCTACTCTTTATAAGGCTCCAGCAACAAACCAAAGTATGTTTTCACCAAAACTCACTCTGGAGAATCGGTGAGTTTATGGGGGATTGCTTAAAGATTATGAGAGGCTTCTTACAGGAATATGAAGAACTCCAAAGTAGACAACCAGAAAGCCTTCACCTAGTGTGAATACTGGCTTCCCACGGTCAGACAGAGTTTCTAGTTTTTCCAGTTAATGTTCCACAGACTATATACCCTAGTACTTCTTGGGACCATGAACCATATGTAATTAGGTCAGAATTACATACAAATTGCTGAGAGGTACAGGAGGGAAAATGCAGAATCTTAGGTGAGGGTCCAGAGACTCCCCCTCCCCCAGTGTCTGTGAGAATTGACAACAGTCAGCAGGCTCAATCATGAGACTCTTAACAGTGTGTGTGTGTGGGTGTCTCTGATGCTTTTGCCTGAACTAGGGACCCTTTTTCTCCAACCTTCATATGAGGCCTAGCCTTACTGTAATATTTATATTTTTATGCCATGTTCAGTTGATATGCCTGGAAGGCCTGCTTTTTTTTTAATTTTAGAATGATGGAGGAGGAGTAAAGGAGGAGGGGATGAGGAGGAACAGACTAGGCAGGGACTGGGAGGAGTGGAGGTAGGGGAAACTACAGTCAGGAAGTAACATGTAAATAATTTTTTAAAAAAAGAAAAAAAATGGATTTTTCTCATATAATATATCCTGATTATAGTTTCCCCTCCCTGTACTCCTCCAAGTTCCTCTCCTTCCAGTTCCTGCCCTCCCATCCAGATCCATCCCTCTCTGTCTTTCACAAAAACAAACAGGCTCTTAAGAGATAATAAACATATATAAGATAAAACAAAACTAACATGTTGGAATTGAACAACAGCAACAACATCAAACAAAACAAAAAACAAAAAGCAGAAGGAAAAGAGTCCAAGAGAAGGCAGGCATAAGAAACAGAGATCTGCTTGTCACCATTTGGGAATCGCATTAGAACACTAACCTGGAAGGCATAGTATATACACAGAGGACCTGGTGTAGACCTGTGCCTGTGCATGTTGCCTGTGCATGTTGCTCTAGTCTCTGTGAGTTGGTATGAGCTTTGGTCATATAGAGTTAGAGGGTCTTGTTTTCTTGGTGTAGTCCAATCCCCCTTTGCCTTTTATACTCTATTATGAGGTTCCCCGAGCCCTGAGGGGACGGATTTGATGGAGATCTCCATTTAGGGATGAATATTTCAAAGCTTCTCACTCTCTGCATAATAACTGTCTCTGTATTTGTTCCTATCTGCTTCAGGATTCAAGAGGACGCTTCCCTGATGATTATCTACGAGTATGGCAGAATAGTGTTATTAGGAGTCATTTTATTGCTATTTTTTTTTTATCCTAGGTTTCTGAAGTGTTGGGTATAGGTTCCATCTGGTGGCACGTGGAGTGGGCCTTAAGTAAAATCACATATTGGTTGGTTACTGAATGAAAAATAAAATAAAAAAGGAAAGGACATGACTGTTCCTGGCTATAGTGAAAGAGAAAGTTTATTGTAGATAAAAGGGAGAACATAGTCAGAGGCAGGGACATCTGGGAGAGAAGGCCAGTTGAGGCTTTATTCCCCCCCCCCCATTATTTGGCAATTTTATTTAGATCACCTTCATATATGTATATAATTTAGGAATCTTCTACTGTATTAGGTTTCCATACTACTCCTTAGATAGCCCTCAATTTTAGTTGCCTCTCCCTGGATTCCCTTCCTCATTCTCCTCTCCCCTTTTCCTTCCTCCTCTCTATTTGGTCCTCAAGTTCCATCCATAACTATCAATTCTATTTGCATTTTCTAATCTCTCCCCTTTAGCTCCTTACTCTATACTAGTGGTTCTCAACCTATGAGTTACGACCCCCTTGGGGTACAAATGACCCTTTCACAGGGGTCACCTAAGACCATTGGAAAATACGTAAGTTTATTTACATTATGATTCATAACAGTAGCAAAATTAAAGTTACAAAGTAGCAATGAAAATAATTTTGTGGTTGGAGGTCACCACAAAATGAACTATATTAAAGGGTCACAGCATTAGGAAGGTTGAGAACCACTGCTCTATACCTAACCTCTGTGATTCTACTGATTGTAAACTGGTTATCATTGACTGAACAGCTAATATCTACACAAGAGTCAACATATATTATTTTTTTTAATTCCTGGATTTATGATACCTCACTCGAGATAATTTTTTTCCTAGTTCCATCCATTTACCTGCAAATTTCATGATTTCATTTTTTTTTTAATGGCTGAGTAATACTCCATTGTGTAGAGTCTTTTCTTTTAAGAATCTAGCCTTCTGTTGAGGGACTTGTAGGTTATTTACAATTCCTGGCTATTATAAAGAGAGCAGCAACGAACATGGTTGAGCAAGTGTCTCTGTGGTAGGATGAAGCACTGTCATCTTCCTGAGGAACAACCATAGTGACTCTACAAGTTTGCACTCCCGCCAGCAATGGATGAGTGCTCCTGTTGCACCACATCCTCACCAGCACCAGCTGACATTTGTTTGACTGATCCTAGCCATTCTAGCTGGTGTAAGGAGTCTCAGAGTTGTTTTGATTTGCATTTCCTTGATGGGTAAGGCTGTTGAACATTTAAGTGTTTCTCAGCCATCGAGTTTCCTCTTTGAGAATTCTTTGTTTAGATGTGTACCCCATTTTTAATTGGGATATTTGTTTTCTTGATATCTAGTCTTTTGAATTCTTTATATATTGTTGAATATTAGCCCTCTATTGGCTATGTAGGTGGTAAAAGTCATTTCCCATTCTGTTGGCTGCTGCTTTGACCAAATGATGGCATCCTTTGCCATGAAGAAGCTTTAGAGTTTCATTTAAGTCCCGTTTATTAATTGTTGATCTTAGTGCCTGTGCTAATGATGTTCTATCCAGAAAATCTTCTCATGTTCCAGTGACTTCAAGGCTATATCGTATTTTTTGTGTCGTGTTTAGTGTATCTAGTTTTATCTTGAGGTCTTTGATCCATGGAGTTGAGTTTTGTTCAGAGTGGTAAGTTTGGATCTATTTGGATTCTTCTACATGCAGCCATCCAGTTGATCAGCACGATTTATTGAAGATGCTGTCTTTTTGCCAGTATGTTTTTCTGGCTTCTTCTTCTTCTTCTTCTTCTTCTTCTTCTTCTTCTTCTTCTTCT
>NW_026596088.1:12592394-12626688 GCF_907164565.1 Psammomys obesus | reverse complement strand
CTTCTTCTTCTTCTTCTTCTTCTTCTTCTTCTTCTTCTTCTTCTTCTTCTTCTTCTTCTTCTTCTTCTTCTTCTTCTTCTTCTTCTTTTTTTAAATCAGGTATTCATAGGTATATGTATTTATGTCTGGGTCTTCATTTTAATTAAGTTAATTCCATTGATCAATGTGTCTATTTTTGCACCGTGCTGTTTTATTACTACAACTCTGTGGTACAACTTAAAATTGGGGATGGTAATATCTCCATCAGTGTTTTTTTTGTTTTTTTTTTTTTTTATTGTACAGGATTGCTTTAGCTACCCTGTGTTTTTGTTTTGTTTTGTTTGTGTGTGTGTTTATGTATTTCCATTTGAAGCTCAAAATTGTCCCTTCAAGATCTGTGAAGGATTGTATTGGGATTTTGATGGGTATTTCATTGAATCTGTAGGTTGCTTTTGGTAGAATGGCCATTTTTAGTATATTAATCCTACTGATTCATGAGCAGGGGAGATCGTTTCATCTTCTGATGTCTTCTTCAGGTTTTTTGTTTAGTGTCTTAAAGTGTTTATCATAAAAGTCTTTCACTTGCTTGCTTAACGCTACCCCAAGATATTTCATATTATTTGAGGCTCTTGTGAAAGCTTTATTTGTCTGCTTTCTTTCTCAGGCTTGTATATAGAAGGCTACTGATTTATGTGAGCTAATTTTGTATCTGGCTACTTTGCTAAAAGTGTTTATTAGCTGTAGCATTTTATCTGCTGTAGCAGTTTCCCAGTGGAATTTTTAGGGTTGTTTATGTATATACTATCAGATTATCTGCAAATAAAGATACTTTGATTTTTTCCTTTCCAATTTGTATCCCCCTGATCTCCTTTAGTTGTCTTGTTGCTCTAGCTAAGAGTTCAAGTATTATATTGAATAGTTATGGAGAAAGTGGACAACCCTGTCTTGGTCCTGATTTTAGTAGAATTGTTTTTGAGTTTCATTCCATTTAAGTTGATGCTGGCTATGGGCTTGCTGTAAAGTGTCTTTGAGTTACATCACATGTCCTAATTTCTCCTGGACTTTTATCATGAAAGGGTGTTGGATTTTGCAGACTTCTAATGAAATGACCATGTGATTTTTTTCATCTTGTTTATTTGGTAGACTAAACTTATCAATTTCAATATGTTGAACCATCCATGCATCTTGGGGATAAAGCCTACTTGAATATGGTGGATGATCTTTTTGATGTCTTCTTGTATTTTGTTTATAAGTATTTTATTGAGGAAATTTGCATCTATGATTGTAAGGGATCTTGGTCTGTAACTCTTTTTGTTGGGTCTTTTTGTGGTTTGGGTATAAAGGTAACTGTGGTTCCTACCGTGAATTAAACAATGTTTATTTTGTTTCTATTTTGTGGAATATTTTGAGAAGTATTGTCATTAACTCTTTTCTGAAAGTCTGGTAGAATTCTGTGCTGAAACTATCTGGCTCTGTTTGTTGTTGTTGAGAGATTTTAAATTACTGCTTCTATCTCATTAGGGGCTATTTGTCTATTTAAATTGACTATCTGCCATTTAACCTTGGTAAGTGGTTATATGTCAAAAAATCCATTTCATTTAGATTTACCAATTTGGCAAAATACAGGTTTTCAAAGTATATCTTTATGATTCTCTGAATTTCCTCAGTATTTGTTGTTATGTCCCCCTTTTCATTTCTAATTTTGTTAACTTGGATATTCTTTCTATGCCTTTTAGTTAATTTGGATAAAGAGTTTATTAATCTTACTGATTTCTAAAAATAAATAAATAAATAAGTGAAAACAAACAAAAATAACCCAACTCTTTGTTTCATTGATTTTTTTTGTACTATTGGTTGTTTGTTGTTATCTGTTGAGTTCATCCCTGAGTTGGATTATTTCTTTCTGTTTACTCTTTTTGAGTATAATTTATTCTTTTTGTTTTAGAGCTTTCGGGTAGGCTGTTCAAATACTAGTATGCTATCTCTCATTTTTTTTTTTAAATGTAGGCACTTAGTGCTACAAACTTGCCTTTTGCCACCTTCATTGTGTCCCATAAGTTTTTCATTTTCATTCAATTCTAGGAAGTTTTTTATTTCTTTCTTAATTTAAGTCTTCACCCATTTTAGTTTACTAGTGAATTGTTAAGTTTCCATGAATTCATAAGCTTTCTGTTGATTTGTTGTTGTTGATATCCAGTTTTAATCCATGGTGATCAGATAGGATGTAGGGTGTTATTTTGGTTTTCTGTATCTGTTGAGACTTGATTTGAGTCCAAGAATGTGATCAGTTTTGGAGAAAGTTTAATGAGATGCTGAGAAGACGTTATATTTTTTTGTGTTTAGGTGAATTGTTCGGTAAATATCTGTTAGCTCCATTTGGTTTATGACATCAGTTTGTGCCAGTATTTCTCTGTTTAGTTTTTCTCTGTATAACCTGTCAATTGGTGAGAGTGGGTATTGAAGTCTCCTACCATTACAGTATAAGGATCAGTGTGTGACTTAAGCTGTAGCAGTGATTCTTTTAAGAACTCAGGGCCTGCTGTGGTAGGGTTGCTGGGCCCTTGTGGAAACATATTGTCTTGACTATTATTTATTATGTTTTTATCCTGGCGTTTAGGCAGCTGGGTTTGGGAAGATTGTACTTAGAGGTACTGGTATGTGGTCTAGTTTTTGTTGGTAAGTATTTTGTTCCTTGCTTTCTGTTACCCTTTCTGGTTCTTAGGAGAATGTGATGCCTGTGTATTTCCTAGGAGATTCTTTTGGGATCCTGATAGTTGTGGCCACTGGGATTCCAGGTATCATGCCTTCCTAGGTATTGGGAGCTGACACTCCCAATGGGCATGAATTGTGGGGGTAGGGTAAAAGGTTCCAGAAGAGGGAATAAGCAGGCTGCTCCACCAGGATCCACTTAGTCCTCTGGGAATGGGGACAGAGAGTGAAGAGAGGCCTCAGCGTATGCCCTGATACAGATCTGGGGATGAGACTGGGGGACCGGACTTGGAGGAATGGAGGGAGAGGTGAAGATCTGTAATTAGCCTACTTTCTTCCCTAGTTAGAGTGGTATACAGGTTCCTAGGGAATGGAAGCTAAGATAAAGTGAGGAGTTGGAGGAAGGAAGTTTGGAGGAGTAGATCTGTGTGCTCTACTGGAAATGGGGGCTGGAGCAAGGAGGGAGGCTGCAGCAGGTGCAGCAGGTGGTCTGCGACAGAGCTGGGGGGTAAGACTGGGGGTGGTTTTGGAGGAACTGAGGGTGAAGTGAAGATCTGCAGTTAGCCTACCTGCTTCTCTGGCTGGAGTGGCCTGCGAGTTTCCACGGAGTGCCTGCTGCAGTTGTGGTCTGGGATACAGCAATGAGTCAGGGGAGAGAAGTTAGGAGGTAAAGACAAATCCACAGGAGATGGGGCAGAGAGGAAGGGAAGGCTAGGGATGAGTCTGGGAGATTGGATTTGGAGGAGCAGAGGGAGAGGTGAAGATCTGCTGTTAGCCTATCTGCTTTCCCGGCCCATCCTCTTTTTAAAAGTACTTTTATCCCTTGGTCTTGGTATGAATGTTGGTACTCTATTGTTACCCCATCTCTGAACTATTCTTATTTCTTTCATAGTACATATCAAAATTTTAAGTTCTGATAAAAATTTGAAGAAGAAAGAATACTATCTTCCATCTAATTTTCCCTCTTCCCTCAAAAGTCTATCATGGCCAACAAGACCTTTTTATTTTTAGCATTAGGAACCTCAGCCTTGTTAACTTGTTGCTTGGGGAATAAAAGCCAATTACTGTGCAACTTTCAAAGAATCTTAAGAAAAATGTAACTGCTTTATAAACCACACAGGTGATCTGTCTTGCTTGAAGCATGGCTAAATGTATAAAGGTCATTAGGAAAATATTGATTTTTCCTAGCTAGTCTGTCTGATCCTTTCTCTTAAAGCCCTCACCAAATGTTAAATGGCCATTTCAAAATCACTTATCTCAGGAGTGCTCTTAGAGATTCACAGAACAAAAATGATCAAAAGGGCAAAATAGATGGATCAAGCAAAAATCTAGAGTTCTCTTGTGGTCTTGTCTAATGACTAGTGCTCATTTTATTTCATTTTCCAAATCCATTTCATGCAAATTCCAAAAAATGCTGTATTCACCCTTTTCAGATACTGCCCAGGTGCCCCTGGGTGCATGCACACACACACAGACAATCACACACAAACTCATGTACATAAATATGCACATATGAAAATCACTCATACACATATACTCACACACAAACACACACAACAAAACCACATATATACACAGCCACACACACATACACAACAATACACATACAATCACACACCCCAAAACAAACAAATATAATTATACATATCCATACACACACAATCACACTTAAATACATCCCTACCCCTATAAGGAGCTATGCAATGACTTTTTATTTGTGTACACTGTCAATTACACAACATTCATGCTTAAGGAAAATACATTTAAATGATTATAGAGATATGATTGAGAGCTGATTGAAAAGAATTTGAAAAAATGGTAATTTATTTTTTTAAGATATATTTTATTTTAATTTTTATTAATCATAGTTTATTCACTTTGTATCCCACCTGTAGCTCCCTCCTCCCCTCCCAACCTCACTCTCCTTCCCTCTTCTCCACCCATACCCTTTCCCCAGTCCACTGATAGGGGAAGGGTTCCTCTCCTTCTCTCTGATCCTAGGCTATAAGGTCTCATCAGGAGTGGCTGCATTGTCTTTCTCTGTGGCCTGGTAAGGCTGCACCCCACTGAGGGGTAGGTGGTCAAAGAGCCAGCCACTGAATTCATGTTAGAGACAGTCCCTGTTCCCATTACTAGGGAACTCACTTGGACATTGAGCTGCCATGGGCTACATCTGTGCAGGGGTTCTAGGTTATCTCCATGCATGGTCCTTGGTTGGAGTATCAGTCTCAGAAATGACCCCTGAGCCCAGATTTTTTGGTTCTGTTGTTCTCCTTGTGGAACTCCCGTCCCCTCCAGGTCTTTCTATCTCCCCCTTCTTTCCTAAGATTCCCTGAACTCTGCCAAAAGTTTGGCTATGAGTCTCAGCATCTGCTTTGATACCTTGCTGGGTAGAGTCTTTCAGAGGCCCTCTTTGGTAGGCTCCTGTCCTGTTCCCTGTTTTCTCCCTCTTCTGATGTCCATCCACTTTGCCTTTCTGAATGAAGATTGAGCATCTTACCCAGAGTCCTCCTTCTTGATTAGCTTCTTTAGCTGTACAGAATTTAGTATGTTTATCTTATATTATATGTCTAATATCCACTTATGAGTAAGTATATACCATGTGTGTCTTTCTGCTTCTGAGATTAAAAAAATGCTAATTTCAATCAGGCAGATAATCAGTTTATTGTATTTGTAAGGACAGAAGAAATTTGCCCTTCATCCTCTCAGTATCATCTGAAACAAACTCACAAATACAGATACTTGGAAGAAAGGGCATGCAAATAAATAATGTAAAAATTACAGTTTGGGCCAATGTTATTCAGAAGTTTATATACATCATTTCTATAAGGTAGAATTGGACAGTTTTTAGAGGTATAGTAAATAATATCTAGTAATGTAATTTGGAGAACTCACAGTGGCTTACAACAAGGTATGCTTGGTCAGCACAGCAGAACAGAGGACAAAGATGTGTGGCAAAGTTGGTCTGGCTGTGTGGACATCTATTAGTCTTCCTTTCTGCGATATGAGCTTAGCTGCTGAAAACTCTCTTGCTCTTGACCTCTTGCCTTCTGGCCTTCTCCCCTTTCTCTGTTGGGTGTCCCCTCTCTCTTTCCCCCACATCATGTCCTGCTCTCCCTTCTCTCTGTCTCTTCATCTCCATCTAATAAACCTCTCTCATATAAAATCTGTTGTGCACCTAACCGTCATTATTTAATTTGTCCCTAACACTTAGGGTGTATGACTTCAGGGTCTATTTAGAATTTTTGGTGCTATTTCTGAAAAAGAAAACCTAGAAGACCGGATTTAAAAATCTCTGGCGAGGGGCTGGAGAGATAGCTCAGTGGTTAGGAGCACTGGCTTCTCTTCCAGAGGTTCTGAGTTCAGTTCCCAGCACACACATGGCAGCTGCCAACCATTTAAAATGGGATCTGATGCTGTTCTCTGCTGTGCAGACATGCATGCAGACAAAGCCCTAAAATCTATAAGTAAATGCATCTTTTTAAGAAATTCGTTGCCAAAAAAATCTTTGGCAAGTAAAATAGTTTTCAATAAAATTGAAAAGAAATCTTATCAAGTTGTCATCTTATAGATTGCTAACAATTGGTTTTGAAGCCAGATCACTTCTTGGCATTTACTCAGAAGTAGCCTAGAAAATGATGATATTGCTATGATAAAATTTCTTCCATTTCATTCTCATTTTTTATGTGAATGATGTTTCTCAGCTTTCATATTCATTATAATAACTACAAAAATAGTAATAGGACTGCAGCTGAGCATTTTTCATTTAAGTAAGTCTTGCTCGTCGGTGGATACTGGAACTGATTACAAACATCCTATCCATCATCTTCTTAGGAGATGTGCTTCCAGTAACAATTGGCTTTTTGCACTTATTTACCACTATGTGTAACAAATTTATGATGTCTTAATTATTTATATTAATAATTTTTGTAGCAACTCACTTTAGAAAGAAAATTCAGGGTATTATAGGTACAAGAAGTAAAAAAAAATACATTCATTTATTTTTTTAGAAGAGAAAGAAGTAAGAATAAAGAGTCTCAGGCGTAGAATGAAATCCATTATGGTGAATATCAGGGGGAAAGAAAATGTAAACTTTTTGGCAATCAAAGAACTGCCTTCTCTCTTATTTTTAGTGGATTGTGTCATTACTAAAGTGTTGTACTATACAGAGGCTGCATTTGAAAGAGTAATGTAGGAGCTTAGATTGTCCCATGTTTATAACATCCCGGTAGTCCATATTTTATAACTGTTTAAACCTGGGAGAGATTCTTGGCATGCCACCCGAAAGGGTGAGTAGGCAGACCTGATCACTGCCTGCGGACATGGATGCAGATTAACCTCACTTAATTTTCTAATAGGAAAAGTTGGATGTCACTAAACCAAGCTTCCAGGGCAGTGTGAGAGACCAGTGAAGAAACAAAGACAAAGAGGTTGCAGCATGAATGTTGGTTTTGATCTTCCTCCTTTGTCAAGGTAGGATACTCAAGTGAGTTGCTTAATTTGAGATAAGTGACATGAGGCTTTGGAGGCAGCACTGAGCAGAGGCATGGCAGACAGGCAGAATCCCAAGGGATGACAGAATCTTGGGGGCTACTTTATGTAGGCAAGACCTGAGCGGGAAGCCAAGCAAGTCTACACTCCTCTATATCTTTGTGCTTTGTACCATATCCATGATAGTCATTATATCACTTAATCCTATGAACAAATCTATGTTTTATTTATTTTTCATGTATCTGTTTATTGCAGAATAGAGCCTATGAGAAGTTAGGTACTTTGTCCCGAGGGAGGCAAGCTAGCGAGATAAGAATCAAATCCAAGTGTGTTTATCCCCAAACACAGTCCCACCTGCATTCAAAACTTCGAGCTTAATCTGATTCTACGTTCACCTTCCAGAAAGGCTGCAGAATGAAAGACTACTGATGCTTCCACCTAGGTTCTAAGAATGGTCCTTTAGGTGGTGCTGGAGACCTCAAAAGCCCAGGGGTCAGCAGAACTCCTCCCAGACCTATGTCACCCCACAGTAAGTGTTGGAATCTGGAGTTGGTTTCCAGGGTGGTGCCAGTGTGCCTGAGCCTCTACTGTCTGTTAGTTCTTGGGAGGAATGCATCCTCAAGCTTAGGTAGGGCTGGGGTGGCAAATGTCTTGCTCCCTATACTGAAGGAAATCCAACTTGTCTCTATGGGCAGACTGATCTGAGAAAACAAGGCAGTTCTGTTAAGTCATGATACTTGACCTAAGTCATTCTTACAGGAAGGCTCTACTGGGAACCATTACAATGTACTACAGTAGGTCCAATGCCAAGGGTTAGTATAATGATGGGGAGGTGATAATGGAAGAGGCTTTCAGCTCAATTCAGATGAGGCCTCCTTAGACAGAAACAAGAAATTAATTTCATTCTAAGGGAACACTGAGAAATGAGATTCTCTCTCTCTCTCTCTCTCCCTTCCCCCATATGCTCATGATGTTTTGTAAATCTCATCAAAAGGAAGAAAGCAAGAGTCAGATTTTGAGAAACTAAAATGCTGTGGTTAAGAGTTTGAGTTTTGTCTAATGCTGAGAGGAACCATGGAATGTCTTTAAGTTGTACAGTCAACATGTTCCTGTCAGCACGAGTACGAAATCAATATGATTAGAGAGGAGGGAGAGATTGGGACTAATGGAAGACAGATGTAATCTGAGTCTCCCCTCAAAACAGTTGCTAAGAGCTCTCAAGTTCCAAACCTGGGATGAATGAGTAGCCTGTTTAACAGATCAGAGTGGACCTGGCCACCAGGTTCTCTCAGCATCCTTCAGTCCCTGTCTGTTACAGGGTATGGCTGGCATACCCCACCCTCTACCCTGAAATCCTCAGTCCAGGGGCTGAGTTGCCCTTCCCCAGAGGTGCCTTTATATATAATACAGACATGTTGGGTACATGTACCTTGGCTTCCTGGCTGCTGCACCTGGTTCCTCTTTCTTCTCCATCCTTTCCCCTATATGGCCCAACACAGCTTGGTTGTGACCACTTTGGATTCTCCTGGATCTGTCTGCCTCTGGCTGTGTTCTCCCACATATCTATAATAAATTTTCTCCTCCACCATATCTAAGAGCAGTCATATCATTCCTTTTATTTTTTATTTCTTCTTCTTTTTTCATTCAGGCTCCATTTTAAGTAGAGGCAATGGGTATTGGAAAGGAGAAATGAGCAACTCTCTAAGCACCAAAGTCCTGGAGCAGACACACTTGAAAAGAAGAGCAGCTTCCTAGACCATCCAGAGGGGATCAGTATTGGACAGTAAGGCTAGAAAGTACCTTTTTTGTTGAGAGCCTTAGGTGATCCTTGAAAGGATTACAGCTAGAGGGCGGCAGGATTAGAAAGACAGTAAGAAGAGGCAGGGGCTGTATGTGGGTTACAAATGAAAATCAAAGTAGATTAATAAAGTCAGGGTGGGGCACATGAAGGAGGTGTCCTATCCAGCCACCTGAGGACCAGAGGCATGCTGGGGCAAGGGTCCTCTAGCAGGTCCTACAGTAGGGAGTCTTCTGCTTTACTGAGAATATGCTGTCAAAAGAAGCTTGTTTAAAAGAACAAGGCACGCAGATAAGGCTGGGAAGAAGCCAGACCAAAGGGCAAATTCTGTTAAAGTGCAGTCTAAGCTGCATCCCAGCTTGGCAGCATGAACAGCAGCTGTGTTTTTTCTGGCGCTGAGGCAGCGGCGCTAGGCTTTATGTCCTATATTGGTTAGTTCATGGCTGAGGGCTTCCCAGTGAAAAAGAGTTCTGTGGAGAAGGGTGTGCTGCTGTGAAGAATGAGACAAGGCGCCTAAGGTGTGTGTACTCCAGAGGATGGGGAGATAAAGTGGCTGATGGAGGTGAACCCTCTGACCAAGGTGGGAACCTCTCAGTGGGGCCAGACTGAGATCACTATCTAGCCGCGACATAATTACTTTGCTTTCAGCTTCTTTTTATAATAGCTGACATGTATTAATTACACAAAATGATAGATTTCATATGACAAGTTCATGTTTGGTCTTTGCTCATATTCACCCTACCATTCAATTCACCGTACCTTCAATTCCCCTGTCCAGCTGGCCTTTTTCTTTTTCCAAATAGTCACACTTTTGCTTTCATGTCCTTCCTTCTTTTCTATCACTCATCTTGCATTTCATGTTATTTTCCTTGCTTAGCTTTTGCCTACCCTGTCCTGTGTCCTCATACCCATTTGCTTGGGGGAATGACTTTCCCAATATCATATTTTGTCTTTTATGTGCTTCCTCCTGTTGCCCTGCTTATGTGTTAAAACCTGGTCTACAGCCCATGCTGCTACTGGGAAGTGAAAGCCAGTTGGAGGAAGGTCTTTGCAGCATCTCTTGAAGGGGTTGGGCCTGTGGTCCTGTTCTGACTTGCCTATCTATTGCTTTTTGGCCCCCATGGTGTGACTAGTTCTTCCTCTGTGTGCTCCTTGCCCAGATGTTCTCTCTTACCACAGGCTTCAAACCAGCAAAGCCGCTGGCTACAAGCTGAAGTCCTGAGACTGGAAGCCAAAGCTAGGTCTTTGCTCATAAGCTGAGTGATGAGCTGGGTATTTTGTGATACTGATGTAAAGCTAGCACACTCATGACCCCCGCCTCAGGTTCTGACTCCAGGAATCCTTACCTAAACGGAGAGAAGGGAGGAGGTGATACTGTGGTTTGCCTTTCCGTAAGTTGGTGTTGTGGGTAAGATGTCATCTTCTATTTTGTTCTCTGCCTTGTTAGAGAAATACAGTTATTACTTCTAAGACCACGTGAAACAGAAAGGAAGCTGGAGCGCTGCAGCTAAAGATGGACAGGCAGCAGCTGAGCAGCCTGCCTAGGCAGCTCACTGCTCTCTAACATCGCTCTCTAACATCTCTGTTGCTACCCAGGTGGGTGACTCAGCTTTCCCACTGGGTTTCCTGTTTCTCTTCTTGCTGCCAATCCCCACAGGGTCTATTCACCATGGTAAAAGTGATGCCGGGAAAATGTAAATCAGATCATATTGCTTTCTATTTAAAAATCATACCCCACTCTCTGCTTTATTTTTCCATAACACTGAGCAACACCTGACAATCTGTGTGTGTGTGTGTGTGTGTATATATATATATATATATTTTTTTTTTCTTTGCTTCCTTTAGAATTCACTCTGCTCAAAATTTTGTGTGCTGAAACAGACCCGGCACCTTGGTTCATGTTTGGCCCGTACTAAGTGCTTAGTATATGTACTGGTTGCGTTGAATGTATCAGGAAATATAAGAAAGAAAAATAACTTGAAGACAATCTATATGAACCATGTGAAAACTTATGGGATGGGTGCAACCGTGAAAATATGGACAAATAATGGTGCTTAACGAGCATGTCTGAAGGGTGTTGATAAACTGACTTCAACTTGAAAAAGAGTCCTTTTGAATGCTGGATGGAGAGTACTGGGCCAGGAGGATATTGATCAGTAGTATTTCACAGTCAAGTTCCTACAATTAAGCTTGAGGAACTGTAAATCTAAATCCTGGAAATTCTTGATGATAAGAGTACATAAAGATTGAAAAATTTAAAAGAGAATTTAATGTTAATTTTGTTTGTAGAAAAGGTAACTTATTTGTGCAGAGTATTTTTCCTTCATTGTATGTTTCTCCATCATATGTTCTATATAATACTAGCTTATGGATTTCAGTTCTTCTGGTGTGGATCAATTCTTGTCGTTGGTGATAGCATGCTGAATGAATTTGCTCCTAGTTCATGCAATGAAGCTGAGGTGAGGCAGAAGTGAAAAGGTAGTTCAGATAGGTGGCTTCTTGGAGCATCAGTGCATGGGGGAAACAGCTTTAGCCAGTCAGGGCAGGCCAGATCTTCCTGTTCCCAGTGAGCGGCATGCTGCTCTCCTAAACTGAAGTAAATGTTCCCTCTAGTGGAAACAACGAGAAAAACACCCTGTTGCTACTGTCAGTCTTGCTGTGCTCAACAAGACCCATGTGCAGGCATTTGATTTTCATTTCCTGTGCATTAAATAGAATGAAAAAAAAAATCCTGTTTCTTGGTTGTCTTAGCAATATTTCAAGTGCCCAGTGGTTGCATGTAGCTAGTGCCTACCATGCTGGAAAGCACAGCTATAAAAACATTTCACCGATAAGCAGAGTCCTAATAAAGCTGTGCCCTTGACCCTAAATCAGCTCACTGACATGCCGTATGCAATTCATCATAGTCACCCCAAATCTCAAAACTGTTAATATATATAGTGTCATTCCTTTTTCTAGGAATATGTAATTAACTTTTTCTATGGTTTTGGCTATGGTTTGAATCTGGCCGTGAAGGGTTCAGCTATTAGAAGTGGCAATGTGAGGAGATGGTAGAACCACTAATAAGTCAGGTCCAATGGGAAGCAACTGGGCCAGTTGAGGGCTTCATTCTCTGAAGTTGTAATGGTGGTCTCTCAGGGGGAACTGGGTGTCACCAGAAGTTGTTATTAAAGCAGCAAAAGCAAGCCCTCGCTGAGTTCTGGCTTCCTTGTATTGTCAATATTTCATCTTGATGTGTTCCTATCTGAACTGATGAGGTAACTCCATCTAGAACTTTCAGCCTTCCATACCATGATGCAAACTATCTTTGTCTATAAAATTTCCAGTCTCAGTTATTTCGTTACAGCAGTAGGGAAGAGACCAGTGCAACTATGTTTTTCTTTTTTTAAAATACCTTTTAAGAAATAGTTAAAAACAAACAAACCCATAGTTGTACAGTTTAAATAAGTAGATTCATTATACTGACTATATTTTTCTTCCAGCATAAAAAGTCATATCATTTTTATTTTTCATATTATTTTGTTAATAGAAAAGTTATGTTCTTCTAACCTGTGGTGGTTAATATTGTCAGTTTGACGGGCTCTAGAACTATCTGGGAGAAAACTTCACAGCATACTTGAAGGATAATCTGGGTTAGTCTCCAGGCATGCCCTTGAAGGATCCATCCTAAAGTGAGTGACTCCAGGCCCTGGGCTTGGGTCCAGGACAGCGTAAAAAAAAAAAAAAAAGAAGCAAGCTAAGCATGAAAATTCATCTCCCTCTGCTTCCTGACTGTGGACACAATGTGGTTAGTTGCCTCAGGTTCCTCCTGCCATGACTTTCCTTGCCATTATGGCCCCCAGAATTATGGGCCAAAATAAATCTCTTCTTCCTTAAGTTGCATCTGTATGGGTGGTTTGCCAGAGCAGTAAGAAAAGTGACTAATAGAACACCTAAGCAAGATTGAACAAATATTTAAAACTTGGCTTAGTGTGTCTTAGCTTCCGTGTCTTCATACCTTTCTCCTAACTTTCAGCTTTCTCAATCATAGCAAGGAGTAGAAGACTTACCCAGGCTTTAGCCTTTTGCCATTTCTGGGACTCTAAGTTGTTCACTAAAGCAATCTGGAGTGTTTTATCTGTATAATCTGTGTTACTTTTTCTGGACCAAACCTGGGTAGCAGACAAGAAAACTAAGAAGGAGTTCTTATTTAGGTGATTCACACTGGCCATGATTATACGAGCAGATGAGATGTGGTAGGATCCAAGCCTGAACCACTGCCTCAGTTCAGATCTTTTATCTATTGTTAAAATCATTCTTTTAAAAAACCCCACTCACTTTTCTCTTGTGTGCTCCTTTCAAAAAAATTTTTGACCTAGGAAAGTACTAAAAGCACAGTCTTCTTTCCTTTATGATTTTAATAGCAAGTGTTTTGTTGGTGAAAACACATTTTTTTGTGTGTGTGCTTCTTAATTACCTCTTCATTGAATATATGGCTAGCAGGTTAAGGCATTTAGTGTACTTAATTATTTAAGATCAAGTTTTGCCCAGTATCAGTAAACTTGGCTTTCTGTTGTATGTATCACTTACTAAGAACCTGAGGTCCACCAGTTTAAAATCATGGATTAACCGAAGACCAGGAAAGCAGAGCACTGCCTTGGACAGCACTGCCTCATCCCATGAAACAGCCTGTGCAACTGGTTCTTCACAGATAAATTCTCTCCCAACAGCTCTGAAAATAGTCAATCTTAGAAGTCAGGTCTTTGGAAATGTGGAAGAATAGACTTTCTTATTAAGTGCTTGCTAAGAAAAAGAAACCCTTTCCCAGATAATACCTGTCTTTAGCTAAACTTTGCCTGTGAATATTAAATTCCCAAACTGTTATCTACATTGGCATAGATAAGTCAGTTCTCCTGATTGAGAATTGCATTTGTGTGTTACAGAGGCTAATTAAAAAGCTCCTAATTTCAAACACTTGTGTTTAGTCATGTTGAGTAACTTTCTTGTTATAAATACTCTGAATGGTTTGCATAGGGGAATTAAAAACAGTTTTGAAACTCTCAGCTTAACTCAGTTCCAAATCTGGCTTACATCAGGGATTAGCTTGTATTCTGTAATACAAAGTATGTTGGGTTTAATAATATGGCAGTTAAGTGCCTTTAAAATTTTAAACAATTGGTAAGCAGGAAAAGGAGCTGATGGATGGGTGGCATGGGTCAGGAAGTAGAGAGTGTTTTTTTGTTTAATTTATTTTTTTATTTATTATGATCTATTCACTTTGTATCTCAGATGTAGCCCCCTATCCCCTCCCCTCCCAATCCCACCCTACCTCCCTCTCCTTCTTCCATGCCCCCCCCCAAGTCCACTGATAGGGGAGGTCCTCCTCCTCCCCTTCCATCTAACCCTAGCCTATGAGGTCTCATCAGGACTGGCTGCATGGTCTTTCTCTGTGGCTTGGTAAGGCTGCTTCCCCTCCCAGGAGGAGGCAGTCAAAGAGCCAGCCACTGAGTTCATGTCAGAGACAGCCCCTGTTCCCATTACTAGGGAACCCACTTGGATACTGAGCTACCATGGGCTACATCTGAGTAGGAGTTCTAGGTTATCTCCATGCATGGTCCTTGGTTAGAGTATCAGTCTCAGAAATGACCCCTGGGCCCAGATATTTTGGTTCTGTTGCTCTCCTTGTGGAGCTCCTGTCCCCTTCAGGTCTTTAAGATAGGATAATCTACTAAAATCTGTACACCTAAAGAAGGTAAGCAAGAAGGAGGACCCTGGTTAAGAGGCTCAATCATTCAGAAAGGAAAACAGGATAGACATTAGAAGAGGGAGAAAAGAGGGAAAAGGACAGGAGCCTACCACAGAGGGCCTCTGAAAGACTCTACCCAGCAGGGTATTAAAGCAGATGCTGCTGACACTCATAGCCAAACTTTGGGCAGAGTTCAAGTAATCTTATGAAAGAAGCAGAGCGTTTTTTTTTGTTTTGTTTTGTTTTGTTTTATATGAAGTGTTTGCAATGAGCCGTGAGAGATGGTTGAGGACAAGAAATTTTCTATCATCTAAAAGCTTCAGATTCACACACACATACAGCATGTTTTGTTAGATGCAGAACCCAGATATAAAAGTGTGTGTGTGTGTGTGTGATTCTTAGAGTTATGTGTTTAGGTCAAGAAACTAAAAATGGAATCATGAGGGAAGGATAAGATCTTAAAGGATGGTAATGGATACAAATGATAAGAAAGTGGAAAGAGGAAGTAACTGGGAGAAGGAGGAACAACCCAGAGGGGTCAGAACACACAGGGGAGGGCAATGGGAAAGAGGAACGTTTGAGAACAGAGAATAATGACAAGTGTGAAAATACCAAAATTAAACCCATTACTTTTATGTTAACCTTATTTTTAAAAAATACAATAATAAAGAATAATAAACTTGAAGAACTTCACTGAATTTAGAGGAAGTAAAAATCATAACAAACCTACTTACTTTATATTCAGAAAAAAAATTAGACTGTCCAGTAGAAAATTCATTTCCTGGAATTGCTATTTCATATCTTTTAAAAATGGATTTTGTTTTTTAAAATGAAAAAGCCCTTTTGTTTGTTTCTAATGATGAAAGTAATTGGCAATAGGAAGAGTGGCGAAGTGCACATTTGTCTCTGCCTAACAGCATTTCCTGAAATGCAGCAAAAGAGTAAAGCAAGAAAAGTAAACTTCATGAATGCTAAACCTAGAGAGGCTTTATCGCCATAATGCAAGCTCTGAGTAAAGGATGCCAAGGGCGGGCAGGCACCAGCGCTCCTGCTCATGAGCAAAGTGGGCTGGGGACAGTGAAGTGGGTGCAGATAGTGTGGAAGAGTCCTTGAAGCTTCTGAAGGACAGGAACAGTGAGCACACCCTGAGCAGGATCAGAAGCACTTTTACTAGTAATGCAGTGGACAGGAAGTAAGTTTTGTGACCAAATACCGTGGTTATGTTTGTCTGACCTAACTTCCTATGCAGGAGAATCCCTGAGAATCTGCATTGCAGCTGTGAACCAGAAAGAACAGTATATACTCATATGTGTACTAAGTATGTAAAGAAACATGTCAATATTTAAAGCAGATTTTATATCACATAGTAAAATGGTCTGAATTGAAGGGATGCTCTTAGAGTGTGGGAGATAACAAAAAAGCAGATGATAATGAAAGATTTTTAATACACTTAGGAAGAAAATTCCAAGTTAAATTTTCTAGGCTGTTTGTAGATGCAGCTCCATGCACACCAATCCACCGAATGTAGCAGCAAGTAAAACCTACCCTTTGAGCAGTGGTGTTGGTCAACATACAAGTGATGTTGAGTAAATAGGAAGTAGATTGAGAAGAACAGTTTTGATACATTTATTCTAGGAAACAAAAATTCAACTACAGCCATCTGTATTTTCAAGGAAATTAAATAAAGCAGAGATTCAAATAGTGAATGGGAAAAATCTACCAAAAACCAACCAAACAAAAACAAACAAACAAACAAAACTAAAGAATTAAAGACTTCCCTCAGAGAGAGAGGAATTCGGGTTAAGAAAAAAGACTTAATTAAGTTCTTGGTTTTTGTGTCAGACATTTGTCCATGGTTTGTTATTAATGGGCCAGAGATATGCCAAAAAGTGGGATCAGGTTGGAGCCTGCCCTCTCGAGGACCTTAGAGAAAGAGGTCGAGATAAGATAATAATTGTCCCCCTGTTACTACTGTTAATTCCCTAGCTTTCCCCGTTTTTCCCAAAGAAGGCCCCTAAGTGGGCTGGGGCAAAGGGCATGGATCGGAGCCGGAGCCGGAGCCGTAACACGGTGAGCAGGAGAAACGGGGACTCTACTTGTCTCCTTCCCACTCCCCTACCGAGGGCCAGGCTTTCGGAGAACTGGGTGGATGAGAACGCCTAAACCCTCAGAGGCCTAAGACCTGCCTCTGCCAGCTGCAGAGCTTAGCAGGACTGCAATTTACTCAGCTCCCTCCCGGCTTCAGCCAGTGTCAGCTTCAGCCAGCTCTCAAACAGAAACCAGAAAGATGGAGCCACTTCTAGTTTTAAAGATTAAATTGTGTTCACTGATAAATTCTGAATTTTTCTAGTTCTGACTTAAAATCATGGTTATGCTCTGTATATATATTTAAATGTTTAAAAAGCAGGTACCGCGGTTGTTTTTGTCTTTGTCTCTGTGTTTTGTTCTTGTATGCCAGCCGTGTCTAAATGTTTCTGTGCAATGCTTGTGCGTGTAGTACCTTCTGTTCTCTGTTCTAAAAATTCCTCAGAGCTCGAGGTGCCTGTATCTGGGTAGCAAGACGTGATCGAGGTGGTCACAGCTGCCGAAGTTCAGGGGGACGCCCCTAACTTCATCAGTATTTTCAATAAATTTGGCCAGCTGGTTAATGTTTCTTTTTGTCTCAATGTCTCTGTGCAGTATTCGTACCTTCTGTTTTCTGTTCTAAAAGGCCTCACAAAACTTGTTTAAAATGTGTGCCTATGTGTTCATTAGATCTATGAACACATAGGTTACCACGTGGTGTATGAGGTACCTCAGTGCCTCACCGCCATCTTGACTTTAACATGTGGGTTATAATTTAACCGCCATCTTGGTATGGGTTAAAATAAAATAAAATAAAATAAAATAAAATAAAATAAAATAAAAAAGGAACCTTGGTCAAATAATTCTCATTTCCTTCTAGGTTAAAAGAATGAGTTATTTTAAATTGGCATTGGTTTTAAAAATTAAGTTGTTTACATTGGTAAATTCTGGTTTTAAAATCTGGTTTTGTTAGATTTATGGTTATGCCTTGTGACTTCTCTCCTACAAAAGGGGTATTTTGTTTTGATATTGCAAAAACGGGTTTTAAAAAAAGGTTTAAATGTTTAAGGCTACAAAATGTTTAAAGTTTATCAGGCATTTGGGTATGACAATGATTTTGGATATTTATTTTATCAATTTTACTAAATGAAACCCTGCCGTATTGTTTGTGCTAATTGAGAAAATCGCAGTTTTTAAAATGTATCTTGTGGAGAGCTGTTTGTTAAACTGCTTTGTTTATAGAAAAAATTGGCAGTTTCAGAACCTTTTGTAATAATGTAACTTGTTTTGGCTTTGCCTTTAAAAAGCAAATCGTAGACACTGGGCTCCAGCAGGATCATGTTAGGATGGAAAGGATTTTGATGAGAGTTTTTGTGTTGTCTGAAAAGCAAGAGAAAAAGAGCAAAAAAGTAAGAATGTCTAGTTAAGCCAGAAAAAGAAAGCTAGGAACCTGAAGGTATACAGAATGTTGCAAAAGGTTAGTAAATGTATTATAAAAACCCAGAGAGTTAGGTTGTGGATGCTCCACAGTGTTTGCTGTATCATCATCAGCATCTAATGGCTATGTTTGGTATTGTCAGTCGCAGCCTGTGCTAGCCGCCATGATGGTTCAGCAATAGAGAGAGCGTGGAGCTGTAGTTTTGCCGCCATACTTGTTTGGGACTTACAGCTGAGTTCAGTTACACGTGGCCAGCCACCATGCTGGTCCGGAGATAAAGAGGGTGGAGCTATGAGTTTTCCACCATTTTGTTTAGGTCTCTGAGTTATGTTCAGTCATCTGATTAGTGCTAAATGCAAAGCTTTTTACTGTTCAATTTTAATGCAAGCGGTAGGAGCAGCAAGATTTGCTAGCTTCTCTATGAACTGTATCTGATTAAAAGGTTTGCTTTAATTTTAGTTCAAAAAGAACAGATTTAAAGTTATGCTAACAACTACAGTTGGTTAAGATGTTAAGCTATACCTAGTGTCTTTGTTTAGTTTTGTTTTGTTTTTTTTTTACACAGTTTAGAGCAGACGATAAAGATAAAGAGTAACTCAAATATGCTGGCCCTCAAGCTTGTCAGAGATCTAATAAATATGGCATTTTAGCATACGTAAGCTTATTATGACAAAGTCCAACCTGTTGATGCATCTTTTCAAGTGTCTAGCACATCTGTGCAAATAACAGTTACCTGCAGTATTGGCTGTGTTTTAAAGTTTTAATAAACAGTCTTTAAACATTTTTACAGGTAGTGCCTATGTAGCTTAGTCTTTGTTCTTTGCCTAGGTTAGAGACTGCAAATTAAATTTAAACATCTTCTCCTGCTAAAATTATTTTTACAAATTCAAAATTTAATACAAAAAAAAAAACTTTTCCTTTTACATTGGACATTTACAAGCTCATTCTAACCTTCCAGGACCTTTAACTAAGGTAATTATAAAGCTGACTTGTTTAAACAATGTCCTTCTTGTGTTGTCCTTTTACCTACTTCCCATCTTGGGGTCAATCCCTGTGGCCTTGTACCTAATGTTATTTGGCAAGTGGATGTTACACATATTCCTAAATTTGGTAATTTAAAATATGTTCATGTTTTTGTTGACACTTGTAGTGGGTTTATATTTTCCACACTCCAAACTGGTAAAGCTGGAAAAAATGTTATTGCTCATACGCTGTCAGCAATTGCTATATTAAAACTTCCAACACAACGTAAAACAGATAATAGCCCTGGCTATGTTGGAAATATCTTTTCAAAAATTTTAAGAGTGGGCCCCCAGAGACATAAGCCTCAGGTTGTTAGGAGATGAGGCACAGGGAAGTTCAGGGGTTGCCTTCCTGGCTACTCATAATTGGATGAGGAATTAGGTAGCTGACTTTCAGGTCTGGTCAGTCCTGGCCAGACACCTGAGGAATATCTGATCTTTAATTCACGTTCAGAATCTCCTGCTAGTGGGGATGTGGCTACAGCCAAAGATGAAAGAGCAATTAGCTTCAACCTGTGTCTTCTCTGAGGAGCGAGCCTGAGAGAAGGTCAGGGGCTCTTCAGAAGAATTGAGTCCATTTGGGTTGATTGCTAGGTGATGTTATCTCTCAAGCATAGATCTGGTCATTCTTCTTTGCAGAGTGGAGGTCTTTGCTTGCTCACTTCCTTATCTCTGCCCAAGCAGAGGACCAGAGTCCGGGGCAGTTACATTCTTCCGTACTCTGGAAAAGTACTGTGAGGCTTTAATTAACACTTTAATTAACAAGGGCCAGAAACTCGAAAATATGGACATTCAGCTGTGGAATGTTTCTGGCATATGGATACAGAAAGAGAGTTTGCTACTGTCCTATGGAAAGATCCTTTGGACAACAAATGGCATGGTCCAGATCCTGTCCTGATACAGGGCAGAGAAGCAGTTTGCATCAATCGTAAAGAGATAGATGCAGCCAGATGGTTGCCAGAATGATTAGTAAAGCATATAGATAATAATAATAACACTCATCAGTCCAGGGTAAAAGAATTACCCTGAGAACATATTCCTTTTATATCTCTTTACAGAAATGATGAAGAAAAAAACAACTGTGATCCTTTGCCTCCAGCTGATATATGTTCATGGTGGACTTAAGCAGCACAGGAATGGGCTCCTTCCCTATCTCCTTCCTTTCCTTGGTCCCCTGCTTATCTTATTGATAATTCTTTCAATAGGACCTGTTCTTTTCAATACAATTATGGCCTTGTAAAAATTAAATAAAGGGGGACCTTCTGGCACCTTGCTGCCCCCTAAATTTTGGCATCTGGCTTGACCGGACTACTGCCCAGATACAATAGTGCATTCCTGGCTGACCTGGAGCTTTCGATAAGATCATCTTCCTGAAATACCTTAAATCCTAATCTCCCTCAGGGCTCCCTAAGTAACTCTTCTGAGGAACTTTCCAAATTACCATTATTAACACATCTTGGTGGGCCATCCTGTGATTTCTAGTCACTTAGTAACCCTGCCAAAGGCAATTACATTCCTTCTCCATCTGCCCTTCAACGAAGAGGCCATACATCAAATTAACGCTACTGATTTTCAGGAATGCTGGGTGTGTTACTCACCACGGCCACCCTTCTACGAGGGCATAGCCTTACCCTTAGAAGTAATTACAACTAACAATTCTAATGCCTTACAGTGGCAGCACCCAGAGGGAGTCAGCCTTACAGTCACACAGGTGTCTGGAATTGGAACGTGCCTATTGGGACCGTCTATGCTTCCCCTGGTGGCTTTACATATATTGCTGCACCTAATGGCACTTATTTTGCCTGCTCCACTGGTCTTACTCCTAATCTTGTAAGCTCCACCTTTTTAGTCCATCGAGATTACTGCATCCTTGTATGGCTTTTCCCAAGGCTGACTATACATTCTAAGGATGAGTTCCTTCGGTTTTGGGAAAAAGGGGTACGTCCATCTCGAGTTAAAATGTGAGCCCTTAGCTGCCATTACTCTAACTGTAATTCTAGGGCTTGGAGCTGCTGGAGCTGGTACAGGCATAGCCTCCCTAATTACCTCCCAGCAACAATTTAATCAACTCTCCCTAGCAGTGGACAAAGACCTACAAGATTTGCAAAAAGGCTTACAGGACCTAAAAGATTCTATGGTGTCCTTATCTGAGGTAGTTTTACAAAACAGGCATGGTCTAGATTTGGTTTTTCTCCAGGAAGGTGGACTCTGCACTGCGCTCAAGGAAGAATGCTGCTTTTACACTGACAAAACAGGTTTAGTGCAAAGCAGTATTGATAGGGTTCGCTCCAGTTTGGAGGAATGAAAATGGAACAGAGAGATACAAGAGTCCTGGTATCAAAATTGGTTTTCCACATCCCCATGGCTAACCACTCTGCTTCCCAGTCTGCTAGGACCTTTTGTAGGTATCCTTTTGCTTCTCTCTTTTGGCCCTTGGGCCTTTAATCGTCTCTCAAACTTTGTTAAGAACCAGGTGAGCTCCGCAATCAAGCCTGTTGGAGTCCACTACCATCGTCTGGCTGGGGAAGAAGAATCTGCCGTGGAGCTTCCACCTGATGCCCCGGCCTCCCGCCCCCTTGATTTCTCCACCCTAGTATCTCCTGGCCCGAGATGGAAGTTCTGGGGCCGCTCTTCCAGTTAGACCTGGGCTTTTTTTTGACTCTCATTAATTGGCTCAATGATTGGCTCGTTTTATATAATTGCTTAAAAACCAAGCGATAAATAGGTCCTATCGGGAAAACAAACACGTTACACTACCACAAAGTGAGTGGTCTGGCAAGTCAGAGACGGAACGAGTGGATAAGTCTCGGTCCACCTAAGACAGGACGACCTCGCCCAGAGGAGGCCGATCCAATGACGGGTAAGGGTCCAGCACCACTCTTCTAACAGACTCAGACCCCGTTTGTGCCGTTCGTGACAAATAATTTTTCTCACATAATCAAGATGGCTAATATACCTAGGGCCTTGCACTCTGAGGGATTCTTCCCATTGCACCAGAAATGGCCTAGGTCTGCCTACGATTGCCGTGAGACCTGAGTCACCGAACCTTTGTAAATGTGAGTCCCCGGACCTATAAAATTCCCAAACTGTTTATAAAATCGCTGAGAGTCCTAAGAGGCCTCCCCCTCCTCTTTTAAAAGACAAAAAGGGAGGAGATGTTGGGAACAAAGCCCTGGGACCCTTCCTAAGGGCCTGACCTGCCAGATAAGCACCGGGCGCCAGCAGGCCATAGCTTCTTACGACCCATTGTTCCTGAAACTGTTTGCTTTGGGACACATCCGTGACCACCGATGTGACCACCGATGTTATCTTCGGGCCTTGTAACTCTTTAACCCACCTTCTTAGCCTTGGGAACTTCCCACCAAGGGTCTTGGTATTTTTCCACTACTACTTCCCTTTCTCGCCCCACTCCCCCGCCCTGCCAAAACCACGTTTTAAAAGAAACACCAAAGTTCAATAAAGGGGACACTTGACTGGCAACCGTCTGCTTGTGTCCTTTCTCTCTCTCCCCCATCTTTTTCAGGATTGACCCCCTTCGCCCCCACGAATAACTGAGTCCCGCGGGATGGGACATTTGACATGTTTAAGCAAATTAAAACTACCAATTTTATTATTTTATTCTACAAAAGGCCTAGGAAACACATGCCATTGTCTGACTTGGATACCAGTTTTGCTCTTATTCTGGAAAAGAATAAGAGTTGTCATTGATTAGTACCTGTTCCAAGGAAGAGTAGGGCTCCTTCTAAAGGAAAAGACATGTGCCACTATCAAAGGAAATAAGAATCCTATTAAGTCATCCTCAGAGCTTCTCATTCTCCAAGAGACAGTGATCTCTCTCTCTTGAATCCTCAGCATCACAATGTAATACTAATCCTTTGATAGTTTTGCCACGTAGTTAAGAGCTGATTATTTCTCTTAAGAAAAATGTGAAAGAGTCCTAGGGCCTTTCTAAAGATAACCTCTGTCCTGGTGACTGAGCAAAGAAACCACCCCCACTGCAACTGACTCTGGCCCTCCATTCTTACACACTGAGTCAGAAAGGGCCCTGGATGGGTATGAATAATGCCAGCACACAAAAGCGGCAGTAGCATAGCCAGAGAGATTCATTAAAGGTAGGAAAATTGAGTCTCAAAAGGGGATGAAAATTATGAGTCAGTAGCAGAGGTGGAACTATGATTCCTAAGGCTTTTGTGTTGGCAAGTAGGAAAGTCATTAGTCTTTATCAGAACCCCGTTAAGTCTCGCTCATATTGGCATTTCGCATTTCATTCCCTTCTAGGCAGAAACATGGACTACAATGACACTTCACTTTCTGCTTCTCACTATCTATCCCTTTTATTTTTCTTGCATTCATACATTATGCATGATTTTGAATAGTTGAAATGCTTGTTTCTGGTGTTAGTGAGAATGCCTCTAATGTTTTATAATTAAGCATAACATTTTTATGAGTAGAAATTCCTTATCAACTTAGAAAACTTTGTGTTTTTAACTGATACATTTCCTTTCCTTTCCTTCTCTTGCCCATTTGACTATGAAAGGATGGTTGATTTTTAAATAGCATACACTAATTGTACAAAGTAATGAATTTCATAATGACATTTTCATACATCATTTAAATACTTTGATCACATTTACCCTCCCAACCTTTCCTTTTATGCCATCCGTTCCCTTCACCTGTTACACACTAGCAATAGTAAACCTTTACTTTTATGTCTTTTCCTCTCTAAATTTTACATGTGAGAACAAATGTACAATATTTTTATTTGTAAATCTAGCTTATTTTCATGTCTTTTTCCCTCTAAATTTTAAATGTGAGAGTAAATATACAATATTCCTCTTTGTAAATCTAGCTTATTTTGATTAATGCAATGCACTCCAATTTTATCTATTTTCCTGCAGATGACACTTTAATCCTTTCTCATGAATAAATAAAACACCATGTATCAGTCACCTTTTCTTTGTCTATTCACTTGTTGGACACTTTGTTGTCTCATATGTCAATATGTTCAAGACTATCCCCCACATTCTTTTTTCAGGTTCAGTAGATGTCATTTTTTTGTTGAGGTCTTTGATCCACTTGGACTTGAGTTTTATGCAGAGTGATAGGTATGGGTTTATTTATATTCTTCTACATGCAGACATCCAATTAGATCAGCACCATTTGTTGAAAATACCTTATTTTTCTATTGTATATTTGTGGATTCTTTGTCAAAAATTAGGTATCCAAGGGTGTGTGGATTTATGTCTGGGTCTTTGATGCAATTCCATTGATCAGCATGTCTGTTTTTATGCCAATACCATGTAGTTTTTGTTACTGCAGCTCTGTGGCACAGCTTGAAATCAGGAATGGTAGTGATACCTCCAAAAGTTATTTTATTGCGTAGGATTGTTTAGCTATCCTGTTTTGTTTGTTTGTTTGGTTGGTTGGTTGGTTGGTTTTACACATGAAATTGAGCATTGTTTTTTGCAGGTCTGTGAAGAATTGTGTTGAAATTTGGATGGGAATTGCTGAGTGCATGCTGAAGCTGAGAGCACTGAGGCTGAGAACACACTGAGGCTGAGAACACACAGAGGCTGAGAACACACAGAGGCTGAGAACACTGAGGCTGAGAGCACAGAGGCTGAGAGCACAGAGGCTGAGAACACTGAGGCTGAGAGCACAGAGGCTCAGAGCACAGAGGCTGAGAGCACAGAGGCTCAGAGCACAGAGGCTGAGAACACTGAGGCTGACTCTTCCCTCACACTACTGTGTGTATCACCTGGTGTTAGAGACCTTCATTTTTCCTACACATGTGAAGTTCATATTCTCTTGATTGTCACTGCACTCTCACTGTCTACTTTCTAGTAATCATATACTTGCGGTTCTGTTTCAGATTTCTGAAGGTGAAGGAACTTATTTAGCCTCTCTAATTTTCATCTTTCACGATTTTAAAAATTGCAATCATGTCCAGAGACTAACAGCCCAGATTTCAACCTTACTCCATCATGTGCCAGCCATGAGTTCTTAGGCTTATTATATAAGCACTCTGTCCCTGTAGAGATGTGCTCATTAACCAGCTTGTGAGAATTACATGAGATGATGGATATGAAACCAGTGATATATATCATCTCCAGGGTGTATAGGCTGTGACTATTAATTAATCTTGGCTCTTATATGGATATACATGTTTAAAGATGCATGGGATCACCTTTAGATTATTATCTAGTCTATTGGTTATTAGACTTTTGGGCTATATATAGTTTGTAACAAAAGTTATGTGAAAATTTCTTACCAAGTAATGTCACTTGCTTTTTATTTTCTGAATAAGGTTACCAAACAAACAAACAACAGCTAAGATAACTATAACCATGCTAGATGTGTACACATTGAGTAGAATTTCATCTCAAAATAAAATATAGTCTTCTAAAATAAAGAAAAATATTTTGAAGAATTTATTTTTAATTTTTCTCTTTCAGCACTGAGCAGGGCAATGAAGTGATGGGTAGGATTGGGAGCCTCTGAGGGACATACATCTCTTACCTAATGTAAAACTTGCTCTTCCCTAGCATTCCTCACAGCCTTTGATGAAATACTTCCAGAAGTAGGGTGCTTAATTTCTGAGGAATGTGATTAATGATCATTCTTTGAATGAACTTTAAGTTCTATGTTTTGAACTTAAAATTTCAAACCATAATTGCTTGGCCTGTCATGAGCAAGAAGAACAGATTAAAATTACCCTATTTTCCAAACAAATGTATATCAAACACTGAGGACAATGCTTTATTCTCCCTCTCCCTAATCTTTACTTGAGATTGAATCTTTCATTATCTTCTTTTTTTTCCTCATTAACTTATTTATTTATTTATTTACTTACTTACTTACTTACTTTATGTCCTGATCACAACCCCCTTCTTTTTCTCCTCTAGGTCCTACCCTTCTACCCTCTTTCCCCTTGCCGCCTCTTCTTCTCAGAAAAGGGGAGCCCCTTTCCAACCCCTGACCCCCATACTAACCCATCATATCAAGTCATATCAGGACTAAGCACATCCTCCTCCACTGAGGCCAGACAAACAGCCTAGCTAGAGGAAAGTGATGCAAAAGCAGGCAACAGAGTCCATGTCAGAGACAGCTCCCACTCCAATTTGCTTGCTAAGACCAAGCTGCCCATCAGCTACATATGTGTAGAGGGGCTAGGTCCAGTCCTTGCATGCTCTTTAGTTGGTGGTTCAGTCTTTGTGAGCCCCCATGAGCCTAGGTTAGTTGATTCTGTTGGTCTTCTTGTGGAATTTTTGTTCCCTCCTGGACCCTCTATCTTTCCCCCACTCTTCCACAAGTGTACCCAAGTTCCTCCTAATGTTTGGCTGTGGGTCTCAGCATCTGTTTTGATCTGCTGCTCTGTGGAGCCTCTCAGAGGACAGTTGTGCTGGGTTCCTGCCTGAAAGCATATAAGAGTATCATTAATAGTGTCAGGGATTGGCTCTCTACCGTGGTGTGGGTCTCAGGTTGGGCCAGTCATTGGCTGGCCATTCCCTCATTTCTCTGCTCCATCTTTATCCCTGAATATCCTGTAGACAGGGTAAATTTTGAGTCAAAAGTTTTATCGGTGGGTTGATGTCCCCCTCCCTCTACTGGGAGTCTTGCCTGGCTATGGGAGGTGGCCATTCAATCTCCATGTCCCTTGCTATTAGGAGTCTCAGCTAGAGTTACCTACATATCCTTCCAGGAGCCTGTTCATTGCAGGCTTCCAGCTTGTCCTAGAGATGTCCCCTTGGTTTCCCTTCTCTCTTCTGGCCTTCTCACCTCCCCCAACTCTCCCCACAACTGATCCCCATCCTCATTCTCCTCCCCAACCCCTCTCCCACCATCCACTTCTGATGCCTATTTTATTTCCCCTTCTGAGTGAGATTCAAGCATCCTCCTTTGGGTCCTTCTTTTGGATTTTTGAAATTTTTTATTTATTACAATTTATTTATTTTGTATCCCAGCTGTAGCCCCCTCCCTCATCCCCTCCCAATCTGCCCACCCTCCCTCTTCTCCCATGCCTCTTCCCCAGTCCACTCATAGGGGAGGTCCTCCTCCCCTTCCATCTGACCCTAGCCTATCAGATCTCATTAGGACTGGCTCTATTGTCTTCCTCTGTGGCCTGGTAAGACTGCTCCCCGCTCAGGGGGAGGTGATCAAAGAGCCAGCCACTGAGCTCATGTCAGAGACATCTCCTGTTCCCCTTACTAGGGAACCTTGGGTCCTCCTTATTATTTAGCTTCTTTGGCTCTGTGGATTGTAGTGTAGTACCCTGTACTATATGGCTAATATCCACTTACAAGTGAGTAATACCATGCATGCCTTTTAGGGTCTGAGTTAACTCACTAAGGATGGTCTTTTCTAGTTCCACCCATTTGCCTGCAAATTGCATGATTTTTTTTTTACGTGAACATAATTTATTTTTTTAATTTAATTTTATTTTTTTTCTTATCAGTTACATTTTATTAACTCTGGATCCCAGCCGTGTCCCGCTCTCTCATTCCCTTCCAATCCCACCCTCCCTCCCTCCCTCATCTCCATCGTGCCCCTTTCCAAGTCCACTGATGGGGGGGACCTCCTCCCCAGTCATCCGATCCTGTTTTATCAGGTATCTTCAGGACTGGCTGCAAAGCCCTCCTCTGTGGCCTAACAGGACTGCTCCTCCCTTGGGGGGGGGTGGGGAGGTCAAAGAGCCAGTCATTGAGTTCCTGTTAGAAATAGTCCTTGTTTCCCTCACTATGGGAAACCAATTGGTTACTGAGCTACCATAGGCTACATCTGAGCAGAGGTTCTAGGTTATATCCATAATGGTCCTTGGTTGAATGACAGTCTCTGAGAAGACCCTGTGCCCAGATATATTTGGTCCTTGTGGAGCTCCTATCCTTTCCCCATCATACTAACTCCCCTTCTTTCATATGATTCCCTGTACTCTGCCGAAAATTGCATGATTTTTATATGTGTACGTGTGTGTATGCGCGTGCGCACTTGTGTTTGTGTGGCTGAGTAGTATTCCATTGTGTAAATTACCCACATTTTCTTTATCCATTATTAAGTTGAAGGACATCAGGGTTGTTTCCAGCTTCTGGCTATTATGAATAAAGCAGCTATAAACATAGTTGACCAAATGTCCTTGCGGTATGGTGGAGCATGTTTTGGGTATATGCCCAGGAGTGGTATAGCTGGATCTTGAGGTAGAACTATTCCCAATTTTCTAAGAAGACACCAGATTGATTTCCAAAGTGGTTTTGCAAGTTTGCAATCCCACCAGCAATGGAGGAGTGTTCCTTTTTCTCCATATCTTTGCCAGCATGTGCTGTTACTTGAGTTTTTTATCTTAGCCAGTCTAATGGGTGTAAGATGGAATCTTAGAGTCATTTTGACTTGCATTTAGCTGATGACTAAGGATGCTGAGCATTTCTTTAAGTGTTTCTCAGCCACTAGAGATTTCTCTGTTAAGAATTCTCAGGTAAAAAAAAATTTCTCAGTTTAGCTCTGTACCCTATTTTTTAATTGGATTATTTGGTTTGTTGGTTGTTGTGGACCTAAACATGTTTTTGTTTTGGTCCCAGGTGTGGGATATGAGACTGATTTAGATGGTCCACAGCAGCAGACTATTTGCCTCATGTGGGCTCTGAAAGGAGCTCTTTGCCAGCTGCAGATAGTTTGAATCTGAGAACTCTGGAGAGAGAATAAATGCTAGGGCCCAAAGAGTGTGGAACTCCAAGAAAGAACAAGGCTGCTCCTGTTTCTCCCTTGCTGCTTCCAATTGCTGTTGTGAAACAAGAAGATGGAGATCTCTTGAAATGAGGATTGGACTGGCTCCAAGGAACCTGATGACTCTGACCAGCAGGAAGCAGCTAAGAAAGAACTACACCCCCTCTCCCACTAACCCTTTCTCTCTCCTCCCTGATGTTGGGGTCTTAGAAGGGATTGGGGTGAAGTAGGGAGAAAAAGATAGGAAATATAATTGAGTTTTTTTTTAAATTATGCCAACAGTTGGTGTCTAATTTTTTTTAGTTCTTTATATATATATTTGGGTATTAGCCCTCTGTCAGATGTTGGGTGAAGATCTTTCCCAGTCTGTAGGCTGCTGTTTTGTTCTGATGACAGTGTTCTTTGACTTACTGAAGCTTTTCAGTTTCATGAGGTTCTGTTTATTAATTGTTGGTGTTCTAGTCAGGAAGTTCAAGGTTATTCTGCACTTTTTCTTTTATTAGATTAATGTATCTAATTTTATGTTGAGGTCTTTGATCCAGTTGGACTTAAGTTTTGAGCAGGGTGATAAATATGGATATATTTACTTTTTTTTTTTTTTTTTTTTTTTTTTTTTTTTTTTTTTTTTTTTTTTACATGCTGTCATCCAGTTAGACATTTGTTGGAGATGCTTCTTTTTTTCCATTGTATGGTTTTGGTTTCTTTGTCAAAATTCAAGGGCCTGTCGGTGTGTGGGTTTGTTTCTGGGTCTTCAATTCAATTCCATTGATTAACCTGTCTGTTTTTAATGCCAGTATCATGTGGTTTTTATTATTATTGTTGTTTTGTAGTACAACTTCAAATCAGGGATGGTGATACCTCCAGAAGTTCTTTTATTGTACAGGATTGTTTTAGTTATCCTGGGATTTTTATTTTTCCATATGAAGTTGAGAATTGTTCTTTATATGTCTGTGAAGAATTGTGTGGTAGTTTGATGGGAATTGCCTTGAATCTTTAGATTGTTTTTGGTAAGATGACCAATTTTACTGTGTTACTCTTACTGATCCACGAGCATGGGAGATCTTTCCACCTTCAGATAGCTTCTTCAATTTCTTTCTCCAGAAACTTGAAGTTCTTGTCATTTAGGTCTTTCACTTGCTTGTGTGGGAGTTTTTCTTCTAGTTTACTCAGTAGGGATGGGTTAGTGGAAAGATATTGTTTAAATTTGGATTTGTCATGGGATATTTGTTTTCTCCATCTACAGTGATTGAAAGTTTTGCTGGATAAAGTAGTATGGGCTAGCATCTGTGATCTCTTGTGGGTCTGCAAGATATCGTCCCAGGAAATTCTGGCTTTTAAAATCTGTTGAGAAGTATAGTGTAATTCTAATAGATCTGCTTTTATATATTACTTGGCCCTTATCCCTGTGGCTTTTAGTATTGTTTCTTTGTTCTATACATTTAGTACTTTGATTATTATATGGTAGGAGGATTTTCTTTTTTGGTCCAATCTATTTGTTGTTCTGTAAGCTTCTTGTAAGTGTATAGGCATCTTTTTCTTTCGGTTAGGGAATTTTTCTTTTATGATTTTGTTGATATTTTCCGGGCCTTTGATCTGAGAATCTTCTCTTTCTTCCATTCTTATTATTCTTAGGTTTGGTCTTTTCATAGTGTTACATTTTTCCTGGATGTTTTGTGTTAGAAACTTTAGATTTAGCATTTTCTTTGACTGATATATCAGTGTCTTCTATTGTATCTTCTATGCCTAAGATTCTTTCTTCCATCTCTTGTATTCTGTTAGTGATGGTTGTGTCTATATTTACTGTTTTATTTCCTAGGTTTTATATTTCCAGAATTGCCTTAGTTTATGTTTTCTTTATTGCTTTTATTTCCTTTTTCAGGTCTTGAACAGTTTTATTCATTTTCTTCTTCTTTTGCTTTTTTTTTTTTCTGTATTTCTTTAACGGATTTTATTAATTTCCTTCACGTTTTTAATTGTATTTTCCTGTATTTCTTTGAAGGATTTATTCATTTCCTCTTTCAAGGCCTCTATAATTTTCAGAAGATTAGATCTAAGGTAATTTTCTTGTGCTTCAGGTTTGTTAGGATATCCAGGCTTTGCTTTAGTAGGCTAGCTGGTTTCTGGTGGTGCCAGATTGCCCTGGAGTTTTGTTAAGTGTTTTCTTACACTAGCCTGTAGCCATCTGGTTGTCCCTGGTGTTGGCAGGCTTGTTGGTCCCGATGGCTACTGCCTGTTAGGGCTGGGGCCTGGGAACTGGCACTCAGAGGGTTTGCCCAGAGGAAGCTGGCAGTCAAGGAATTAGGGAAGAGTTGTCACCTGGTAGTCCCTGGTGCCAGCCAACTCTGGGGTTACAGGTAGATCTGGGGCCTGGAAAATGGCATGTGGAGGGCACAGGGTAGACCTCACTTCTGCTGGGTTTGCCTAGAGGAGCCTGGCAGCCTCATTATCTTCTTATTCTGTACATTGTTTAATAGTTCTTGGTGCCTGTATTTACCTTTGGTGGATATAGCCTACTTTGTTATACTTCTTATTTGTAGAATCACCTAATTTACAGCAGGGTCTGGTACTATATTGTGTTAGTAAAATTTGATAAGAATGTATATACAACATGTAGATATTCATATAAAAGAATCCTAACTGAAGGAGCTGTGTAAGTAGTTTACCTTATATTGAGGCTGGTGGCAATTTAAAGGAGTTAGTGCTACAGACTTTGGCATAAGATAGCATTGGCTAGAGTTCATGATCAGTTTTTTACTAACTATATGTCTTTGAATAAGTGCTTGACCTCTCTGAATCCCAATAAGGTTTGAATAATTCAATTTACAAAAACTTTAGAATGATGCCTGGCATATAGTAAATGCTTAATTAACATTTCTTGATGTTATTATTCTTATTGTTTATTTTAGAGAATAACATTTTTTACTGCAATTGTTACTTGGATCTTGTCAGTCAGAAATCTATTTATAATGTCTGGGAGCATTATGTAACTAGGGATTATAGAATCTTAAGAAGGTGAACTGAAAATAACTGAGCTCATGTGCTGGAACAGGGAAACAGCAGAATTTCAGACACAACAGAATAATTATTTTTAATCTTTATTATTATTTTAAATTGAATTTGTATTTAGTTAGGCATCTTCTTAGGGAAATTCTCAGGTCAGAGTTTCGCCCTCTTTCTCTCCCACTTTCTACTTGTTCCTTGCTATAGCAGGAGGAGAGAATTATTGATGCTGTAACTTAGGAGACTCTGGGTCACTACAGTAGGAAAAATATCTGTCTTCTTCTCTTTGGCTTCCAGCTCATAAGGTGTAAACATAGAGCAAGGATGCTTAATCTTGGCTGGGAGAGGCTGCTTGGGCTTCTGGAGTTTGGTTGCTTTATCTGTGTTGGGTCACAGCAATTCATCGTCAATTGAGTAGAAGCCTTACTTTGATGTCTGGTTTGGGTCATTTTTTTCAATTATTTAACAAAGATGATTGACATTATTTACAGCGCTGGGAATCAAATACAGGGCCTTCCCTGTGCATACTTGGTAAGTTCTCTACTTCTGAGCTGTATACCTCCCTCTGATGGTTGGCAGTTGGATTATTTCTAATGTTAATCTGTGACCATGATAACTATAAAATGAGATTCTGTTATTCGTTTTCATTTTTCTGGCCATTGATTGATTTATTACTTTATTTGCACGTTCATTTGTGCACTTATTTTGGATAGTTAATATTTACTGAGTACCTACTGTGTGTCAAAGACTTTCTTAGGCAATGAAACCATAATAGTGCACAAAACAGACTGAAGTTTTTACTGGCGTGAGACCTATGGCAGAGAGGTCAGGCCCGAAATAATAAATGTAAATAAAATATCCAAGTGTTTGTAAATAGAAACTGTATAAAATAGTGCATGTCGCTGAGGGAACTGTTATAATAGTAGTAGCTGGCTGTGTAAAACCACCACTTTGTGTCAAGCAGCAGTCAAAGAACAATATGTTAATTTTTAAAAGATTTTTACTTATTTATTTAAGTGTGTATGAGAAAGATAGAGATAAAAGAGAGAGAGAGAGAAAAGTAAGTAAGTTGATTCTTTCCTATCATCTTCTGTGATCTGGGGATTGACCTCAGGTCATTGAGCTTGGCAATAAGTACCTTTCCTCACTGAGCCATTTTGCCAATTCCATAATTCTTATTTCATTTCTGGAACCATACAATTCAGCTTCCTCACAAAGTCATGAAGACAGCTGGAAGATTGTCATGTAGCTAGTGGTTGGCCAGGCTAGTGTTCAAGCCCAGGCAGTCTGACTCCAAAGTTCATAAACATAAAATACCACATTGTACTACCTTTCAAAACATATTATCCATGGCTGCTTTTTCCTTGACTTTTTCTTCCTTTTATTAAGGCATTACTTCTTAATCTGTTTATAGACCTGTTCAGAGGTTACCAAAGACTGATATTTATCAGACTTGTACTTTTAAGGAATATTGCTACTTCATATACTTTACAAAGTGTAATTTTGAATTGCCCCGGGAATGACCTATCTTTGCATTTTCCAGGACCTGTTGCTTCCTGTCTCTCTCTGATTTGACAGTCTGTCTTCTATATTTGAACAGCATTCTGTATTTCCTCTAGTTACACAGGGAATTAGTTCTGTTTCCTAGGAAGAAAATCCTGGTTGAGTGTCTATCTGCCGTAACTGCTGACAGTAGGAAGTGTTCTTGTTATTCTGTACCCACATGCAACACAGATAATAGTTGTATATCTAAGTGGTAACTCAAACATATTGGTTACTTTTCCACACCACATTGTATATAAAATGCATTGTCTCTAACAGCTATGTAAAAGAGCACTGTCTAGTACCTTTTTGATGAAGTATTAACAATTAAAATTACTAGGATGGTTTGACAGTCAATAATTTGTAATCATGTAAAAATTAAAATCTGTAGATGCAATCATAGTACATGTATAATAAAAATTATAGCAATGGCTTTAGTATATTTTTGCAACAGAACTGTATTGTATAAGGAAAACTTACTGAAAAATTACCAGTGGTTTCAGCAATACAATTTTACCACTGAATTCTGAAGGATAACCTGGAACAGCGGCAATAGTCTATAACGTTTGGGGATCTCAAGTCATAGAATACAGAGCTAGCAAGCTGGTACTCACCTAGAAGCTTCATCTCCTTTCACTGAAGAAGAAAAGTAAGCATCAATCATACTGAGCCATGGACCCTGTGAGCTACAATAATGACTGGCCTGTCAAGATATGCTCACTGATGCAATGGTAGCACAAACAGCATGGAAGAAACCAAGTCCCTTGTCATTGGAGTTAAGGTCTGTTCTACAAGATGAAAACTGTAGCCGG
>NW_026596088.1:12591945-12592384 GCF_907164565.1 Psammomys obesus | reverse complement strand
GGAAAAAAGACTCAGAATTAAATGGAAAGAGAAGGGGGTATGGATTTAGGAAGAGTTGGGAGAGGGAAGGTGAATATGATCAAAACAGCCATGGAATTCTCAATGAATGAAATTGAGAGTAAAAATATGTTCTTTTAACTATAAAAATAGATGATAGATGTATAGATACATAGATGAATGATAGATAGATAGATAGATAGATAGATAGATAGATAGATAGATAGATAGATAAGTGTTTTCATGGGCCAAATCTACTGTTTCTACATGGCCTGTGAACTAAGAATTATATGTGTATATATATATATATGTATATATATATATGTATATATGTGTATGTATGTGTATATATGTATGTATATATGTATATATGTGTATATATGTATATGTGTGTATATATGTGTGTATATATGTATGTATATGTGTGTATATATGTATGTAT
>NW_026596088.1:12497418-12591935 GCF_907164565.1 Psammomys obesus | reverse complement strand
TATATGTGTGTATATATGTATGTATATGTGTGTATATATGTATGTATATGTGTATATATATGTATATATATGTATATGTATATATGTATGTGTATATATGTGTGTGTGTAAATTAAATATATATTTTTTACAACATATTGTGATCATATTATTTCCTGTTTCCAACTCATCCCAGATCCTTCCTACTTCCCTACCAAACCAAATTCATTTATTCTCTCTCTTTTTTTCTGTCTCTTTCTTTCTGCTCCTGTGGGAGCTTGAATAGGTATGGCCCCCAAAGAAACTTGTATTTGAATGCTTGGCCCATAGAGAGTGGCACTATTAGGAGGTCTGGCCTTGTTGGAGGAAGTGTGTCACTGTGCGGTTTCGCTTTGACGTCTTCTATGCTCAGGCTACCCCCCAGTGTGATACACAGTCTCTTTCTGCTGCATTGGAATCAAGATGTACAACTCTCAGCTCCTCCTCCAGCACAATGTCTGCCTGCCTGCCACTGTGAATATAATGGACTAAACCTCTGTAGCTGTAACCTCTGTAAGTCGGCCATAATAAAATGCTTTCCCATAGTGCCCACTTTTTTACTACTCTATTTTATTTGGATCATCTTACACCTCTATCTTCCTTCCTCCAACCCCCGAACACTAGGAATGAGAAAAAGATTAGAAGACATAGCATTCTTTAGACTTAGTTCTGGCTGGGTAGGGTCATCTAGGTTCTTTGGGAAAATACCAATCTCAGTCAGGAATCCAGCAGTCCAGCAAATGGCAAATGAAGTAGGATGAACAAGCAGCCTTCTTCCTCCTCTGTCTATCTCCTTGAAACATTCTTCCTCTCATTGGACTCTGGTATTTATACCCTCTCAGAGTCCTCAGAATTGAACTAACTCCAGCTGGTAAAGACCATGCTCCTCTCTGAGCCACAAGAGGCACCATCAGCTGTAGACAAATTAAGGCAGTCTCATATCCCACACTTGGGATGAAAACAAAAACCTGTTTATGTAATATAACTGAGTTTTTAAAGAAATAAAAAATCCCAGTACATTTTCCTTTATAAGATTGCCATGGTCATGGTGTCTCTTCACAGCAATAAAGCCCAAACTAAGGCAGCCCCTTAAACAAAAAAATGATAACCAAAACAAGCAAAAATCCCAATAAGACAAACAAAACAAAATGAAAAAGCTATAAACCCCATGGAGTTTATTTTGTATTTGTTAACTACTCCCAGGTATGGGGCCTACCGTAGAGTGAGGCTGATATACCCAGTGATACTCCATTGGAGAAAACTGACTTTCCCTTTGCCACCAAGTGTTCTGGTGTCAGTGGGGAGACAAAAAAAGAATAAAGATGGGCTAGAAGCAAAGAGTGAAAGAGGTCATGCAGAAGAACCTGGGTCCACACCAAGAAGCCAAATCCCAAAGGGATGGAAGTGGGCTTGGAGGGTCTCATGCAGGCAAGATGACGCAGGACTAATGGTATGTCTGTAGAGATGGGAATGGAGGGCAGGATGGGGGCTAGAGATTACCTATTGAGCCCTGCCCTAGTGTGGTGGCTGTGGATCCCTGAAGGAGAATGGTTCTCTTATATGTTTAAGGGCTATAACGTAAAATTTTAAGTGCACAGAATTTTATGACTCATTACAAAAAGCATACAATGCACATATTACAGTGTCTATAGGTTATAGTTTGGGTCTTAAATGCCCAGCCAAAGGCTCATGTGTTAAAATCCTGGCTACTAGCCTGTGCTGCTATTAGGAGGTGGTAGAACTTTTACGAGGTAGAACTTTTACGAAAACTAAAAAACCTTCATTGGTACAGGTGTACTTAACGAGTCATTGAAACACTGGACCCTTCCTCTCTCCTTTGCTTTCTTGTTATCAGGTAAGGAGTAGAAATATCACAACCTCCCGCTGTGATGTTCAACAGACTCTACCAACCATGTGCTGGAACCACTGAAACAAGAAAAAATGACTATCTCTCTTATAAGTTGATTATCTCAGGTATCTTGTCAGGGCCACAGAAGTCTAACAATTATAAATGAAATTTTATTGAAACAAACATACATTCATTTATGTTGATGGGTGTTTGCCTGCCTGCTGTGATAGAAAGGAATAGGGTTTTTTGTTGTTGTTGTTGTTGTTTTTGAAAAGAAAGGCCATGCAGTCTGCAAAGCCAAAATAGTTGCTCCCGAGCCTTTTAGTAAGGTTTTGACTCCTAAAATGAACTAAGGAGCAAGTGATGCCATAGGTCACGTTTGCCAAGATGAGTGTCCTCACCACTGGGCTGCAGTCTGTTTCCTTGTCCACACACAGCATTCAGAAACCTCCTTTGGTTGAGGATGCAGAGCTCCACCAGAGGATCCAGCAAGAGAAGGGCACTCCGCTGAATCCTGTACTGCCCTTTCTTCTTAATCTTAACATGCCTCCCCTTTCAGAGTAAGAAGTCTCATGTAAGTAGCTGATTTGTTTTCCAGAAATGAAAATCATGAGTGTGGAGATACATTTTGAACACCCAGGCAAAGCAGATGTTTGTTTGCTGTAAGAAAATTATTTAGCTATTGGTTTTTGCTTACATATTTTTGTGTGAAAATTAGAAAACACAGGGAAGAATAAATATGAAAGTCATAAAAAAATACCTAAACCCTTACCTCTAGGTGATAACTGCATTCTGGCATCAGTTTACCCCACGGCTTGAGAGAACGAGCTGATGCTTGCTTAAGTTTTAGCTTGCCATAGTCAAGTGGTCATCATACTGGTGATTCTGAGGTGGGGTGAGTCTTTGTTTGTAGACAGTGCAGCCCAGGCTGGGTTTAAACTCTTGACCATCCTGCCTCATACACCAACCAGGTCTGACCCAATAGTTCTGCAGGTCTTTAATGTCACTCTCAGTGAGGTTCCAGTTACTGAGGCTAAGGAGGGAGCCTACTCAGAATTTGCCAGCAGAGGGCAGCCATTCTGTGACTGAAAACAAACACACTCTTTAGAATTCATGAGCTCACAGTTTCCCCAAAGCTGCTTGGGGAAACTTAGTCAAAGCTCCATAGGACCCCAGGAATGAGATGAATCTCTGAAGGTCAGAGATTCCCAACATCTTCCCACCTAGAGTGATGCAGATCACAAGAAGTGTGCTGTGGAGCATGGTGCATTATCCTGGCAGACAGAACGAAGGTGAATAGAAGGGGCCTGGGCCCTCTCCAACCATGAAGAAGCACTGACTGAGAACATAATGCCTATTTTATTTTATTGCTCATGTGATGCTTACATTTTAATCTTTAACATATTTTTATTTTCAAATTTTATGTACATATATGTCTTAAAAAGATCTCTTAGTCTGTGTACCTTAAGTGTGCAATTGGCATGTTGTATCTTATGGGAAAGGGCTTTTCTATCTCTTTTCTCAAGATATGATAACGGTATTTTCTATACTGCTTTTCATACTTCTAACCCACATACATTTTCATCATTATTCTACACCTTCTTGCCTCCTTCTCCTGACCCTCCATTTTACTACTTGAAGAAATTAATACTATTAGTTCAAAACATCCCACCAAACTTAACTGCATTTTACCCAACTAGCCCTGATGCCTCTGTTTCCACACCCTGTTGGGGACTTTTGGGAAAAGTACAAGTGCCTTCCTTCGGCAGCTCACACTGGGACTGCTGCTAAGCCATCAGAGCTGTATTGCCGGTGACTGAGCCTCGGAATGTAAATGCAACCCACCAGGAAGACTAGCATAAAATAAAACAGAGAGGATACGTACACAACAAAGAAACTCAAATTATGTGCGGTGGCATTCCACTCTATGACACCCGCACAAGCCAACCTCTTCCAGAAATTGGAATGCCAGAAAAAGAGTTGAGAGTCCTACATTCAAAAGTCCTACACTCAAATAAACAGAGGGGATTTGATTGAATATCTAGACAAGAACGTTATGAATCAGTTCAAGACAAGGAAGCTATCAAAGTGGATGAAAGAATCAGTAACATGAAGGAAAAAAAAATTTAAAAACATGGAAGAAAAATTCAGGTAGAAAATTTCGACGTGGGGCACACATGCAGGGAGGGAGGATTCTATAAAACAATCAAGCAATCAAAGAAAAAGCACAGTAGGACACATCAACAGACAAGATGAAACATAAGAACATACTTCAAGGATGGGAGGACAAGGTCAAGACAATTACATATATAGTCACATAAAGAAGAAAGTTAAGAATGACCGAAACTGCCAAGAAGTCTGGAAAACAGTCAAGACATCAAACCCAAGAATCCATGGCATAAAAGAAGGAGGTGAGATAAGGTCAAATTAGATTTACACAATAAACTCAGTGAAATTATAATTGAGAATTTCCCAAACCTAAAAAAAGGAATAGACATTTAGACTCAGGAAGCATTTAGTCCCCAAACAGACATGAACAGAGAACCTGTCCACAGCATGACATAGTCAGGCATCTACAAACAGTGCAAAGAGACATCACTGAACTCTGTAAGGGAGCATGCCAACTCACACACTGAGGTGGGAACATCAGCACAGCATCACTTCTGTCACCAACAACAGAGGAGTCTGTTTTAAACTAAAAGTAACTGGCAACCAAGATTGTGATTCTCAACAAAGTTGTCTGTTAAAATTGATGAAGGAATAAGAGTAGTTTAAGAAAAGCACAAATTAAAATAATTCATGACAACTAACCCGGAAGTACAGAAAATTCTTTGTGGAATTCTATACATAGAAGAAAAAGAAATAAGAATTAATTTCTAGAATTAATCAAGCAAGGAGTTGGTACTTGAAAAAAAAAAAAAACAACTAACATTTGACAAATCCCTAGTCAAACTCACCAAGAGAATGAGAAAAGAGCCACATTAATAAAATTAAAGCTGAAAATAGAATTGTTATTACAGATCTCCATGAAATATAAATGAGAAGGTGATGCTTTGGAAACTTCTTTCAACAAGTTGAAAATTTAGGAAAAAAAATGGGTAAACCATGTATGATTACCAAAATTAAATCCAGAAGATATAAACAGTTTAAACAGACCTATGACAAGCAGTGACTTTGATGCAGTAATTAAAAGCCTCCAGATAAAGAAAAACCCCACCAGATAGATTTAACTGACTTCTACCAAACTTTTACGGAAGATCTGATACCAACACTTCTCAAAGAAAGGTAAGAGACATTATCAAACTCATCCTACCAAGCCCTATCACTATTACTTTGATACCAAAGCCAGTTAAAGATACAATAAAAAAGGAGAAAACTACAAACGAGTTTTCCTGATGAACAGAAATGAAAATATTCTTAGTGAAATACTTGCAAACCACAACAAACATGGTGGTGCAGACCTTTTAGCTCTCAGGAGGTAGAGACAGGAGGGTCTCTCACAAGTTTGATGCCAGCCTATCTAATGAGTTCCAGGTCAGCCAGGGATATATAATGAACCCTGTTTAAAAGAAAACAGCAATAATGCTGACAACCAAAGTTAATAACGCGTTAAGATTAATCATGCATGGGGACTAGAGAGTTGGCTTAAGGGTTTTCAGAGCACTTGCTTCTTTTCCAAAGGGCAAGAGTTCAGTCCTACTACGCATACTGGCTGGCTCAAAACCACCTGTAACTTTAGTTCTAGGGAACAAGATGCCCTGTTTTGGCTTTTATGGGCACTTCATTCTGTGCTTACACAAACACACACACATACATACATGCACGCACACATGCATGCATGCACACATGGGAATCAGGAAAACCTAGGCCTCTTAAGGAATACCATACATGACAACCAGTTGGTTTCATCCCAGGTATGCAAGGTGGTTTGTTATATGCAAATCAATAAATGAAATATACCATGCTTACAGTAAGGACAGAAACCACATGAACATCTTAGGTAGGCACTGAAAGATATTTCACAAATTAAACATGCCCTCATATTTACAGATGAGGCAGGGACTTATTATGATTCAGTTCTGGGATCAGTAAACAGATCCAAAGTTTGGAAAAGTAAGCAACTTTTCCTGCCACTGAAACAGACTTTTTTTAAAAAATTAAATTGTGTAACACTGGATTAGTCAGGGTTATCTAGAGGAAGAGTATAAATAGGCATATATATGATGAAAATGGATTTATTCAATTGTCTTATGTGATGGGGGCTCTGGAATCCAACAGTGGCTATCTGCATATTAGATAGGCTAAATTCTTGTTAGCTGCTCAGTCCATAAGGCTGGATGCCCTAGCAGCCCCAATTGGGTGCCCAGGTCCTGAAAGCTTCCTGGGTTGTTGCTGGTCTTTAGTCCATGCGGGAAGACCAAAGAAGTTGGGTTCTGACATCACTGAAGGATGGTGGCAGTTGTGGCATCAAGATGCAGTCATCAGCAAGGACCGAAACAGTGGGTAGGCCAAGCATGCCTGTTTTTCCTTTGGGCTACTCAGGCTGCTGCTGAAAAGTGCTTCCTACTCTGAGGGAAGGTCTCTTCTACTCAGTTAGTCCTTCCTGGCAATGCCTTCACAGTCCCACCCACAGGCATGTCTCTCAGTTGATGCCAGATCCGGTCAAGCCAACCATCGGCATTAACCATCACAAATACCTGTTTCAGGGGCTTGCTTTGAACAGTAAAGTAAGTGAGGAACATTTCAAAATGCCTGGTGTGCAATAGGATGTGGATGTTTGTGGAAAGGGTAAAACTTGCAACTGATATGTGGAAACAGTCTGACATGTCAGGTCTCTCGCAGGTTCCTGCAGATTCATGTGAGGTAGGGTCTCCTTGGTGGATTTCTGCAGAGCTGGTGATTTACAGTGTGAAGCCCCTGAGAGTGGCTAAAAGAGACTCTCAGGAATTATATCCACCACAGGAATTTTAGTATGCTGTATGTTGCCCCAAACCTATTTAGTGTGGGTTAGAGATGCTGTGTCATCAATCTGAATATAAATATGTGCCTTTTTACAAAAACCCTGGAGACAAATTACAAATCATGACCTGTGAATGAACCCAGAACATTTATGATTCCTCTTGGACAAGTTCCAAGATGCCATTAAAGAGTCTTGCATTTACTCACTGGTGGATTTAAGCACAACTATGTCCTAACTTACCATGCCAGAGAATAGTGATTAAGGATTGATCTGCTTGTTCCATATAGGCTAGCAAAAAAACACTGAAATCACTCAGAGAGGTTAGGCATACCAATGAATGTAATACTACTGCAAATGATGTTTATCTTAGTCTACTTGGGCTGTATAACAAAATATTCTAGTAGGCAACCTAATTACAGAAATTGGTTTTTAGTGAATCCTGAAATTAAGAAGTCAAGATGCTGGGAGGCTAAGTCCCATTCTGGGCCTCTTCTCTAGACTTGTAGGCATACATCATGCTGCTGTGGACTCACATACCCACTGTTTGCATCAGGGCACAGGGAGAGTTCTGATGTCTTTTCTTCTTATAAGAATACATAAGTCTCTTTATCATGGGTGTTTCCCTCATCATTGCTCCTAAACCTACTTATTTCCAAGGGCTCCATTTTCACATACCACCGTATAAGCAGTTAGGGTTTCAATGTATAAATGAGGATGAGGATCTAAAAATTAAACCCAAAGCAGCATTCAGAGTATCAAAAGACATGGGGAAGTGCCTTGTTCATTCCTTTATTACAGAAAGAGTTGATTTTCTCATGAAATCATCATTCTCTTCTCCAAAACATACCTAATTTAATGTAAAGACAAGCTGAGCATTGGGCTCCAAGAATTATTTTATAATTTATCCTGTTACTCACATGCAAACTACTCATTACCAAATACTGTGATTTTGAATGAAAAATTGCTCTTCATTTTAGTCAGAACAGAGACTATAAGTGTGAAGCCAGAAGATGTTTGTAAAGACTGTATATGAAAACCCTATGATGCAATAATCACGGGGGGGGGGTTGTTTTTGTTTGTTGGTTGGTTGGTTGATTGTTTTTTTTTTTAATCTCACACTACATATTAGATATCCATGGAATTTTCTCAGCACCAGCTCATTTAGCACATCCATGGTTTGCTTTTCCAGCTATGCCATTTTGAATATTTCTATTCTGCAAACTAAACTTTGTTGCAGGTAGAGTGCTGTAATTCTTCATAGTAGAATGGAACACACCAACATGATCTTTTAACTTTCCACGGACCTTTGTCTGTGGAACAGCTGTCTCTATGAATATTTCATTGGCGAGTGTTTATGCCTAACACTCATATTTTCCTTGACTCTTATTAACAACTGCATCACCCTCATACTGAGTTGCTATGCTTATTGGCTTTTCTGTTATCAGATGCCATTTTCTATTTGCTCTACAATCATATAGATTAACACACAGAAGTTATCTCTAACTAGAAACAACAACTCTGTGCTGCTTATGTGTTACATTTGATGTCACAATAATAGTGATTCATCAAATAGAGGAATAGAAAAGTACACAAAGTCCACTAGAATTTAGGACTATATCCACCAAATGACAAAAACTGGGGGACTCTAAATGTCCTCAAATATCTAGATGTTGACTAGAACTCTAAGTCTTAGTTTGCTTACTCCCTTCCTGGATTTGTCAGGTAAAGGTCTTTCTGAGACCAACCAACGTGCCTGATGGCTAATGACTCTTCTTTTAGGTACTGGATTTCTCTGGGTCCTTACAAATATTTGCTGAATGTGTTGTTCAAAACTATATCCAAATAATTGATCTATGTGCTCACAGAGCCTGTGACACATCACTTTCCTGCTTGGAGCAAATAAGCCACGATCCTTTAGTTGTTTGTAACTTAATATGCTGTCCTTGCAGTCCACTTGTCTACTTTCAGGGGCTGTGGACATAACTAACTAGAAGGATGCTCTCCTAGGATGTGTAAGGCTCTGAACTTGATCCCCAAACTGCAAACACCCAGGATATCTACTTTTTGTCGGCCAGGATTCCTTGAGTCCCATAACAGAACATAAAGCTGTAGGAACAATACACACAAATCCTTTAAGAGGGTCACTGTGAGATTTACCTCTTATTAGTAAGAATTAATACAACTGAAAACAATCAGTTTGCCCTCATTCAGGTTATTTATTAGCACTATTTGAAAATATTTTCTTAAATTTTTATTTTAAAAAAACTATGCAAAAAACATTAAAAATGTTTAGTACCTGCTAAGGTACTTAGTAAACTATGTACCAAATGTTTATCCATGCACCATCACACATGTGGAGTACTTACCCGAGGTGTATATAGAGTTACACAGGCATATACCAAGTACTTAGTTTGCATTGCTATTATTATGTCATTAAAATGACTCCATCACAAAGAAGCTGTCTTCCCCGGGAAAGAGTACACCAAACTGTCAGCTACCTGTTCCACGTGTTACATGTATGATACATTTTCAAGTTCAGGGTCAAGGCTGCTTTATTGGTAATCAGAAGAGCTGAGATTTGTGGTGGAATTGGGAACAAAATCTTATAAAACACAAACAACTTTCTGATTGCATATGTGTGTTAGCTAAAATTCAGCCACGAGGCCTTCAGTCCTTAGGGTCACTTGGCTTTGGGGGTGGGGGAGTTGAATTATTTAATGATTACAAAAAACTCATTCTGTCTCTTTCTTGTAGTTCCTTTTTGCCCCCCTTCAGTTGTGAATCTGATGTGATAGACTTGTCCAATAAAGGCAACATATTGCTTTCCTTCCCTTCCCTTCTTCCTTACCTCCTCTCTTTCTCTTCTTGTGCAGAGACTTCATGTAGAACCTAGTGCATGCCAGCAGACTGCTTTACTATGGAGTTCCATGCATGTCTGGTAGCAGTTTCTTTTTTTGTAACACTCTGCCCCTACCTTCAGGTCTGCAAACTGTCATGGTCATTGACTAATTGCCAGCTGTTCAGCTACCGCTGGGCTCTTGAAGCTTCTCCCTGTAGACCACTGATTGCAATAATCACAACTAGGAACCAGCAGCACAGGATCTTGTCGGGGCTCAAATTAGGGCATTTTCTTCCTTGCCTATGACTGAATACTTAGTCCAAATTTTCCATGTTTGTCTTCTCTGATTAGCTGCCTTTCTCTTAACTACCATTAGGCCATAACTCTAAAATTCTCCTTTTAACCCCTCCATATGGGGGGGGGCAATTTCAGTTTCTAATTCCCTTAATTTTTTGTTTGGTTGTTGTAGTGAGTTCTATAATCTGTTACTTGAGATGCTTCAGTTTCAAGTGGATCCTTGCCTTGCAGATTTCTGATCCTGTGTTTCTAACAGGGCTGACTACTTTTGAAACTAAACATCTGAAACAATATCCTCTCTGACATTAGACTGGACACCCCAGCTTTCTTTTGCCAATTTCTGAATTTAAATTGGTTTCCTAGATTGTTCTGCAGAGTTTCCCTTAACCTAAAGGTTTCAGTGGAGGTCTACCAGGATTATAAAACAAAAACAAAATAATTATACTCACTATATAGGAAGTCTTGTGATCATGGGATGGGACAGATGTTTTAGGAGGAAAAAAGGCCATTCAGCATGTCTGAGTAGAGCTTTGCTTATGTCATTGATCTGCAGAATTGGCCCCAGCCGGCTGTTTAGAACAAGGCAATTTGTATATACAGCAACTCTCCATCTTTCATTTTCAAAAAGGATTTATTTTTATCCCTAAAATATCCTTCAATTTACTTATCTAAGGAGTCCTACTTCCCTGGCAGCTTTCCTCTGGCTACATTCATTGGAAACCTCTCTGAACACCTCTGCTTGGCTGACAATCTCTGTTCAACTGACAGCATCTAAGAGATGAGCTCTCTGGAAATAAGTGGAGGAATCTCTTAGGTATACCACAAACTCCTTTTTGAAAACAGCCTTGTCTAACCACTTACCACTTTTTTCCAAGTACTCAACAAAGAGAAAGAGCTTTATGAAAATCTCCTTTTGTGTTTTTCTTTTCAGAGTCCCAAACCATTTCTATCTGAGATATAGGGGTTGTTTTGGGTGGCACCACAGCTTAGCAATGTTTCCCTTGCACAGAAAGGTCCTGTCTTAATGTCCAGAGTAAGAGGTCTGTAGAAATGTGCGTACAATGTAAAAGGTTTTCATGTTGCAGTATGAATGATGACAGCGTTTTTAATTGAGAAGAGTGTTGCTGTGCATAAGCCAAGAGCTTCTTTCTACAGCTGTTAGGAACCATTTCCTCTAAGTTTCATCCGGCAAGTCCATCATCAGGTGAGTGTCTCCTGGGCTGCCTGCCAGTTCTTGGAGGGCTGAAACATTTGCCTGGGCTCTGGCTGCTCACCCCACAGTGCTCTCTGAACAGAGTCAGCCGGAGTGACTCACATAGAACACTGTTACCTCATTTTTGTCCAATTCCATTGTGTGGGCTGAAGGTTGATTTTAGCTGGAAGAAGAAAGTAGGGATCAGAGATGAAGTGACTAATTGAGGATCTCAATAAGGAAACAACACATGAGAACATCGGAGGTCTTGAAAAAGAAAGGTAAGGTCAAGGCTGTGCCCTCTGCTGGACTTTGCCACATGGTGCTTGTGAGTCACAGGCTACACTGGGGCAGGCACGGTGAGTCCAAGGGGGCTGCGGCAAGGATGTGAAGATGTTTGAGTAAACAACCTGCAATGAGATCTCATGTGGCTGTCATTCACATTGCAGTGTGAAACTTTTACTCTATGTTTATACTTCTACAAAGTTGTATCCTAGAAGAGTAAGAATGGCATTTGTGTTTGCTGAATAGAAAGCAGCAACCTTTAGAAGTCCCTTTACTGAGTGGCTATCCTGATGCGAGCCTAGTCCATATGCAAGCTAGAGCCTGCCATTACCACACAAATAAGACTCGACTCCAACCTTTCATGCTTTAAAGCCTAGACTCTAGCTTCTGTGTGCTGTCTTTGGTCCTGCCTTTTCACTCAGAGGAAACTCACTTATGTGTTTCCATCCGTCTTCAGATGTTATCAACAGACCTTTGTGCTGGGCACTGTTCTGGGTCATGAGAAGGATACTCAAGAAGGGAGGAACAAACTACCTGTCAGGAATAACACTGAAGACTGTTAAGTCCAGGAAAGGAAATAGTTTGCTCTCATGAAGCTATTGAAGAAAATTCTTTAGTTTCAGTAAAGGTCTTTTTTTAGGTTTCTGACAATGATTTCTAAGTTGACAACTGAGCTTCATTGACCAGTGATTAACTGCAGACAGCGAAAGAGTGCTTGTGGTGCCATGCATATTATAGAAGAGGAGAACCACAAGTGAGAGCTCTTTAGGGCTAGGCCATTGAGCAAGTACAAAGGCTCTGGGGCCAGAAAAGACTTGGTGGATGAGTTGAAGTACCCACAAAGCAAGAGTGGGTTTATGGATGAAGGGAGACTGAAATAACAGGAGTGTACAGATGGACAAGGACAGTGGAACTTTTGGATCTGCCAGTGGTACAAATAATGACACAGGGACTTTTTAATATGTTAAAGCTTAGGCGTTTTAGCTGGGCAGATTCCCAGCCAGATTTCTAGCTTAACCTAACTAATCCTGGCACTATGTCCCACCATGTTGCCAGCTCTACCTGTCTGCTCCTGTTCACGTTCGTCCATTCACCTCTGTGTCCTGCTGGCAAATTTCCCACCTTTGCTTTTTTTTTCTCCCAGAGAACTCTCTCTGTCCCGGAAGTTTCACCCTCTACTTCCTACCCAGCAAGTGAGAAAGGACAAATGTTTACAAAATGTAAGACAAGTGATAGGCCATAGAACAACAATCCTGTTAACAGTCTAGTGCTTTGCTCTCTTTAGGTTTAGCAATCAACAATAGAATATGCAGAGACACACCTCACACAATGAACCCCAATAGACAGGAGCTGGAGCATACAGGTTCTAAAAGCTAGAAGAAAGTATATTTTATCTTAATTATGTGGAAAATTGTCAAAATGGATGTGACTCAATAAATTTTTTTTCAATGATCCCCCTGAGAGTTATATGGACAAACGAAGTAGTCAAAGCCAGGACACTAGTTAGGAAATTACTGGAGTTGAATATGCAGAAGCTGATGGTGGCTGTGGAGGTTTGGATAAGAATTGCTCTCATAGGCTCATATGTTTGAATGCTTGGTCATCAGGGAGTGGCACTATCTGAGATGGATTAGAATGATTAGGAGGTGTGGCCTTGATAGAAGACGTTTGTCACTGGGGGGGGGGGGGCTTTGAAGTTTAAAAAGTCCATGCCAAGCTCAGTCTGTCTGTCTTTCTCTCTCCCCCCAACCCTCCACAGATCAGGATGTAGTGCTCAGCTACTGCCTGCATGCCACCATCCTTCCAACCATGATGATAATTGGACTAAACCTCTGAAGTTTTAAGAAAGCCTGAAGTTAATCACTTTCGTTCATAAGAGTTGCCTTGGACATGGTTTTGTTCCACAGTAATAGAACAGTGGCTTAGTCTGGGTCCCAAGTAGAGATGAGAAAAAATAGGAATTTGAAATATGTTTGGGGGAGAAGAATAGAGTTATTAAGGTCTCGTAATTGAGGTAGATAGTTTGGAGAAGGAAATATCAGTGGTGTTTATGCTGAGATGGGTAGATGTCAGGAACAAATTTGGATAGAAAAAAAATAATTTTTTTTAGCATATATTTAGAGATAATCATTAGATGTCCAAGTGAAGCAGCATGTTCAACACACATCCGAAAGTATCTCATAAACCTTTTTAGGAAGACTAGAAAATTAAAACATGATTTACCATGGCTCTTCTTTTATTCCAGCCAGAGTCCTGGATAAAACTGTAGGATCTTATAATCCGAGGCATTCCTGAAGGAGGAAGTGATCATTTGATTATGGCAGTTATACCACAGGAGGCTAGAGGTTCTGTGTGTGTACCTAAGAGTTACTGAGGGTTAAAATTGCTCTGGATGACTAGCACACGACTTCCTATTGGAGCATTTTCATAATGAGGCTGGTTTCTCCTGAATGCATTATTCCTGGCTATATAGCTTCCAAACCTGATTCCTGTAAGGAATCTGCCACTTCTGTAGTTTGAATGTGTCCCACACAAGATTCAGGGCTTGTCATTGAAATGGTTTTAAAAGATAGAGTCACTGAGAGATGATTAGGTCATGACGGCTTTTTAAAAATTAGATTTATGTCATGTGTGTGTTCATATATGTATGTGTACCTTGGTGAGAGGTCAGAGGACAACCTATAAGATCTTTCCTTTTATCCTATGGGTCCCGGAAGTTGAACTTAGGTTATCAGGCTTGAAGGCAGGTGCCTTACTTAGCCATGTCACTGGCTCAGAGAAGGCTCCTTCTTTATTAGCAGGTTTATTTTTCTTGAAAGTGAGGCTTTACCCAATGGTCAGTTAGGTAGCCTTTATTCCTCTGCCATCTGATGACTTAGTATTACGAGCCTCTCCAGCCTTGATCAAGGCTCAGAAATGTGACCATTTTTGCTTCTTTTTAAATTTTTTTTTAAACTTCCCATTTTTCCTATTTTGACAAAGTAGCACAACTAGAGTAAAATATCACCCAATACCTTATATACACTCTTGTATATATTTAAATTAGTTTAGAAGATTTTGTTATGCTCAACTAAGGATCCAGAATAATACAATGTTAAATGTATTATGAAACGTATTATGAATGGTTATACATGTATGTACAGTGACCATCTATTATTTTAGTAGTACTTGTGAAAAGTTAATTTTAACTCAAAGGGGAAAAAAAACCCTCAATTTTAACCCAAACAAGGTAACCCATTAAAGAATATACACATTAAACAAACTCATTATGTTTATCTTTCTTGGCTAAAGGACAACTTCTAAAATGGTAGTTTTCATAAATAGGGTCTAATAAGAAATAATAGATTGATTTATGAATGCTGCTAAATTAAGATTGGCATTCTGTCTTACTTAGCTTTCTATTGCTGTGATAAGATATCATTCCCAAAGCAACTTATAGGAGAGCTTATCTGGGGCTACAGTTGGTGTCTGTGACCATCATGATGGGAGCATGGCAGCAGGCATGGCACTGGAACAGTAGCTGAGAACTTGCATCCTGATACACAAGCATTTGGCAGAGAGAGCTAACTGGGCATGGCATGGGTCTTTTGGAACCTCAAAGCCATTCTTATTTAAAGGACCACAGATACCTACCCTGATTAAGTATGTGAACAGTATGTCCTTTCTTTTTTCTCCTAGAACCAAAGGCCTCTGTGTAGGTTTGGTTTACTGTTGTGAGAAAAATAGAAGGCCTTGATGTTTCTATGTATTTGATTGCTGATCAAAGAGGAACTGACGGGAACTGGGTCTAGGATTAAAAGGCCATTGAAAGACCTTGACACTAAGGGAGAAGCCACAGCAGCCTGTCATAAGCCTAGTGTCTCATATTTCACAGTTTATTGTGAATGGGAGCTTAATCCTGCCTATCTGTAGTGTGAGCTTGTCATGGCAGATACATTGTTTGGTATTATGAGCCATGGAAGACTGCCAGTGTTTTCAATTGCCACGTGCATCATAACTCATCCTGAAAGCACCCAAACTACCTGCCTGGGGATTTTTCTCTGGTCATGGAAGGTTGGCCACGTAGAACAGTTAAATATGCTGGGATAGGCATTAGTAGGTAAGTAATTTACTCCATGGGTGGAGCAAATCTGAGACATGCTTTTTACTGTGGCCCACGGGATTTTCTGGGGATTAAGCACCCATTTCCTATAGCAGTAATCTGCTCCTTACTGCCCTTTAATGTCTGCCTTCTCTTTCTCACTTCCTCATAAATCTTACTGGTGCAACTTCCCATGCAAATGGTTTACCTCTGAATTCTTGACTCAGGGTTTGCATTTGGAGAAATGCAAAGCAAGACAATAATTTACATTTATACAGTACTTGCTGTTTGCGTGTACACTATTATAGGGACTTTATATCTTATTTGATGCCCATGTCAGCCTTATAAAACAGGCAATATCATTATCCCTGTTTTATAAAGGAAGATCAGGAATTACAAAAAGTTTTCAATGATTTGGTTATTTGCTAATAAATGTGGGAGGCAGACTTTGACTACCAGGTAATCTCACTGTGTGATCTGAGTAGTTAACTCTCTGCTGTCCATTAAGCTCACCACCAGCTACATGCCACTACTTACTTTTAACTTCACTAAAACTATATAAAAGAAAAAATTTAGCCCCTCAGTTGTACTAGCTATGTGGTAAAGAGTGACACATGACTAGTGGCTACTGGGATTGGATTCAGGAAGTTCTAAAAAGCACTATTATAAAGGTGCTCTTTAGCTCACAGCTTGTACAATACTTTTGCTCCTGTCTATGGGTCTTGACTGGGTTCATTTTCTCTGCCAGTTAAAGAATTAAAAGGCAGGAAGTCTCTTGAGCCCAACAGGTAGCAGAAGAGAGAGCTGGAACCCAGAAGACAGGAGCAGATGTAATCAGCAGTTGAAGGAAGGCTTTTATGTGGGTGAAGAAACTCATATATACAGTAGGCACACACATACACACACACACACACACACACACACACACACCCCTCTTCAAAGCAGAGGAAGGACAGGGACTTGGGAAGCTGAAATTCAGTCTTTTCTCAAGGGCAGGGGATTTTTAAGTCTCTGAAGCGTCTTCTTCCCCTAATTTAGGGCTTGTCAGTTTGAAGAAAGATAGGATGGCTGGTTGGCCTGCAATTGTTGTGTAGGCTTGTCTTGAGTAGGCCTTGAACTTGTGCCAGGTCATCAGTTGGAGACCTACTAGTAGGAGGAAAAACAAACAAACAAACCATAAAGCCTTTGCTTTAAATTCCAGGCTTTTGCCTCAAGTAGGGAGGTTAAGGAAGAAGCTGACCACCTTGGAAGTTTATCTTTGATTTCTAGCCACAGCTCCTCTCCCTCTCTAACTGCCTACTAGGGATTCTGTCTAACTACTGTCAAGACTCAAAAACACCATTCTGAGATTTTCTGGAGAATGAATACCTAGAAGTGATGAGGCAGGAGTTCCACAGCAGGCAGTCAAAGGTAGGTGAGGGGTAAATAGGCTAGCTCACTGGGGTCAGGACATAGCACTCTCTGAGGAATGTTCCTTTGGTGGTGCCTAGGAATCATCCAGAGAACATTAAGAAAAAACTGCCCATCCATGAGGGCCTTTACAAAGCATCCCTCAATTTGAAGTGTGTTTCAGCAACCCTGGGAATTTACCTTGACAAAAGCTCCCAGTATCTGAGAACATTGATGATTTTACTGTAACTAGTATGACAAGGAAGTTTAAGGACCAGTATTTTTACCTTCTTTGCCTTGTGGAATGGCTCTGTAAGATCAGAAAGAGAGGGAGAAGTCACATTGGGTCCTGTGAGTCTGAGCCAAGAAAAAACTTTAATCATCTCAGAGGAACTAACCTGAGTAATTCCTGACGTCACTCACCTCTCAGAGTGACCAGCCTGGGTCTGCGCCACTGTGCTTTGCTCATTCTCTGGCAGACAGAGAGAAATCTAAAAATATTCTCCAGAAGGGACTTCTGTTAGTTTGATGGTGACATCTTTATTTCTCTGGGCGTGGGGAGAGGCCTGTGACGAACAATAAGAATCAGCGGAAGTAGAGTGCACCTTTTACCAGTGGGCTAGTCTTTTCACCTAAGACTACAATATGAAGAGAAAAACATTGTGAAGATGTATGCCCTTGCTGTAAATCCCGTGCAGTGAGGGAAGACATGAAAAGAAAAAAGAAAAAGAAAAAAGCTCAGGACTTGAAGCAGTGGCCTCTTTGTTGGCAGTTACACAGTGGAGAGTAATTGCAGGCCTGGGGATGGGGTGGGGGTGGGGGATGGGCCGAGGGTGCACAGTTAAGACTCTAGGTTTGTCTCAAGTCTCCTGGGTCCTAGAAATGACTGAAGGGTTACCATAACAAGTGGGGGACTCCTGCTCCCTTTTGTTTACTTTGGGGCTTACTCCTTATAATGACCTCCACCCTGCTGCTCCACACAAGAAGTTGGAGGACTTCTCTTAAACAGTGATAAAGAAACCCCCGAACAGAGCACTTCCAACAACTGGGAGTTTAAGGTTTTACCCCATAACACGTCAAAGTCGCCATCTGGTAACTCTAAATGGAAGTCCATGTACGAACAATTCTCCTTCCCTCACAGTTTAGGACTTCACTGTCCCCTCTTACATATGAGTCAGCAGAGAAGAGGGACTAGAAATGCAGGGATCACCCCTAACAAAGAAAGAACAAACAATCTATTTTCCTTACTGTCAGAGAGCCAGGGCAAGCTGAACCTGTGTTGTTTGTTTTATTTGGGGTTTTGGGGGATGGGTAGGTTTTTGTAAGCCTATAAAAAGGAATATTAAGAGATGAATTCAGGCTCTTGAAAATCAAAACTATGATTAAAATAATTTAAAAACCTGAAATACCCTCCAAAGTTAGGAGAGACAAGCAGGAAGGCAGATGGACAGACAGACAGACAGACACAAACACACACACACACACAGAGAGAGAGAGAGAGAGAGAGAGAGAGAGAGAGAGAATTATTAAAGAAAATGTCCTACTGAAGGGCAGAAACTTCAGATTGCATGTATTTCCTGAGTATTCAGACAATAAATGAAAACAGAGCTCACCAAGGCACCCCATAATGACACTTAGCGCACCAGTTGAGGAGAGGGTCTGGAGGTCATTGATCCTGTGACAGCAACAAAAGGGAAATAGAAACAGATTAGGCCTAGAAGATAGTAGAGAATAGTTTTTAGATGAGCAGTGAAAATGATTGCTGTTCTAGAATTCTTCCCCAAGAGCCACTGGTAATCCATAGTAGTGAACAAGCTCCATCAAAGTGAAGGTGTAAATTGATGAAGGGCAGATAGGATCCAAAGAAAAGATATAAACAAGGCAGGGAAAGAACTGGGCAAATGGGAAGAGGGACAGGCCAAGTCAGTGCAACCAGACTAGACTGTCTGGCAGTATATTGATGTGGTGTCAATAATGCATTTCTCAAACACCCATTTGACACAGGGATTATTGCTAGGGTAGGATTGTTTTATTTGGGAAATTGAGGGTATATAGACAGGAGTTTTTCTTGTATTCACTATGAATTCCTGTATCTAAGACAATGCCCTGTATATTGTAGGTCCTTAACAAATGTACATTGACTGAAGGAAACCTGATATGCATTACTAGTTCAGATACTAGGTAAGATACTGGTTATTCTTCCTGTTGCCATGACAAAAAGCAACTTAAGAGAGGAGGTTTGTTCTGGCTTGGATTTTGATGGGAGTTCTCCATCATGGAGAGGCAGGCATGGCGGCTTCAGGCAGCTAGTCACATAGCATCCAGTCAGGAAGCAGAGAGAGGTGGACGTTCTTTGTGTGCTGTGCTGGCTTTCTGCTCTCTTTGAGGACTGGAGAACCAGCTTTGAAATGGTGCAACCACATTGGAGGTGGGCTTTTTCTCTCCAACTACCCTGATCTAGAAAAATCCCTCACAGACATGTCGAGGCATTTTATTTCATGGTGATTCTAAATGCCATCAAGTTGACAGCAGAGACTAACCATCACAAATACACTTCCAAAACTTCTGAAGCCAGGCGGCACAAACTCGTATCTCACTAAGAATTCAAAAGAGGCTTTTGCAAAGGTTAAAACTAATTGCGAAATATTTAAGTGGAGCATCAAAATATGGAAGAGTTTTTTTTTTTTTTTAAGCCAGATATTGTTCCTAGGAAGGTATTCTTTATGCTAGTTAGGTTGGTGGGAGACAGCTTGAAGCTTGAGCTGGTTCCAGGGAAATCAAGATGCAATTTCCTCCATTTAGAAAGCTAATTACCTTATTGACTTTTCTTCTTGTTCATTCACTAATATAATTCCAAGCTGGGTTGAGAGAAAATGCCTTGTTTTGCTTTTCAAGCTGGTGGACTCTGGCATTCCATTCCGGAAAGTTTCACCAGTACACCCATTCCTCTGATTAAATGAAAAGTGGCCGTCTTTGGATCCGGAATGTGTGCTTCCCCATAATGTCTCTAAATTGGGTCTATGGCCCAGTTTAATTTGGCTGTGAATTCATTATCTGATTTTAGGCTAATAACCTCTAGAAGTGTTCGCTGTTTCACTCTTTCTAACCTCACCAGTTTGTTCTGTATATACTATACACCATTGACTGGGTAAGGAAAGGAAAGAAAAAACCAGGTCAAATAATTCTAAGTGCATAGAGGTAAAATAACAAGTCCTGTGGATCCCCCAAGAAGATAACCAGCTTGCTGAACAGGTTTTAATTATTTTTGTTGGCAGTCAGGGATGTTGGATGCCTTTACAGAAACTACGGCATACATAGTCCACCCTAGTTAGTCAGTGCCAGGCTGGGGCTGTGCTGAACATGTGAGTAGCCGAGGACTGCACTTCCGCCTGCCCTCTGTCTGTCTTAGGACTTCTCAAGAGTCCTGGTGTGGCAGACCCTGCTTTTGGATATTTGTGGCCTCCCAGTGTCTAATCTCAACTGTTCTATCTTCCTGAAAGAAAGATTTTGGGGGGCTTATCAGGAGACCAATCTGGATTCCTGATATATCCCTCTTTTTTCCTGCTTCCTTATGTTAGTGATGACTGGGCCAGGCTGGAGAGCTGGGGCTGGGGGTTTTTTCATCCAGTCTCTCCCTTCAATGATGGCCAAGTGCCTGTGGAGCATGATGTGGCCTCTGGAATTACTGTACCACAGCTTTGTCAGACCCCAAAGACAATGACAGTAGTATGGGAACCAGTGGTGCAGGATGCTCCCACCTCAGTCACCTCTCCACCTCTCCACAGCCACTCTCGGGGCCCAAAACCCAGAAGAGGGACACAGATGTCACCCTATTCTTTGCAGGACTTTTGGAGAGAAGGTCATCAAATGAGGGCCACACCCGTTATTCTCTCTCCATCCAGAAGCAAATTCAGCCATCTGGACGCAGAAGAAGAAAATCCTTGAGAGAGCATTGGTGGGATGCCCTGCATGGCATTCGTTACAGTGACATCCTTTTGCCCCTGCTGGGGGCAACTTTGCTCTGTATCTAGGTTCACCACTGTGTTCCTCTGGGAGCTGCCTTCCATTCATCCTTCCTCACTGCATTGCTCACGAGGATTGGAGGCTGGGGTGGGGTGGGGGGAGTTTCCCAGTCTGGGCTTTTTCCTGAGGGAGGGTGGTGTCACCGGTCCTTGTTCCACCAACTAGGGCATGAGACAGAGATGACTCAGAGCACCTGGGCAAACCGTACCCTGAGTTCCTTTCTGATTGCCGGAAACTGAGCACCAGGCATGGCCCTCCGCCCTCCGAAAGCCTCAGGCATAGTTCTTCCCACACGCTGTAATCCCCAGCACTTAGTTGGGCACCAGGGGAGTCCTTGGGCAGCAATCGAGCAATGGAGGGGGAACACCTAAGCTTTGGGGGTGAGTGCCAGTTCACTTTCGAGTAACTTCGGGGCCCAGAGGTATCTTCTCCCCACACCTGGGAACAGGGAGAATGTGCAAATGTGAACTCACAAAACAGCCTGGGGAACCGGAGACAGACGCTGGGTCCCTTTGCTTGGGCGTGCATTTGTTGATGTGCATGGTCGAGGCAGAGTGGCCACGCGTCTGTTCCGGTGTGGACGCAATTCATGCCTGTTTCTGAGAGCAGAAACAAGAGGTTGTTTTTGGCCAGAGCTCAGCTGATTTGTGTTAGTGCGAGCGGATGCACAGCTTCCTCCTGAAGCATTCCTCGTGGCTGTGTGAATGTCAAAGGCACCTGCGGTTCTGAAGCTTGAACTTAGGGATGCTTTCACCCGCAGCTAAGCGAGTGCGAAAGACCCTCTCTGGCCCCTGGGCTGTCACGCCTGCTCGGGTGGTGGTGTAGGATCCGGGTTCAGCCCTCAAGCTACGCAGAGTTCGGCGGTGGAGATGAGGGGGAGGAGAAGGGAGCGGAGACCCAGGCAGTGGTAGCTCCCGCCCAGCGGCTCTGCAAACCCTCCAGGGGCGCAGGGAAGTGCGGGAACCTAAACTGCGCAGCGTGGGATGGGATCCCGGATTCTGTTAGCGGATGCAAAAACCACAGTGCAGGATTTGGACGGTCTGGTGCGGGAGGAGAACGTTCAGTCACCTGTGCAGTCTGTTCGCCTGCTCCCCAATAGTCTCCAGGTGAGCGATGCCAAGGACTGCTAGAGTGCCGGTTGGGAGGCAGACATGCTAGAAGTACCCTAATGGATCCTTCTGGTGACACTCATCTTCCTGGCTGTATCTAGTGAAATCCTCTTAGAACCCAGGACTGCTCACCCTGCCTGAGAGCCCGGCCATGAGGTATAGGCACCCATTGGAATGGGCAGCAAAAGGTTGTAGGCTCTAGGCCAGACATTAAAGAGGTTGTGACGCCAAACTCTCCCTGGTTTGCTCACACGTTCTGGACGAATCCACCCTGGCTGTTTCCTTACCCCGCCCCCACCCCCATCCTCAGCAATGACCTCAAAGACAAGAGAGTGGACAGCTGCTTCGCTCCTGCAGGAGTATAGATCGCTTCAGCTATAAAAACTGTGAAAGCTCGGTCAGAGCTCTGATTGGTGGAGAGATCTACTGCGGACGCCCCCCCTCCCCCCAGATCAGACAATAAGAGACCAGAGCTCCTGGGGACAAGGCGTCTACAGCCCGGTGTGTTCTTCTCGAGTAGACACTTCGCTGTCGGCCGTGCCGCGCTCGGGTTACCAGGTGAGAGACTAACTTCTCAACTCATTCAGCTCACTCTCCATTAGTTTGTCTCCTTTTTATTTTATTTTTTATTTTTGATACGTTTCACACTGTAGTCCAGGTCGGTCTGGAACTAACTATACAGCTCAGATTGGTCCTGAGGATGTAGATCACAGCCGCAAAGCCACCACACCCAGCTCTACTTGGTTCCCTTTGCTGGCCAGGTTCTTCATCATTCTCCATCCATTTCCACCTTCCTTCCGCCGGTGCTCTAGTCAGGAAGTGGGGTCCTGACGTTTTCTCTTAACTAGCGTGAGTGCGACCATAGAGCACACCTTTATGGCTACAGGGCAGTGTTGGAAGCTGGGGACCCCCACTTTGGGGTGTCGTGGCTCCTCTTTGGGGGCAGGTGGTCTGGCTGCACTCTAACCAGTTTTGAGATGGGAGTTTCTTGGTTCCGAAGTTGGGGAGCGCCTGTCTGTTCTCCTAGCTGTTTCCAGCTTTTAAGATCCCGGGGTCATCAGCAAGCATCTGGTCACCAGCATACACACGGGAGGGGAGGGGTCCAGCACCAGCTGCTAAACTGCACTTCTGCCATTCTGAGTCAGTTAACCTGGGACTCAAAAAAAAAAAAAAAATCTCCCAACTCTGCAGATGGAGAAAGAGGTTAGTTCCACGCCACTTTTCCAGCCGCCCCAGAGCAACCGTTCAGAAAAGGTCCTGAAAATTTCAGCCTGGGAGAAGTCCAGAGCAGGGAGACAGCAAGACCACTTCAGAGAACTGTGTGGTTCTTGTTTTCTTTACAGATGAAAGCAAAAGGGCACGCCGCCGGGCAGGTGTGAGCTGCTTCAGGCTGAGTGCCTGTAGCTCCTCCCACTTGTGGTTAGAACAAGCTAACCACATCTACCCTCCCCCACCTGTTTCCGCTCTATCCAGCCACTCGCTACACTGTGTCTTGAGGTCCCCAATAGTCCTCTGGCAAACAAAGGAACAGTGGTAGAGGAGGTGAAGGAAAAGTTAGCAGGGGCAGGACTAGAACCATAGTCTACAGTCCCTGTGCATTTGGACCACTCTTCTCTTTTTACAGAGACACCATGGGCTTCTGGAAGTTCTTTCCCTGTCTGGCTCTCAGCAGCATATGGGTCCTGTGCCTGGTCAGCAGCCTCCAGGCGTCACCTTTCAGGTAAATTAGCCTGAATCAGGAATGCAGCTTGGCACCTCTCCTGCTGCCCCTGGGGTGGGTCAACTCTGTGGCTCTGTAGCCCCCACATAGTTATTGGTAAATCAGCGCCCTCATGTGGGCACTGGCCTCACGACCTGACCACAAAGCCCCTAGGCAAAAAGCAGGGTCTGGGAAGCTTGGCCGCTTATCTGGGGGGGAGAAAGGCAGAGACTCAGAATCTGCGCTGGGTTTGCTATACCTCCACAGGTCAGCTCTGGAGAGCAGCCTAGACCTGGCTACCCTCAGCAAAGAGGAAAAACACCTGCTGGCCACACTGCTGCAGAACTATGAGCAGATGAAGGCCAGAAAGCTGGTACAGAAGGAGCAGGAGGCTGAGGGCTCCAGGTAAGGCCCCGCCTCTCCTGGCCCCATATATTCAAGAGGACCTATTCCAGAGAGGTAGAGAGACACTGGCCAGCAGTGCGAGGGGCTGAGCTAACTGTCCCAGTCTCCAGACAGACGTTCCAGTGCCACCAGAGAGACTCAAACTGGTTACACACATTAAAATGTTTTCTTCTGAAAATTCTTGGGAAAGGAAGTGAGCTGTAGACTCACTTACTGTGGGACTTGGACTTGTGCTGATGGTGCCACATCGCTGCACTGGCTGACGTAGGACAGGTAAGCGTGATGCCAGAGGATGGGCTAGAGTATCAGGAAGTTTTCACAGCCTTCAGCATTTATTGTTCTTTCAGCTGGCAAGGGGCCATCATTTCACACTTGCAAGGGGGAGGTTGTAAGGGTGGGAGGGGCCTGAGACAGGTAGAACAGTGTCTGAAGTAGGTCTGGAGCATCTGTAGAGGGTACCTGTTGTTACAGGGTCAGCTGCCTGTGTGCCCCCAGCCTGGAAACAGACCAGCCCTGGCCTGGCTCCAGCACTACCCAAGGAAAAGCATGTAACCTGCATCCACCCTGAGAAACGCCCTGCCAAGCGTGAAAGATTGAACAGCACACGGAATGGCAGGGTTACCCCTTCCCCAGCCCTTCCCCATGCTGCCCTGGCCTACTGCAACTCCAAGCCTTCCCAATAGAGTTTCTAGTCCCCCCGCCGGGTTTAACCTGCTGACTGTCTGGCATGACTTTTCCCTGCAGTCTGGGAATCTAAATACATGAGTTCTGGGCATGAAGGTGCAGGATCTGAACAACTTTCCTGCCTTGTCTGGCATGGATTTCAGGCCTGAAACACCGACAAGAAGAGAACTCAGCAGGTTGCCCATTGCTTTCAGCTTGAGTGGTCCCGGGGTGCCACCCCAGCTCTTCCGAGTCCTTCCTTTTTCCTCTGTTTTTCCTATCTTTGAAGCTGTTGCATGTGCACCCCTCCCTGATTGTTCCACAAGCTGGCAATAGCAGGGTTAGAGTGACTGAGGATGTCAGTGACTAGGGAGAGAACCAAAGTCATAGATCACAGTTGAGGTAAGAGACAGTGAGAGAACCTTCTGGAGCCCTTAGGTTCATCTCCTGCCCTGAACAGTGAAATAAGCATACCCCTCACATCTCACTTAATTTTTTTTTTTAGTAGAATCAGAGTTGTAGGGATCATTGCTTCAGGCAACATGTGAAACTTGTAAGTGGCCAGGGCCTAGGAAATAGCCTTAGCTTCAGGGGAGCTAGGCACGGGGCATGATGGGCACCTCTGTGATGCAGCTACCGCAACAAGCGGCAGGCAGGTACTTCTGAGACGAAGCTGCAGATCCTGCTCTTAGCCTCAAAAAGGTAAGATGGATTTTTTTTTTTAATTTGGTGATGGTTTGGGGAAGAGTTTCTGGCAAAGACTCTGGTCACTTCCCTGAAAAGCTTTGATAAATGCACTTAGGAGAAGCACTTACTGCTAGGTGGCGTGTTGGAGGGATGAGGTGCTCCCTCTGGACTTCCCGGAGGGGTGGGAACACCCCAGCCTTCACTGACGAGACTTCTCCCCTTCCCTCCTGAATCTCAGCAACACTGCCCAGAAGAGATCTTGCAACACTGCCACCTGTGTGACCCATCGGCTGGCAGGCTTGCTGAGCAGATCGGGAGGTGTGGTGAAGGAGAACTTCGTGCCCACCGATGTGGGATCCAAAGCCTTTGGCCGGCGCCGCAGGGACCTTCAGGCCTGAGTAACCAATGGTCCCAGGAAGAAGGGATCGGGGAAGGGAGGATTTGGGAGCTAAGATTCACATTAGGAAGCCCACTGGCAGTGGTATGGCCTTCAGGTCCTTTATCTTTAATACTAGACTTCTTCCTGAGATAGTGAGTCCCTTCTCGAACTGAATTTGAAAAATATAATCGAAATGGCAGGAAAGACTGCAAAGAAGCAGTGCCTTGTTTCTGAGAATAACATGGAAAAGAAATGCTATATGGATTTGGAAAGTGAGGGGCCTGCAAACCTTACCCAGTGCCATGCCCCGCAAATGAGCCCAGCTTTTGCAGGGCTCTGCTCTTGGTCGACGCTCCACAGCGCAGATCAAAAGGCTATGAGCGCATTACTAACAGTACCTTTTGTATCTTTTCTGTTTTTGAGTCAGCCTCAAGGAGCCCAGGCTAGTTTCCAGCTCAGTATGTAGAGGCTGGCTTTGAATTCTGACTCCCCCCGCCCCACCCCCAACTTCCAAGTGCTGAAGTGGCAGGGTCTCCAGGACCTATCAGCACTTCCCATACTAATAGGGTCAGTGTTATAAGCCTCCTCACCCTCCATATTCAGAATTCAGGGATGCTGCACTGTTATCCATGACTGTGCTTACTTACATGTGTGTATCCTTCTTCTTTCCCTTACTTTTATTCCTTTCCTCTCACCCACCCTCTTCTTTTGTCTTTTTTCCTTCTCCCTTTCTCTTCTTGTTTCTCTTCACCTCAGGTTACATAGAGCTGAACTCACCACACCTATTAATGTTTATTAAAAACAACCTGGTGAGAAGACCCCGTGGACAATGCATACGCTTGCATCCTAACAGATTCCTGAGAAAAGCACCGTTGTTTCTTGAGAGCAAAGAAACCGGGTATAAATGAGTTAATTCTGTGTTTGTTTGTATCAGTCTTATACTGAGTCTGTGGCTAGTCAATGTGATGGCGTCTCCCACTGGCTTTCCTAGCAGCAAACCACAGAGGTTCCCCAAGAGCCATCTAGCTGATGGTGGCAGCCTTGTTGAACCTTAGGGAGATGTCAAATCACTGCCTCTTACAGCCACTGGGAACTCATGGTAGAGGAAGTGCTATGCCTTGATGTCTCAGAACATGATTGTATATTTATTTAAGGAAATGTCAAAATTGTACCATTTGTGAACTTCATCAAGATTAAAACATATTTTGGATACATTTGTTTTGAAGTTGGTGGTGGTCCAGTTCAACTTTTCTTCCTATGTAATAGTAGTAATAGTAATAATAATAATAATAATAATAATAATAATAATAATAATAAACACTCTTGAGTGTTTAGTATTATTCAGTGTTCTAAAAAATTGTTACACACCTATGATGAATTGACTTAATCATCAAGGCCAAGTCATAAGAAGATACTCACATTTGAGGAGAAAAAGGCAAGGAGAGGTGAGACTTAGGGTCACATTAATAAACTGTGGTAGATCTGTGATGGTTTCCAAGCACACAGTACAAGCCACCAAATCTGATGTTTTTCACAATGGCCTCTGACATTTTCCAGGGACCCATTCTTTGGCCTTCCTGCCTGACATGGTAGACCCTTACATTTTGAAGATACATAAAGAAATTCTTAAGCATCTAATGTGCTAATATAGTATAATGAAGTCTTTTGTGCCCCTTACTTGGTTTCAAGGAAAACCAGTAGCAGCGTTGCTACTCTACAGCCTATCTCTTCTTCCACTCAGAGTATTGCTGGATCAGCACATCTGTAAGGATTTACCATGCATTTCTAAGTGGAAAGATGTTGAACATAACCAAGTCCTATTTTAAAAAAAAAAGATTTATTTGTTATTTATACAACATTCTGCCTGCACACCAGATCTTACTATAGATGGTTGTGAGTCACCATGTGGTTCCTGGGAATGGAGCTCAGGCCCTTTGGAAGAACAGCGAGTGTTCTTAACCTCTGAGCCATCTCTCCAGCCCCCATCCAAGTCCTATTTAACAAGGAAAATGAGTACATTCATTATTTCTTAATTCTTTACTCTGACACATGCAGTAATGGTTTAACCTTCCCCGGTGTTTATATATCCACATATAAAATCCTGGCTGATATTGACTATTGCTTCTGGTTCATACCTTAAGGCCCATTTGAGGTAGAGGTTCTTCTCTATCTGTTTACCTCTTGCAGCTCATTGGCAAGAGAGACTAGGTTATATGTGCAATAGTTTCCTCCATTGCTGTGGTGAGGTTGACCTGCAGTTTCTGTGAGTTGGCAGGTAGGCCTAGAGTGATGTGGAGGAAGCTGATGAGCCCAGGGATGAAGGTGACAGATAATATTTTCTGCTTTCATATATTACATCCAGACAGCAGTTTCCTTTTCCTCCTCTTCTTCCAGTCCTCCCACACTTCCCCTCTGTCCCAAACCCTATCCACTCCCCCTCTATTTCCTTCATAAAAGAACAGGCCTCCCAGAAATAGCAACCAAACAATGCTATAACAGTAGACGCATACATCAAATCAATGAGGTAACCCAGTAAGAGGAAACTATAAATATAATATACTTTTATGTAAGGTCCATAAAAGACTTTGGATTTCTATCAGGTAAGTTCTAGTTGACAGAGCAAATTACATGTCATTTTAACTGGAAATATTTAATGTAACAGTGGCACAAATAGGTATTAGAGTACTGAAAACTCCAAAGAGAATATAAAGTACAGAGGTCACCATCTATAGGCTAGAGGAAGGAGAGCTGAGAAACCTGAAGAAGAATTCGTAGACCACTGAGAAGGAAACTTGGCAGACTCAAGCCTGTCTTGGCTGTATGCTGAGGTGATGGTGATGCAAGGCTGTTCTAAGAGTACAAATGCGGGCATTCTTTGGGTAAGCAGGGGATGAGGTGCATCTGGAATGTTCTGGGGACTCAGAAAAACCAAGCCAAGCTAGAATTAGAAACAACTTCATTGCCAGAGTAAGTCAGTACATTAGTGATGCACACAGAAACAGAAATTTAGATTGGGTTTGGCTTCTGAGTTCTTTTAGGAACTCCAACTGAGAGAGTCTAAAGGGGTCTAGTTGGCAAGGGAAAATGATTCTGGCAGAGTGCCAGCCTCAGGATCTCATTTCAGATGTGTAATTTTATATTTACATATCGAAAAGTTCATTCATTTTGGTGTATAGTTCTGGGAGCCATGGAGCTGGCACGAGGAGGGCATAAAGGAATTATATCACTCGCCAAATCCTCCTGCTTCCCTTTGTGTTCAGTTGCTCCCTCAACCACAGTCTCTGCTACCCTGTCTCTATGGATGTGACTCCTCCAGAATGTCAAGTCTTGAGTCTGGCTTCTTTTACTTCCCAGAATGCATTTGAGATTTTTCCATGTCATGACACTAGTTTGATTTTTGAACTACCAAGCAGTAAAACATTGTAGAGATCACCCCCAACCCACTTATGTTTTCCCCTTGAATGACACTTGGGATGGTTCTAGCTTTTAACACTTGTGAGTAGAGGTATGGCAAACATTCATGGATAACATGATGACAATGTGGGTTCAATGAGGATCCTGCATAGACATGCCTGCATTTTTTTTTTTAGAAAACAGTGTTTGCAGATGTAGTCAAGGATCCTCAAATAAGATTATTTTGGATTGTTCAGGAACGCTCTAAATTCTTTGTGTCCTCAGAAGTGGAGAAAACACACAGAGATGTTGATGTGAAGGAAGATGCAGAGGGGAACAAGCAAAGGTGGTGAAGGAAGCACAAGAGCCAGGAACTACTCTCCTAGAAGTGTAGACCTTCCTGGTACCTGCATCTTTGGACCTTTGGCTCTTAGAACTGAAAGAGAACAAATTGCTGTTGGGCTTTTTTGTTTGTTTGTTTGTTTGTTTGTTTATCATTTTTGTTGGAGTGTTTCTTCAAACACTAAAATTTTAGTTGATGACTTGCTTTAACTGTTGTTGAGCTTTGAAAGTACTTTATATGTTACAGATGCTGAATTTTTGGGTTAGGAAACACATTATCCCAGCTGGGAAGGATAATATTTTCAGCTTCCACTGTGAGAAGCAAACTTTCTCTTCTATGAGAACACAACCGCGGCTTTCTAAATTCCTTCTAGCATGCTAGTGGGAAAAAGGTTAATGTTCAATGTATTTGCTTCTTTCCCAACAGGATGCTATCCCTAGACTTACATAAAACTGAGGGACTGCCAAGGGGCTGAAGTGACCCATGGCTCTGAAAGAGCTATGCTGAGTACTTGATGTGAGCATCACTGGAATTTGAATGGGAATAATTTGAGATCAGAATAAACCCAGAAAGATCTAATGAGTCTTGTTTTTAATTAATTAATTCAATCTGCTTTCATATATTACATCCAGACAGCAGTTTCCTTTTCCTCCTCTTCTTCCAGTCCTCCCACACTTCCCCTCTGTCCCAAACCCTATCCACTCCCCCTCTATTTCCTTCATAAAAGAACAGGCCTCCCAGAAATAGCAACCAAACAATGCTATAACAGTAGACGCATACATCAAATCAATGAGGTAACTCAGTAAGAGGAAACTATAAATATAATATACTGAGAGACCTTGAATAAAAAAAAGAGTCAGAGACATCCCCTGCTCCCACTGTTAGGAGTCCCTCAAGAATACCAAGATACACAACCAAAACATATATGTAGAGGATCTAGGTCAGACCCAAACAGGCTCCTTGATTTCAGTTCAGCCTCTGTGAGCCCTTAAGAGGGCTGCTTAGTTGATTCTGTGGGCCATGTTCTTGTAGTGTTCTTGGCCCCTCTGGCTCCTACAATCTTTCCTCCCCCTCTCTCATGGGGTTCCTTAAGTGCCACCTAATATTTGGCTGTGGGTCTCTGCATCTGCTCCCATCAGTTCCTGAATCATGCCTCTCTGATGACAATTATGCTAGGTTCCAGTCTGAAAGCATAGCAGAATCTCATTAGGAATCGTTTAATTGACTTCAGCTTTTTCATCTGTGTTGGTGCTATCCTAGGTCTCTGGGCCATGTTGCCCCTTGCTCCTGGCCAACCAGGCAGTGTCAGGCATTGGACCCCTCTCCTGGCAGCAGTCTCAAGTTGGACCAGTTATTTGTTGGGCACTCCTACAAGTTCTGCACCACCTTTATCCCAGCACATCCTTCAGGAGAGACAAATTGTGTATCAAAGGTTTTGTGGACGGTCTGGTGCCCCAGTTTCTCCACTGGAAGCCTGGCTTGGCTACAGAAGATGGCTGGTTCAGGCTCTGTATCCCCCTTACCAGAAGTCTTCACTAGTGTCACCCTTGTAGATTCCAGGGATTTCCATTGCACTAGGTTTTTACCTTTCCCCCAAAATGTCCCACTGTTCCAGTCATCAATCCGAGTACCCACCACCACCATACTGGATCCCTCCTGTTCTCTTCAACTCCAGTGTAAGGTAGATATCTGATAGGTCTATTTGGTTCACTGTTAGGATCAAAGAAATGATGATGTACACAGATTTTATATGAAAGAGGTTTATTGGATGGGGATGAAGAGAGAGAGAAGAATATCATGAGACATGATAGGGGGAAGGGAGGGGAGAGCAGGAGAGCAAGAGAGTACGAGAGCAAGAGGGCAAGAGAGCGACAAAGTGGTAGGTTGATCCTTTTAAGGAGCAACTGAACCACGCCTGCTATGTGTGGCTACCTGGGGTAGACACATGATGACATCATAGGTTGCTAGGCAACCCAGAAGCAGGCTGTGTAAATACTAACATTCACAACATCAGTTAGCACCGTTATTTCTCTGTTTAGTTTTTGTCTGGGTGACCCATCCATTGGTGAGAGTGGGGTATTGAAGTTTCCCAGTATTAATGTGTGAGGTTAGGTGTGTGATATAAGTTTTTATAAACATGGGTGCCCTTGTGTTTGGGGCATAGATGTTAAGAACTGAAAAGTCATCTTGGTGTATGCTTCCTTTGATGGGTATGAAGTGTCCTTTCCTATCTCTTTTGATTAATTTTGGTTTGAAGTTTATTTTGTTAGATATTAGAATGGATATACCAGCTTGCTTCTTGGGTCCATTTGCTTGAAAAATCTTTTTCCAACTCTTTACTCTGAGGTAATTCTATCTTTGATGTTGAGGTGTGTTTCTTGTATACAGCAGAAGGATGGATCCTGTTTCCACATCCATTCTGATAGCCCAAATTTTGTTATTGGGGAATTGAGTCTATTGATGCTGAGAGATATTATGGTCAATGATTATTAATCACTGTTATTTTATTGTTGGTGGTGTTAATAGTGTGTGTGTGTATGTGTGTGTGTGTGCACGCGTGCATGTGTTCCTTCTCTTGGTTTTGCTGGTGTGAAATTAGTTCCTGTGTTTTCATGGGTGTAGTTAATCTCCTTGGGTTGGAGTTTTTCTTCTAGTACCTTCTTTAGGACTTGATTTATGGATAGATATTACTTAAATTTGACTTTGTTGTGAAATTACCTTGTTCTTTCCATCTATGGTGACTGAAATTTTTGCTGGGTATAACAGTGTGGTTTGGTATCTGTGATTTTTTTTTTCTTAGTCTCTAGGACATTTGTACAGGCCCTTCTGCCTTTTAGAGTCTTTATTGAGAAGTTGGGCATAATAGGTCTGCCTTTATATGTTACTTGGCCTTTCCACCTGGCAGCTTTTAATATTCTGTTTAGTGTTTTGATTATTATGTGGCAAGGAGACTTGTTTTCCTTGGTGTTTTGTAAGTTTTTCATACCTTTATAGGCATGTCCTTCTTTAGGTTAGAAAAATTTTCTTCTATGATTTTGTTAAAAATATTTTCTGGGCCTTTGTGCTGGGATTCTTCTCTTTCTTTTATTCCTATTATTCTTAAGTTTGGTCTTAGTGTCCAAGATTTCCTGGATATTTTGAGTCACAATTTTTTTAGATTTAACATTTTCTTTGACTAATGTATGTATATCTTCTATTTTGTCTTTAATACTTAAGATTCTGTCTTCCATCTCTTATATTCTGCTGGTCTGTAGTTCCTGTTTGCTTACATAGATTTTCTGTTCCCAGAATTCCTTCAATTTGTGTTTCCTTTATTGCTTCTATTTCCATTTTCAGGTCTCGAACAGTTTTATTTGTTGTTGTCAACTCTGTTTTTTCTTGGCTTTCTTTAAGGAATTTATTCATTTCCTTTTTAAGGACCTCTATCATCTTAATAAAGCTGGTTTGTTTGTATTTTTTAATTTTTAAATTTTTTTTAAATTTAAATATTTTTATTTTTTTACTATTAATTACACTTTATTCATTTTGTATCCCCCCCATAAGCCCCTTCCTCCTCCTCTCCCGATCACATCCTCCCTCCCCTTTCTTCATGCATGCCCCTCCTCAAGTCCAATGATAGGAGAGGTCCTCCTCTCCTTCCTTCTGATCTTAGTCTATCAGATCTCATCAGCAGTGGCTGCATTGTCATCTTCTGTGGCCTGGTAAGGCTGCTCCCCCTTCAGGGGGAGGTGATCAAAGAGCAGGCTAATCAGATTATGTCAGAGGCAGTCCCTCTTCCCATTACTATGTAATTCACTTAGACACTGAACTGTCATGTGCTACATCTGTACAGGGGTTCTAGGTTATATCCATGAATAGTCCTTGGTTGGAGAATGAGTCTCTGGGAAGACCCCTGTGTTCAAATTTTCTGGTTCTGTTGCTCTCCTTGTGTGGTTCCCGTCCTCTCCAGCTCTTATTGTTTCCCACTTCTTACATAAGATTCCATGCACTCTGCCCAACAGTTGGCCATAAGTCTCAGCATCTGCTTTGATAGTCTGCAGGGCAGAGGCTTTCGGAGGCCCTCTGTGGCAGGTTCCTAGGTTGTTTCCTGTTTTCTTCTTCTTCTTCTGATGTTCAACGTCTTTGCCTTTCAGGATGGAGATTGAGCGTTTTAGTCAGGGTCCTCTCTCTTGCTTAGTTTCTTTAGATGTACAGTTTTTAGTAGGTTTATCCTATATTATATGTCTATATGAGTGAGTATATACCTTGTGTGTCTTTCTGCTTCTGGGACAGCTCACTCAGGATGATCCTTTCTAGGTCCCACCATTTACCTACAAATTTCATTATTTCCTTATTTTTTCATTGCTTAGTAATACTCCATTGTGTAGATGTACCACAATTTCTGCATCCATTCTTCAGTTGAGGGGCATCTGGGCTGTTTCCAGCTTCTGGCTATTACAAATAAAGCTGCTACAAACATGGTTGAGCAAATGTCCTTATTGTGTACTTGAGCCTCTTTTTGATATATGCCCAGGAGTGGTATGGCTGGATCTTGAGAAAGCACTACTCCTAGTTGTCTGAGAAAGCGCCAGATTGATTTTCAGAGTGGTTATACAAGTATACATTTCCACCAGCAGTGGAGGAGGGTTCTCCTTTCTCCACAACCTCTCCAGTATGTGTTGTCACTTGAGTTTTTGATCTTGGCCATTCTGATGGGTGTAAGGTGAAATCTCAGGGTCTTTTTGATTTGTATTTTGCTGGTCCAACTGGATGTCTACATGTAGAAAAATGAAAATAGATCCATACTTATCACCCTGCACAAAACTAAAGTCCAAGAGGATCAAAGACCTCAACATAAAACCAGACACATTAAATCAGTTAGAAAAAAAAAAGTGGGGAATACCCTTGAACTCATTGGCACAGGAGACAACTTCCTGAACAGAACACCAACAGCACAGGCTCTAAGAGCAACAATCAATAAATGGAAACTCATGAAGCTGAAAAGCTTCTGTAAATCAAAGGACACCATCATCAAAACAAAACGAATGCCTACAGATTGGGAAAGAATCTTCACCAACCCTCTATCTGATAGAGGACTAATATCCAGTATATATAAAGAACTAAAGAAGCTGAAAAGCAGCAAACCAAGTAATTAAAAAATGGGGAACAGAGCTAGAGGAATATCGAATGGCAGAGAAACACTTAAAGAAATGCTCAACCTCAATAAAGCTGGTTTTAAAGTCTTTTTCTTGGGCTCCCGCTGTTGGAATATTCAGGGCTTGCTGTAGTAGGATAGCTGGGCTCTGGTGGTGACATATTGCCCTGGTGTTATGTTCTTATGCTGGCCTCTAGGCGTCTGGGTTTGGGGTGATTATGGGTTTAGGTGCCAATTTCTGCGTTTGTCTTTGTTGGATGGATGCTTTGTTCCTTGGTTTCTGTTTCCTCTCTGGTCTTGTGGCCCTCATAGCTTGGATTTCTGGCAGCCTGGTGTGATCTCTGGTCCAGCAGGGAGTCTCTTCTGAGTTGGGGGGTTGGCCTTTGATCCAGCAGGGGGGTCTCCTCTTGAGCTGGGGGGTAGGACATGGAGATGAGGAGGGGGTAGGGATTGGGAATAATGTGGGGGAGCATAGAGAGAGAGAGTGGAGGAGGTCCACAGGTGGGCTGCCTATCTGGCAGGGGTGTGGTCTCTGGTCCAGCAGGGAGTCTCTGCCTGAGTTTGCCTATTTGTTCTTCTGGCTGGCATGGCCTGTACCTGAACAGAGGATATATCTTCCTGAGGTGGGGGTGTGGGCACAGCAGTGGAGGTGCATGGTGGGGTAGAGTCTTTGAGTTCTGAACCCAGGGCATGAGAGAGTTCTTCAGGCAGGTAGTCATATTATTTTTCTTCTGATTAGCCCTAATTAGTATTTCCAAGAACAAAAGCAGAGGATAGGATGAACATTTGGAATATGTGTTCATTGATTTTTAATTTAAATTTTATAAAATAATATACAAAACACAAAATTATACAGGCTAGTGGTATGCCATGTGATGGTTTAGAATAGCAATATATTGTATAATGCTTTGATCTGCCTAAACATACCTGTCCCCTCAAACACCAGGCATTTCTTTACAATGAAAATATTCAAACCCCCTTTCCTAGTTTATTCAAATATGTATTAGAGTATTTCAGCTGCTAGAATAAAAATATTCTCTTCTCCAAATTTTCATCAATTGAGTCACATCCAGGAGTTGACTCACACAGTCTTTCATGGGTTATCTTATCTCTCCTTTATGTCAGGTGCAATATTTCTTATCAGGCTTAACACTCCTACTAGGCAGCAGCTGTTTCATTTGCCTTTCTGTTCTCCAGTGCTCCCTGCAGTCTGTGGGGCTCTGTTCTGTGTGAGCTGGGTTATAAAAACTGGTAGGGGTTGGCCGAAGCTTGTTTCATGCCTTCCTAGGAACCACCATTGCTGTGGGCTTTCCCTGAACCAGTCTGTGGTCACCTTGCTGGTCTCTGCTCCTGTTGTCTCCTTGTCACCTGGGTTACAGTTAAGGAAGGGTGTGAACTTTAGCTCAGGGCAGGTGTGTGAGCTTCTTGTTCCTCAAGTTCTGGAGGTATGAGACACGTGCCTAAGTTTTGTTTTTTTTTAGAGACTCATGAAAATATTTGCATTTATCAAGCATATTTTATTGGCTTCAAAAAGAAAAAAAAGTTTAAATAGTTATGTGAATGTTTACACATTCCTGAATTTAATTTAATCCAAATATTATGTGTCTATATATAGATTATATTTAATGTGAAGTATAGGTGGATTTAAAGTCACAGGGAGAAGACTTTAAAAAACCTAAGTATTGGGGATTGGTGGCATAAAATAGCCTCCCTCCCCAGTCGTAGCTCCTTTTCCACCAGGAGGCGCAGCAAGCATCACGTCAGCTTGCTTTACCAGGATCCCCTCTTCCCTGGAGGGTCCAAGCCAAATCTCCCAGATTCATCTCTAATTCTTCCCGTATCCCCTCCCCAGAGGCCGTTATCTCCCAAAGGTGCTCAGGATTTTCATGGCAGATGGGAATCTTTAGGGAAGAGGGGAGGCTGGAAAGTTATTGTTCTCTGGGAGGCTTTGCCTGAGAAGCCAGGAATAAGTGAAAAAGAGGGCAGTGGCAGGGAGACAGCTTTGTGGCAATCTTGATTACCCAGAAAGGACAACCACTGAGGCAGAGGTAGAGAGACACAGGGGTAGGGTGCACCAGGGAAATGAGTGAGATTCCTACATTTTGACAGAACTGCTCCCCCTCCTGAGTATGTCTTACTAAGTCTTATTGTATCAGAATGCTGTCTGAATTCAGAGGATCCTTAGTGACCTCCTGGTTGGAGTGATTAAAGGCAAAAATAGGAACGTCTGTGGAAGAGTTAGTTTGGATGGAGTATTGTCCTGCCAGTAAGGTTTGCCTTTTTAGTTTTTAAAAAAGGGATTTGGTGTTCTAATGAAAAAGCAATACATATTTGATACATTAATAGTTTGGTATAATTGTTGGGGGAAGATGTAAATTGTTGCAGCCATTACAAAAGAGTGTGGAGGTTTCTTAAATGTAAATACAGTATGTCCCAGTAACCCAACTGCTGGGTACATATCTGAAAGCAATGAAATCGGTATGATGGAAGGATATTGCATCCCTGTTTCCTACATCACTGCTCGTCTAGCAAAGCCGTAGAACCAGCCCGACTGCCCATCAGCAAATGAGAAGATGAAGAGGTGCATACGCACAAGGAATGTTTTTCAACCACAAGAATGGAATCCTGCTATGTGTGACAACGTAGGTAAATCTAGGAGACATGATATAGAATGGAGACAGGGGGGGCGGAGCCAAGATGGCGACTAGCACACACAGTTTCCAAGCTGTGGAAGAGAAAAAGTTCTGACTTGATGAGTGGAAGAACTTCTGAAGCCAGGGAAACAACGGAGAGACTTTCTAAACAACAGGGAACATCGCCGGAGGTGAAAACCTTGGTCTCGGGTCACCCAGGGACTTGTTTGGGGAAGGTGAGAAACGATCCTTTGATCTCTCGGCACTCCCCTCCCCCAGACCTCCCTCCTCCTCGGCACAGCGGACTCGCCTTTCTCAGCGCAGACCTAACTGCCTGGGGCCTGCAGCCACTGAGGCGGAGCCCCAAGCCCTTTATCGGCAAAGGCCAGCAGTACTGTGTCTCGGAGCCCCAGATTCACGCGCGGCAGCTGCACCATCCTCCCAGGGCCCTAGTCTGCTAGACGCCATACTAGCTCCGCAGGATCGCTATCACTGACAGTACGGCCCGCCCAATACCACAGTGACAGAGAATACGCTATATACTCACCAAAACCAGACAGAAACGCCATACAAGCTAGACACACCAGGCGCTGGGCCTCCGAAGCTTGGAGAGCACAGTAAAGAGACCCCAGGACTTCCCAGAAAGCATCTGGACTAGCAACCCAGTCTCCAGTTACAGCGGGACTTTCTAACCTGGCGGCGGAGCAGCACTGAGCTGGCGGGGCACATCAGCCCTCCAGTTTAAGACTAACCAGGGCCAAACCAGAGAACAGAAAGGCTGGTTACCCCGATTCCCACTGACGTGACCACCCTGAAATCTCCAGCTGCAGCAAGACCTCATAACCTGGCAGTGACAGCAGCACGGAACTGGCGGAGCACATCAAAGAAGCAGGGCCAAACCAGAGAGCAGACAGCCCAGATACGCCGATCTCTGCCAAGTGTCCTGCCTGTAAGTGAGTGCACCCTTGAGAATCTGCAGCTCCACTGATCCTGGCTTCTTCTAAAACAGAAGCCAGGCATCGAACCCCCTCCCACCCATATACCCACTTTGGGAAACAGAGGGGCACTTGGAACATTGAAGTTCCTGCTCTGTGGGTCTAATTGAGGAGTTAAGGCAGTTAATGCCAGAAATTGCGCTGCGATCATCACTAGCGCCTGCGACATATACATTGCAGAGCCCCTCCCACACACTCAAGGGTTCAACATTAGCCATCACTCTGTCCCTCGAGACACACGCCCACACCCACTTACACACACACACACACATATACACACACACACGCACGCACGCTTGCATTTGCCTCTGTTTGCGCCTGCGTACTTTCCTCCCACAGGTACAGCTAGTCCTCAGCATACGCTAAGGACACGGGACCTCTCTCAACTTCCTGAAGAATTCTCCAGACTCGAGAGAGAGACAGTACCAGTCTGATCGGCTGAATCCAAAAACAAACAGGGAAGGTCTCAGATAAGCCAATGGCCAGGGGTAGGCGAAAGAACATTTCCAACATAAATCAGGACATCATGACTTCACCAGCAAACCCCAAAATCGATGGATATTCCAATTCATCAGAAGCACAGGAAAATGACCTTAAAGCCATGCTTGCTCAATTATTTGAGGCTCATAAGGAGGAAATGAACAAATCTTTCAAAGAGATGGCCAGTCAATTGGAGGTAAAGAAAGAAGAAATAGACAAAACCCTTAAAGAAACACAGGCAAACATAGCCAAACAAATAGAGGCACAAGTAAAGAAGAAATTAGTGGCATACAAAAAGGAAATGAACAAAGAAATAGAGTCCATCGTAGAGAGACAGGAATCCAAATTCAAACACATAAAAGAAATGGTGCAAGGCATGAAAACAGAATTAGAATCAATAAAGAAAACACAAAGTGAGAAAACTCTTGAGCTGGAGAACTTGGAGAAAAGATCAGGAACCACAAAAGTAAGCATCACCAACAGAATACAAGAGATGGAAGAGAGAATCTCTGGAGCTGAAGACACACTTGCAGAAATTGATACTTCTCTCAAAGAAAAAGTAAAATCAGAAAAATTCCAATCACAAAATATCCAAGAAATCAAGGATGCTATGAAAAGACAAAATCTAAGAATAATAGGAATTGATGAAAAAGAAGACTCCAGGCTCCAAGGTCCAGAAAATATTTTCAAAAAAATCATAGAAGAAAATTTTCCCAACTTAAAGAAAGAGATGTCCATAAATATACAAGAGGCCTACAGAACACCAAATAGACTAGACCAGAAAAGAAACACATCACGTCACATCATAGTCAAAACACTAAATCTACAGAACAAAGAAAAGATATTAAAAGCAGCAAGGGAAAAAGGCCAAGTAACATATGAAGGTAGACCTATCAGAATCACACCAGACTTCTCACCAGAAACTATGAAAGCCAGAAGGGCCTGGGCAAGCATCATGGAGACTCTAAGAGATCACAAATGTCAACCCAGACTACTATACCCTGCAAAGCTTTCAATCAACATAGATGGAGAAAACAAAATATTCCATGACAAAACTAAATTTACGCAATATCTATACAGCAAACCAACCCTACAGAAGATACTAGAAGGAAAACTCCAATCCAACGAAAACGAATTCACCCAAGAAAACAGGGCATACAGATAATGTCCCAACAAAAATGAAAAGAAAACAAGCAATGAAACAAGGTAAGATCATCGACTCCATTACACAAGGAACTAACATGCATTGGTCAATATTATCTATCAATATTAATGGACTCAACTCACCAATAAAAAGACACAGGCTAACAGAATGGTTACGGAAACAGGACCCAACATTCTGTTGCATCCAAGAAACACACCTATGCAACAAAGATAAACACTACCTCAGAGTAAAGGGCTGGAAAAATGTTTTTCAAGCAAATGGTTCCAGAAAACAAGCTGGAGTAGCCATCCTAATATCTAATAAAATAGACTTTCAACCGAAGTTAATCAAAAAAGATAAGGAGGGCCACTATATTCTCATCAAAGGAAAAATCCAACAAGAGGACATCACAATTTTGAATATCTATGCCCCAAATACAAGAGCACCTACATTCGTAAATGAAACAATATTAAAGCTTAAATCATACATTGATCCTAATACCTTAATAGTGGGAGACTTCAACACCCCACTCTCATCAAGGGACAGATCAACCAGACAGACACCAAATAGGGAAATGAAAGCACTCACAGAATCCCTAAATCAAATGGACCTAATAGATGTCTACAGATCTTTTCACCCAAACTCAAAAGAGTACACCTTCTTTTCAGCACCGCATGGAACCTTCTCCAAAATAGACCATATAGTTGGTCACAAAGCAAGCCTCAACAGATACAAAAGGATTGAAATAATCCCTTGTATACTATCTGACCACCATGGACTAAAGCTGGACATCAACAACAACAGAAACAACAAAAAGCCGACACGCACATGGAAACTGAACAACTTACTACTCAATGACAGCTGGGTCAAGGAAGAAATAAAGAAAGAAATTAAAGACTTTCTAGAATTCAATGAAAATGAAGGCACAACATACCCAAATTTATGGGACACATTGAAAGCAGTGCTCAGAGGAAAATTTATAGCACTAAGTGCCTACAAGAAGAAATCTGTAACATCACATACAAACAACTTAATGGCCCAACTGAAAAACCTAGAAAAAAAGAAGCAGATACACCCAAGAGGAGCAGACGGCTGGAAATAATCAAACTAAGGGCAGAAATCAATCAATTAGAAACAAATAAAATTATCCAAAGAATCAATGAAACAAAAAGCTGGTTCTTTGAGAAAATCAACAAGATAGACAAACCCTTAGCCAAACTAACTAAAAAGCAGAGAGAAACCATACAAATCAGCAAAATCAGAAAGGAAAATGGGGACATAACTACAGACACTGAGGAAATCCAAACGATTATTAGGTCATACTACAAAAGCCTATATGGCACAAAATTTGAAAATCTAAATGAAATGGATAACTTTCTTGACAGATTCCATCTACCAAAATTAAGTCAAGATCAGGTAGAAAGACTGAATAGTCCTATATCTCCCAAGGAAATAGAAGCAGTCATTAACAGTCTCCCCTCCAAAAAAAGCCCTGGACCAGATGGCTTCAGCGCAGAATTCTACAAGACCTTCAAAGAAGTACTAACACCAATTCTCCACAAACTATTCCATAAAATAGAAACAGAAGGAACACTACCAAACTCATTCTATGAAGCCACAGTCACTTTGATACCTAAACCACACAAAGATCCAACCAAAAAAGAGAACTTCAGACCTATCTCTCTTATGAACATTGATGCAAAAATACTCAATAAAATACTTGCAAACCGAATCCAAGAACACATCAAAGATATCATCCACCATGACCAAGTAGGCTTCATCCCAGGAATGCAAGGGTGGTTCAACATACGGAAATCCATCAATGTAATCCACCACATAAACAAAATGAAGGAGAAAAACCACATGATCATCTCCTTAGATGCTGAAAAAGCATTTGACAAAGTCCAGCACCCATTTATGTTTAAAGTCTTGGAGAGATCAGGGATACAAGGCACATACCTAAAGATAGTAAAGGCAATATACAGCAAGCCTATAGCCAACATCAAACTCAATGGAGAGAAACTTAAATCAATCCCACTGAAATCAGGGACAAGACAAGGCTGCCCACTCTCTCCATATCTCTTTAACATTGTACTTGAAGTCCTAGCCAGAGCAATAAGACAACTAAAGGAGATCAAGGGGATACAAATCGGAAAGGAAGAGGTCAAAGTGTCACTATTTGCAGATGATATGATAGTATACATGAGCGACCCCAAAGATTCAACCAGAGAACTTCTTCAGCTGATAAACACCTTCAGCAAAGTGGCAGGATACAAAATCAACTCAAAAAAATCAGAGGCCCTCTTGTATACCAAAGACAAAAAGGCTGAGAAAGAAATTAGGGAAACAACACCCTTCACAATAGCCACTAACAACATAAAGTACCTTGGTGTGACTCTAACCAAGCAAGTGAAAGACCTATTTGAGAAAAACTTCAAGTCTTTGAAGAAAGAAATTGAAGAAGATCTCAGAAGATGGAAAGATCTCCCGTGCTCATGGATTGGTAGGATTAACATTGTGAAAATGGCCATCCTGCCAAAAGCAATCTACAGATTCAATGCAATTCCCATCAAAATACCAACTCAATTCTTTACAGACCTTGAAAAAAAGATTCTCAGCTTCATATGGAGAAACAAAAAACCCAGAATCTCCAAAACGATCCTGTACAACAACAGATCATCTGGAGGTATCTCCATTCCCGATCTCAAGCTGTACTACAGGGCAACAGTAATAAAAACTGCATGGTATTGGCATAGAAACAGAAAGGAGGATCAATGGAATCGCATAGAAGACCCAGAAATAAACCCACACACCTATGAATTCTCAATATTTGACAAAGAAGCCAAATCCATTCAATGGAAAAAAGACAGCATCTTCAACAAATGGTGCTGGACCAACTGGATGTCTACATGCAGAAAAATGAAAATAGATCCATATCTATCACCCTGCACAAAACTAAAGTCCAAGTGGATCAAGGACCTCAACATAAAACCAGATACTCTAAATCAGCTGGAAAAAAAAGTGGGAAACAGCCTAGAATTCATTGGCACAGGAGACAACTTCCTGAACAGAACACCAACAGCACAGGCTCTAAGAGCAACAATCAATAAATGGGACCTCATGAAACTGAAAAGCTTCTGTAAAGCAAAAGACACTGTCATCAAAACAAATAGACAGCCTACAGATTGGGAAAGAATCTTCACCAACCCTTTATCTGACAGAGGGCTAATATCAAGTATATATAAAGAACTAAAGAAGCAGAAAAGCAACAAACCAAGTAATCTACTTAAAAAATGGGGAACAAAGCTAAACAGAGAATTCTCGAAAGAGGAACGTTGAATGGCAGAGAAACACTTAAAGAAATGCTCAACCTCATTAGCCATTAGGGAAATGCAAATCAAAACGACCCTGAGATATCACCTTACACCCATCAGAATGGCCAAGATGAAAAACTCAAGTGATAGCACATGCTGGAGAGGTTGTGGAGAAAAGGGAACCCTCCTCCATTGCTGGTGGGAATGTAAACTGGTTCAACCACTCTGGAAGTCAATCTGGCGCTTTCTCAGACAACTAGGAGTAGTGCTACCTCAAGACCCAGCTATACCACTCCTAGGTATATACCCAAAATTTGCTCAAGTACACAACAAGGACATTTGTTCAACCATGTTCATAGCAGCTTTATTTGTAATAGCCAGAACTTGGAAACAACCCAGATGTCCATCAACGGAGGAATGGATACAGAAACTGTGGTATTTTTACACAATGGAATACTACTCAGCAATCAAAAAGGAAGAAATCATGAAATTTGCAGGCAAGTGGTGGGATCTAGAAAAGATCATTCTGAGTGAAGTATCCCAGAAGGAGAAAGACAAACTTGGTATATACTCGCTTATATAGACCTACAAGACATGATAAACATAATGAAATCTACACACCTAAAGAAGATAATCAAGAAAGTGGACACAGGCGAAGGTGATTAATCCTCATTTAGAAAGACAAATGGGATGTGCATTGAACTTATGACAGGAGTCTATCACAAAAGGCATCTGAAAGACTCTACCTAGCAGTGTTTCAAAGCAGACACTAAGACTCATAACCAAACCCTCGGCAGAGTGCAGGGAATCATATGAAAGAAGGGAAGTTAGTATGATATGGAAAGGATAGGAGCTCCACAAGGACCAAATATATCTGGGCACAGGGTCTTTTCTGAGACTGACACTCAACCAAGGACCATCTATGGATATAACCTAGAACTTCTGCTCGGATGTGGCCTGTGGTAGCTCAGTAACCAAGTAGTTTTCCAAAGTAAGGGGAACACGGACTATTTCTAATAGGATCTCAAGGGCAGGCTGTTTGACCCCCACCCCAGGGGAGGAGCAGTCTGTTAGGCCACAGAGGAGGACTTTGCAGCCAGCCCTGAAGATACCTGATAAAACAGGGTCAGATGAAAGGGGAGGAGGTCCTCCCCTATCAGGGGACTTGGAAAGGGGCAGGGAGGAGACCAGGGAGGGAGTGTGGGGTTGGGGAGGGAATGAGGGAGCGGGATACAGCTGGGACACAGAGTTAACAAAATGTAACTAAAAAGAAAAATAAAAAAAAAAAAAAAAGAATGGAGACAGACACATATAGAAAGACAAGGGCCACATGACTCTACTCATATGTGACGTCTAAAAAGGCTGATCTCAGGAAGTTGAGAGTAGAAATACAGGGAGATAGGTAGAAGCTGGTCTAGGATATAAAGTTAGAGCCTTGCCGAATCCTTGAATTCTGCCGCCCTGACACAGCATGGCTGTGGTTGGCAGTAGCACTTTGTGTGTGTGAATGCCTTGCCATAAAGAAATAATAAATACTCCAGCCGATGGATATGCTCATTACTATGATTTGACATTGTACATGTTTCAGTGTTTTCAAAATATCAGCTTGTTTTGTTAAACAACATGAATTGATACAATCACAGTCTATTAATTATAAAGTACAGTTAAAGAATCGTCCTTACAGTAGACACAGGTGTGCAAGGAGTTCTTTTTCTAATATCATATGTGCATATTTATAACAATAGATCATATCAAAGCTACTTTTTTGAAATCTGCCTGTGATGGTTAGTTGTGATTGTTGACTAGACAGAATCTAGGATCACCTGAAAAACAAGACTCTGAGAATGCTTGCAGAGATGATCTCAGCTACAGTCATAGGTGCAGGAAAGACCTGCTCACTGTGCCTAGGATCCTGGTTGCATAAACGGAGAAGGTGAGCAGAGCACCAGAGACTTGCATCTCTCCTGAGTGTGGATGTGGTATGACCAGCTGCTGCAATCTCCTGCTGCCTTCACTTCCCCGTCATAACCAATCATGCCCTGGCACTGTGAGCCAGAATAAACCTTTTCTCCTTATGTTGCTTTTGTTGGAATAGCCTATCTAGCTATAGAAAAAGAACCAAAAAGCCTCCCCTCCCTAGTGTATGTTTCTGTTCCAGTTTGTGTTTTCCTACTATTTCATTCTTAGCATTTCTATTTCACATCCTATTAAAGAAATGTGCCAGCGTTTAGTCAACCAGTCCCTTAAACATATGAACATTGTTTCCAGACATTCATAAAAATGCGGTAATAATCATATACGGAGCAAAATCTTCCAAAATCTTTATATTTATTCCTTTAGAGAATGTGATTGGACACAATCAGGGACCCTCTTAATTTAATTTATATCTAATGTGATGCCAAGTTTTATCTTTCCTGGTAGTGGGTTTGCCTAACCAAATGGCTTAAAAGTAATGTGCTTTTTTGTATTCCTCCTAATGTGGCGTAGGAATTCTTGTCTGCTCCGGCTTCACCATTTAGATATGTGGTCATATTCTGAATGAATTTCTAAATGACCAGATTGAGGGAGAGATAGAGCAACACAAGTAACAGCCAACAGCATAAGCCCTCAGGTTTATGCATAGGCAGAGCAGACGTGGAGGGCAATGCCAGCTCAACAGAGAAGCGCTTTCTTTTTTAGTCATGTCCACTTAGGATAGCACAGGCTCTCAGAAAGTGAGAGTCAGATTCTCACTGGAGGTGTCCACCTTCAGAGTGTGCTAGAGAAGATTTAAGCATGTGGGCCAAGGACCTTCATGACTGAAGATAAACATACAGTCATATGATTATCTCATTTTAAAATTCCTGAGTCCCAGAGAGAGCCTTAATTAGGCCTTCAGTGCTTCCTGGAAATCATATTGTCATATTACATGCCTGTAATCATTCACTTTCCCATTTGCTTCCGTCCTGCTGTCTCCTCATCCCCCAACCCCTACCATCACCTATATTATTGCTTCCCATTTCATTGAGAGAAATGGCGTCCATCACAGGAGAGTTCTCACAGATTTTCCCCAAATATTCCTATACCTAGGGTCTTCTGCGCATGTGCTCTTTGTTCTATGGTTGGCATGGTATATCTTCAGTACTCCTGACTCTCTGTGTCCCAGATCATTCTCTACTACTGAACTATGAGCCTCCCAAGGACTGAGACTTTGCCCTAATCACAGCTGTATCCTAAATGACATACATGGTGCCCGACCTTCATTGCTTAACTCTTGCTAGGCTGGATTTCATTCAGCAGCAGTGCAGTCAGCATGTTCAGAAGTAGCAAGTTGCTTGAGAATGTTCTTACCCTTGGGTGGCCTTAGTATTCTGGATTGAAACTTGTATGTCTGTGAATTTATCATGTGTATGTATATGTGTTTGCATGTGTGAGTACAGGCATGTATGTACCATGGCACACATGTGGAGGTCAGAGAATAAGCTCAGGGCATGTGCAGGTTCTTGGCTCCGCCTTGTTTGAGCTATGGTCTCTATAGTTGTTTACCATTGTCTATACCCAGCTATCTGGCCCCTGGGCTTCTTAAGATTCTTGTTTCCTTCTCCCATCTCATTGTAGGAGTGTTAGGATTACAGAACATGCTGCCTCACCTACATGAGTTCTGGGGATTTGAACTCAGGTCCTCACACTTGTGCAACATATGCTGAGCCATCTACTCAGGCCTCCCCCACGTTCTTATGGGGGTTAGGCATGAATAAATGCTGGAGAGTAGACCTTTCAAACTATGAGTACTGCTAACTTTATGGAATTTAAAGTAAACCTGTCCTTCCTTCCTTTCTTTCTTTTCTTCTTTCTCTTTCTCTTTCTTTTTCTCTCTTTCTCTCTCTTCCTTTCTTTTTCCTAGCCTGGGCTTTTTTTTTTTTTTTTTTTTTTCCCTGTGAGAGAGATCATTCTGGGCAATAACCCATCCATTCTTAATAATGAACCCTAGAATTGGCATTAGGATTTTGAATTATTCAAATTGTCAGATTTTTCATATCCCAGTCAAAAGTTTCTGAACACTCCCGTTATAGCTATTGATATGCACATTAGGATAGCTGAATTTCCTGATACCCCAAAGAACAGGCTCTTAGCCACGGCTATAAATCTGGGTCTCTTAAGACCAGTGTGGCAATTTTAGAAGCTTTTAGGAAGGTTCTGTGCTTTTGCTGGGGGATTTCAGTGGGATGAAGACTGGGGAGTTAGAGAGACCGAAGGGCTTGCCTTTTCTCTGGATCCTCGCTATTAGCCATTTGTACTGTATGCCTTCTCTCATAGCTTCCTCCTCTAATCCGTGTCCAAGGAACTTATTAGACCACAGTAGCTGGACTCCTTTGCTCCTGGACTGGAAGGATTAGCTGGATAAAGGCTGCTGCAAGCCACTCCAGTTGGGTGCTAGGAATTGGAACTGAACTCTGTTCCTCTGCTAGAGAGCACTGGGTTGGGGAAGACTAGAGTTCATTTGCTTTGTTAAGGGATAACCCAAAGCACTGGGGGGCTATTGGAGGGCCGAGGGCAGAAGTGGGTGTGAGAAGCCAGGCAAAGACCCTAAACAGGAGACTTGAGGTGATGGCATGGGCCAGATGGTGCCAGTGAAGACCAGAAATAGTGACAGGATGAGGGAGCCAGCTGACTGCTTGGGGTATAGGAAGTGGGATTATAAGGCAAATAGAAACTGAGTATGATTCAGGTTTATGTTTTGTCTGTTGAATTGAGGTGAAAGCATTTAATAAGTGGTTTGAATAAAATTTAGCAGCGGTGTCAGAGCCACCCAACAGATGAGGTAGGGAATATTTCTCCTATGCTAGGCTTGAGAGCTTCCTCGCTGGCTCTCCAGTGCCCATGCTGATCGATTGTCAGCAACCCAGTTCTCTCTGAGATAAACTTTCCCTCCTTATTCTGGCTAGCGTGCATGGTTCTCACTGCCTTTGTTTGAAATGTGTGTTTTATAATCCTATCCTCCCCCTTTTGTCATTTTTTAAAAAGAAATATTTTATTATCTATTTCCATTTTATTAAAAATAAATTTTGTTGGGCTGGAGAGATGGCTCAGAGGTTAGGAGCACTGGCTGGCTGTTTTTCCGAAGGTCCTGAGTTCAATTCCTAACAACTAAATGGTGGCTCACAACTATCTATAATGAGATGTGGTGCCCCCTTCTGGCCTGCAGGCATACATGCAGGCAGAATACTGTATACATAATAAATAAATAAATCTTTAAAAAATAATAAATTTTGTTTGTACAATATATTCTAGTTACAGTGTCCCCTTCTCCAACTCTTTTTTCCCAGATCCTTCCTACCTCTTCTCCCATCCAGATGCACTCCCTTTTTGTCTCTTGTTACAAAACAAACAGGCATTTAAGTGATTATGATATGAAATGGTATGGTATGATATGATATGATGAAATAAGCCAATCAGACTAGGACAAAGCAAACAGAAGGAAAGGGGACAAGGAAAAAGCACAAGAAACATACGCAGATGCAGAGACACACATTAATACCCAAACTGGAAGCCATCATCCACAGATATGTAGGGTTAAAAAATGCTCTGACACAACATGATGAGACAAAGAGCCTCCAAAGATGCTGCTGAGTTCATTTTCTGTCAGCCATCTACAGCTGAAACACCCAGGGCCCAGAATCAGGCAGACCTGGGTTTGAATCACTCATCTTCCACAAACTGGCTTTGTGATCTTGAAAGGGCAAGTTAACTTCTTTCAGCCTGATTCCTTCTCTCTAAGGTGGAGCCAGCACTACTTTCATAATTAGATTTCGTAAATGTCTGTCTCATGTCTATCTAATCTATCTATCTATCTATCTATCTATCTATCTATCTATCTATCATCTATCTATCTATCTATCTATCTATCTATTATCTATCTATCATCTATCTATCATCTATCTATCTATCTACCTATCATCTATCTATCTATCTATCTATCTATCTATCTATCTATCTATCTATCATCTATCTATCTATCTATCTATTATCTATCTATCTATTTATCTATCTATTATCTATCTATCTATTTATCTATCTATTATCTATCTATCTATCATCTATCTATCTATCTATCTATCTATCATCTATCTATCTACCTATCATCTATCTATCTATCTATCTATCTATCTATCTATCTATCTATCTATCATCTATTATCTATCTACCAATCATCTATCTATTATCTATCTATCTATCTATCTATCTATCTATCTATCTATCTATCTATCTATCATCTATTATCTATCTATCATCTATCTATCTATCTATCTATCTATCATCTATCTATCTATCTATTATCTATCTATATCTATTTATCTATCATCTATCTATCTATCATCTATCTATCTACCTATCATCTATCTATCTATCTATCTATCTATCTATCTATCTATCTATCTATCATCTATTATCTATCTATCTATCTATCTATCTATCTATCTATCTATCTATCATCTATCTATCTATTATCTATCTATCTATCTATCTATCATCTATCTATCTACCTATCATCTATCTATCTATTATCTATCTATCTATCTATCTATCTATCTATCTATCTATCTATCTATCTATCTATTATCTATCTATCATCTATTTATCTATCATCTATCTATCTATCTATCTATCTATCTATCTATTTATTTATCTATCTATCTATCATCTATCTACCTATTGATTGGGAGCCTGATATATCTGTATACATACATACACATTCAGTGAGGTCAAATGCAGAAAATGTGTATTACAGATGGGGCTGCTCTACAAGAAGAAGTTAACACATGTCAGCATGGTGGTTATTTTTATTATCTATGTTTTCCCATCCCTAAGCAGACCTCATTACCTCAGTTACCCTCAGCCCATCTTTTCCCCTGGACCAGGGGAACATGAGAAACAGAGGAAATGCTGGATTCAGTGTTGGTGAGACCAAAGTAACTTTTAGAATCAGGACACCTGAAGCTGTCCCCAGACCAAACAGAGCAGGTGAAAGGGCCAGGGAAGGGCCACCTAGTTTCCCTCACTAGGCAGCAAGACAGTCAGAGGTAGTATTTCCTGTGCTCTGGGTTGCTGAGGTGGTCCCGCTGTTTCCTGAAAGGTGTTGCCCTTAGATATCTGAGGAATGTGTTGTGTCAGAGCTTAGGATTCATGGCCACTGCCTGGCCTGTGGATTTCCCTGGGAACAAGGGGGTTAGAGAGTCTCAGGAGGAAGGTGTGCCTGAATGTTTGTGCCGGCCTTGCACTCTGTGGGTCTTTCTTCTCTGACATGAACCATCTTTGATTCATTATTTATGAGGTGGAAGCTACAGCCCTCTCCTGCTACAGCAAGAGCCTCAAAGTTTAGTGTGCATCACAATTATCTGGAAGCCTTGTTAAAGCACAGATTTACCCTTCACCCTCTGATTTGCAGACACAGAGACAGTAAAAAGAAGAATCCAGGATGCCTGCAATTTTCATTTTTGTCCACTATGCCCTGTCCTCAGATGACGGGGGAATGATCACTCAAATACGCAACTCTGCAGTGGTGGTTTTTAGAGTGGCCTGCATTCCATCTGGATAGGCAGATTCTCAGGCCTCACTCTAGAATTTTAGAGTCAGACACTCAGGGATCACTGTCAGCCCGACTGCTCTGATCACACAAACGACCTGCCACAGAGACCTTGGCCAAGACATTTCCTCTAACCAAGCCTCTGTCAAATGGAGGGTTTGAGATAGAATGTCTTTGTAGATCCTTGTCTCTCAAAGTAAGCCTGTATCAGAATTGTATGGGATGCTTGAGACCTGCATGCCCCATGTGGAGCCAGTAAGTGGTTAATAACAGGCTTTCCAAGGCACAGCCTAGCTGAGTGAGACTAAGAAGTGCTTGCCCAGGTCTGTGGTGTAAAGAAATACTCCTACCATTGCCAAATTCAAGTTAAGAATGTGATATCCTGGCAGGAGGTTAAGGCATGGGGAATGGGAGGGAAGGAGCGAGAAAGGGAAAAGAGGAGGGAGAGAGAGAGAGAGAGAGAGAGAGAGAGAGAGAGAGAGGAGGTTGAAAACTCATCAGCACCAGGCTACCTATAACAAAGCAGTGTGGGAGAGGTGATTTCCCAGAGAAGGCAGGCAGTATGCAAATGACCCCATTAAAGGCCTACCAAGCCTACAGAACTCTGTTGTAGCTGCAAAGCCCTCTTTCTTTCTCAGGAGTTTCCTTCCTTCCTTCCTTCCTTCCTTCCTTCCTTCCTTCCTTCCTTCCTTCCTTCCGTTCTTTTCTCCATAAACGTTCTCTCTTTCTATCACTATCAAGAAGCTAGAAATCTAAGCAGATGCTCTCTGACTCAGATCTCTTCCTCTAAAAGAATTACTGTCCTCTCCACTGGAGGGAGGAGTACATGTGGACCCCAGATCACCATCCACCTGCTGACTCTGAACCTCTGTGAGACCTAGGTTTCAGAATTATAACATTCAGAATGGAGACTTTAGAGGGTGTTCTCCCTTCTAATTAAATTATAGGTTCTCACACGAGTGATGGAAGTTGGGCAGCATCTCTCTCTTGAGCAAGTGCAGAGCCAGGTTGGGGAGATTGACAGGCTTCTAGAACAACAAAGGCCCTTTAAAGAAACACCTTTTTGTCAAGAGACTAGAATCTTGGATCTGGGTACAGGTATAACATTGCAATTTGCCAGGGTTAATGACCTGGTCAAGGGTAAGGAAAATGGGTCCACCCCAGGTCATGCTAAGGGGAGGAAGAATAATTATTCCTTTAAAGAGATGATAGATGTTTCTTTCCCAGGACTCCTGTCCCCCAACACAGCCTCTACAGCACAGCCGTGAGGTGTGGCTAGTCTTAGTCTGCCCACCTTTCTGAATAAAGTTTTAATTTTTTTCCCCTTGTCTTTTTCATTTGGATGCTGACCAGACCTAAGTATGCCTTTTCTGATCCTCTGGTGTTTCCTTGCTCTTTCTTTGAAGCCCCTCTCCCCATGTCTGCTGCTGTCTGCTGCTATGTGCCTGTTCTCCATGATGGTGACCCAAACGGCATGGCTTTTTCCCTTCTGTCATCCATCGTTTTCTGAGAAGCTGCTGAGATTTACAGATTGCCTGCCCTGTATTGTTGTTTGTTTTTCTTCTTTCTTTTAAACTCTAATAAAATTTTCCTGAGCTCCTGTTGAGTTCATTCTTAAATTACTTTTTACTAATGAGATTAGGAACTCCAAGAGGGGATCCAGATTTCTTTGGTATCTGTGTGTCCATTCTGGCCTGTCTGGGGCTCTGTGTCCACGTGCACTTCTCCCTGTCCTCTGTAAGTACCTGTCCCTCCATCCTTCCCAGATGCTGAGCAGCATCTATATGTGTGTACCTCAGGGATACGGGAGAGGTCCAGGACAGGAGACTGAAACTGAATAACAGGTTCCTGGTCTACCTCTCCACCCTGTGGGTAGAGCTGTCAGCTCAGCTGCCTCCACCAGAACTTCCTGATAACTCTGTCCCCAGTCTTGAAAGCCTGTCTGGTCCAAAGCTATTTCTGTGCAAGTTTCTCATCTTGATAACGTTCCCTGTGCTGATGGAGGGCAGAGTAGAAGATACTATTTTTGTTAGGAGGTATGCTGAAACATAGAGGACATTAGGGTGCCCAGGAAAATCAACCACCACGGAAGATGGCAAGGTGATTGGATAAGGGAAAGGACTAACTATCCTCAAGACTGAATTCTTTACCTGGGAGTTAGGCTGGGAATCTAGATTTGAGCTGAACTGACCCCTGACTTTCTTTTGTTCTAGAAGGCAGTGGTTCTTAAGTGTAATTTCCAAATGACTTCCTTAGAAATGCAAATTATTGGGCCAAGGCTGCCTTTCCCAGAGCCACTGCCTGCATTACTGCACTTGCTGATCTGATTGTAGGGGTGTTGTGGTTTGAATGTGAAAGGTCCCCCATAGCCTCCTGTATGCTTGGCCCCCAGCCGCTTTTTTTTTTTTTTTTTTGGAAGACTGTAGAACTTTCAAGAGATGTCTCACTGGAGGAAATAGGTTTGAAGGGGTGGGCCTTAAGATTTTCTGACCTGGTCCCAACTCCTGTCAGCTTTCTTTCTTGTCAAGATGTGAGGAGGTGGGCTGGAAAGGTGGCTCAGTGGTTAACAGCACTGTCTGCGCTTCCAAAGGACCCGGGTTCAATTCCCAGCACCCAGATGGCATCTCATAACTGTCTGTACCACCAATTCCAAGGAATCTGACACCCTCACACTAATGCACATAAAAAAGGATGTGAAGAGTGAGGAATGCCAACTGCCCACCGCTGCCAGCATGGACCAGCTTCTGCCATGCTGTAAGCTCCCACCACAACGAATGGAGTCCTCCACTATGCTTCCTGCACCACAGTAAACTGCATCCTTCAAACTGTGACCCCAAGTGACGTCCTCTCCCTTGAGATGCTTCTTCAGGTATTTGGTCAGAGTAACTAGACAGATGATATTGAGGGTTACAAACCCCTCTCTCTAGGCTGCCATGCAAAGTCATCCTCAGGCCCTCCTGGGCATGACCTTTTGGGGGTGCCCAGCTTGTAGAGGCTGCTAGCGTAGCAGGGAAACTTCAGGCAGAGCCCAAGTTCCTGAACTGCTGAACTTGACTGAGCTTTCCTTCTGCCCATATCTTCTCTCAGCTCTTCAGGCACAGGACTTTGCCGGTTGTCCTGAATCGTTGTTGGGCCCTCCCTCCTCTATCATCTTTCTGAGCATGGTTCTATTCGAAATGACGCTGATGCTTCTCTTGGGTGCTGTGAGCTCCCAGGGGCTCCCTCCAGCCTCTCATGCTGTGGGGGTTGGGGACTCTTTGAGCAGCCAGCCTGTGGGCAGTACTCACTCATCTTCTGAGGACCCCTTGGCATGAGGTTTGTGACTGAATCAAAAGGATGTGGGAGTGCTGGTTCTTCTCTTAGAGACCAGACAGGTAATGTAGAGAAAGCTGGACTCAGACTACGCCTAGGTGCTGGCGGATGGACCTGGCTGAGCGGATGGTAAACCTGAAGTCTTTCATCCGTTTGGGTGTGAACTTGCGCAGCATGTGAAACTGGTGGATAGACGATAGCCCCTTTGGGAGGAGAAGGCTGTGGATCAGGCTGGAAGAGGCTTTTTTTTTCTGATGTAGCTCTGGATGGTTCTTAGATTCCTAATTGGTGAGGTGGCATAAGCTATCTGTGACCGTGCCTAGGGAGCGTGTGTGTGTGTGTGTGTGTGTGTGTGTGTGTGTGTGTCCTGTGCACCTATGTGGTTTCCCGTGAATATCTCTATGCAAATTTTAGTTACTTTCCTTATCATTGTCACGAAAAATCCTGTTAAGAAGCAACTTAAGAGAAGAAATATTTGTTGTGGCTCATAGTTAGAGGGTCTAGTCTACCATGGTGGGGGAGGCATTGAGCAGCAGGCGGGGTTGGGTTTCCTCACAACTCATCTCTGTGGACCAGGAAGCAGAGAGCCAGAGTGATCAAGCTGGCTAAATCTGGGGCTGGGCTGTAACCCATAGGTCCTGTCCTCTAACAGCCTGCTTCTCTAGCGAGGCCCCACCTTTTACATTTCTACAGCTTCCTGAAACAGCACTGCAGCTGGAGACCATGTGTCTGTCTGAACACACGACCCCGTGGAAGACATTTCACATTTGAGCCACTCTACCCTTTATACCACCAGCTGTGAGGCCAGATGGGTGATCTGAGCCACCTGACGTCCAGGGTCCCTGTCTGTGTGATGGGAGTGACATCTGTGAAAAGTCACTGCAGTGGCAAAGTGCAATGAGCCACTTTGCTCACTGTTCTTTGTGTTAGTCTGACCACCACATGCCTCACGTGAGCTGCTTGAGTCCCCTGCCTCAGTTTCTTAGTGTGTAAAATAGAGACGTACTAAACTTGATGCTTCTAGGATGGATAGAGCAAAAGCTCTGAGTGCCATGTGTAACCTTAGTAACTGGAATCCTACTCTCCTTCAGTGTGTGGCTGTGTCTGGGGAAGACACTGGCTTTGTGAATGTCTCTGCCCACGCATATGCTAACATTTGTTTGTGCTTATATGGACAGGCCCCCCTTCTTATATGGACAGGACACCCACCCCTGGATGGGGTTTGCTGTTGGCTCATGCCTGGGCTCCCTGAGCCAGCCAAAGCCTGCAAAGGAGATGGAATTTCCATTAACAATTAAGCAGGTCAGTGCTTGGGAAGCCAAGCAGACAGAGGGGAGGGGGCTCAAGGGAGGATACTTTAACTCTGAGCTCCTGGGGCAGCCTCCGTCCCGTGCAGCCTTGAAGGTCTCATCAGCCTTTGCTTTGAACCGCAGGCCTTCCCAGGGTCATGGCCCAGAAGGATGGGTGGAGAGAATGGAGCTGCCCACAGGGCCCTCTGTAAGGGCACCTGAATCACTGCAGCCCAGACTGTCACCATGAGGCGGCCCCCTGGGGATGGAGAATCCACTCGAGAGGGCCCCGGAAACTGGGGCTTTTGGGGAGCCCAGGAGTCCAGGAGGCTGTGCTGCAGTGTAGGTATCTGGGAAGGGTGTGTGTGTGTGCATGCATTTGTGTGCATATATGTGTGAGTGTGCACGGTTTTGTGTGCATGACAGTGGGCACACGTGTGTGCCTGTGTATGTGTACATGTGTGATGTGTGTTATGTGTGTGTACTTATGCGTGCTTCAGCGTACGTGTACCCGTGTCTATGTATGTTTTACATATGTATGTGTGTACATGGGTGTATGTCTGTGTGCATATATGTCTTTGTGTGTATATTGGTGTGTTTGTGTCCGTATATATTTATGGGCGTGCATGTGAGCATAAATGTGTCTGTGTGTGTTTGTATTGTGTGTGGTCTGTGCCTGTGTGTGATTATGTACATGTGTGTGTTGTATGCACGTGTAAATGTCACCATGTGTGTATGTGTCTCTGTGTATTTATGTGTGTGTGTTTATGGTGTGTATGTATTGGGTTGCAGCTTTAACCACAAGTTCCTCAAGAATACATGTAGCAAACCAAGTGATGATGTTTACTTTCAAATATAGGTACAAGGTTGGACCCAGATTCAGAAATAAAAGCCCTCTGAGGCCTCTTGCTAACGGGAATACCGTTTAAGACCCAAGCCTCACTTCTGACGTGCTACCAACCATCTGTGCAGATGTGGTTATGATCCCGCTATGTATACAGGGAAAGTAAAGCTCAGAGCAGTTGGGTGACATGATTCAAATGCAGCTAGAATGTAGGTGGTAGAGGGAGGACAGAGTCCAGGTTATTTGCATGCCCCTTACTCCACCGGTATCTCGTGGAGAGAAGATTCTTCAAACCAGCACTTGAGGAAGGTGTGCTATGGTGTCAGCACCCAGCCAGTGTTGCCTAGGGGTGCCAGCCCTGTTCCAGGGAGGAGACAGACCCTTGGATGAGGGACTGAAGTCCTCTTACACAACTAGGGACACAGTCACGCTGTCTGGACGGAAGCAGGCTGGAATTGAAACTGGCTTATCCTGAGAATGGGCCACCTGCAGCGCGAAGGCCCCAGAGAGCCAAGGTGGGTGATTTGATGTCAAAGCTATGGTATGCCCAAGGCCAGGCGGCAGCAGTGCCAGCCAGAGCCTGAAGCAAGGAACAGGAATGTTTAGTTTGAAGGAAGAAGCCTGGGCATTGTACCGTGGAGGCAGCACTGAGCCTCCTTTCCCTGAACACAGCAAACCTCCTGCCGGGGCTCCAGGGGTGAAGAAGTGTCTTTTCTTGGCAATCTATGAAGGTACAGGGTGGAAGGCATTGGATGGAATGAACTAGAAGCTTCCTTTCAGTCTAAAAATGTAGCATTCCAGAGCTTTTGGGCCCGCACCAGATTTTTGTGGACTTAGCCATTTGACATACAGCCCAGGGGTGAGGGTGTCTCATCAACACCCCCTGTCATTTTTGGCAGGTCTGTGATGTGGAGGGTGACTTAAGTGGGTAAATAAATTTCCAAAGGGAAGCACCTGCAGTGGGCAAATCCAGTCGCATTCCTCGTGTTCGGGGCTGCTCAGTGGGGCTGCGCCCTCCTCAGGGATGGGAATTGCGCCCAAATCTCTCCTCGTTTTCTTTCAGCTTCAGGAAACTGATTGTGGAGGCACAGTCCTTTCCCCTCTCCAGATGTTGGCATGCGGGACACATGTGGGCGCCCTCGCCTGGCCGGCTCTGGTGGCTCTGGGTGATGGCTCAGCCCAGGGGTGAGCCGGGTCTCTAATTAGACCCGACCACGTTCTCATTCCAGAGTTCCCACAGATGACAGCGCGCGGTCTCCACCGTGGCCAGGGGCTCCGAAATAGCCCTCGCGCCCTGGCGGAGCCTCGCAGGCCACGGTGCCTGGCGCGGGACAGAGGTTTGGCTGGGTGCGCGCCGCCAGGAAAGAGCCTGGGGGCGGGGGTGGGGGCAGCGGGCGGCCTTAGGCAGTGCCGGCCCCCGTGGCCACTCTGCGCCTGGCCTCCGGAGTTCCAGCTGCTGAGAGCTGCCACCCACCGCTGGCTCTGCGCACTCCCGCTTTCTGCCTTGTAAACTCAGAGTAAGTAAGCAGCAGCGGGGATAGCTAGCTCCCGGGGCTGGCTTCAGGGCTGGGGCTGGAGCTGCTAGCCCAGTCGTGACTTTCAGGCTGGCAGGTGTGATTGTGTTAGTGTGAGAGTTTGTGAGTAGGAGTGAGTGTCATTGGTGGGAGGGAGTGTGTCTAGCATGTGTTTTTTTTCTAGTGTGTGTGTGTGTGTGTGTGTGTGTGTGTGTGTGTGTGTGGCCTAAAGCATGCCCACAGGTGTGGCACACAGGTGGGTGTAGCTGTGGCAGGGACAGGAAGGTGTCAGGGGACAGAACCTGCCAGTGCGGATGAGGGTGAGAGATGGCTTAGAGGTAGAAGGTGAGGATAAGGATCAAGAGGTATCTGAACCCACACTTTCGAGGGTGACCTGACTTGCCTCCAGCTGTTGTCCTCAACTGAGGTGTCTCCCTTGTAGGTCACGCAGCTTTGGTTTCCCAGGGCTTTGGGCCACACTCAAAGCTCTCATCCAATGGCATTCGAGTGAATGAGATTCTGACTGATCTTACTCCACGGGGCCAGGAGTGGAACTCCACTTTTACAACCAGGAAAAAAGACAGGGGGACAGGGGACGCTCACCCATGTACACTCAGCGCAGCCACATGCTGCACATCTCACACACCCACAGCAAATGATGGCACGCATGCAGTGTGCACCCACGCTGTAAATGCGAGGGCAAAACCACTCAGCCTTGAATTGACCTTGACATTGCCTCTAGCCTCCCCTGCCCCCCATTTTTATGCTTCACTGGTCATCTCTGAAAAGTGGTTTCAGAAACCAGTCCTCAGTAGGGGGATCGTTGCCCCTCAGGCTTTGGCTGGGAGGAAGGGAGGAGGTGATAAAATGCCTTTGTGTGTCTCATCTTTTCTACACTACGGCTGGCCACGGAGCCCAGCCCCCGGGCACTCTTAGGCCTTATGGGCTGGTTCTGAAACACAGCAGTTGCTCTCTTAGAGGTGAGGAGGCCAACCTAGGCAGGTGAGGTGTGCTAAGCGAGGGTGTGAGTGAGTCCCAGCTCCTGTAGCTGGCTTTATGACTTAGAGTCATCCTGCTGTGAGTGAGACCACGGGCCTGGGCCGGGGCTGTTATGGTAAGTGGACCCATTTCTTCAGTCACCCCGCCTGCAGCTGCTGGGGAGACAGCCTTTTCAACACTCCCCTCTCTCCTTCAGCAGTTATGTGGAGAACATGGGGGGCACTAATAACTATGCTTGGACCAGAGTCCCCCCCCAATCCAGGGCTGGTACTTACATTTATGGTTATTATTTCATTATGGCTTCTAGAGCCCACCTGTCCTGGCCATTCCCTTCATCGGTTTCTGTGATGTGTCCAAATCCAATGTGCTTCTTCAGTTGAAATGGGAAATGATCCACGGTCAATCATTTCCAGAATGGTCCACTAGGATCTGTCTTTCCTTTGGTCCAGTTCTAGACCTGACCCCTAGAGATGGAGACCCCTAGGCTGGCTGTGGCTAGCTTAACAGGTTTGCTGCAGAGAGAAGGAAGTTATTTTCCCTTTCTTGTTTCCCTTCTCACTCTGGCTTCTAGGAAACTCTCAGACTGCTAAATTCTACTAAGTTAATAAGAGTTACCACTTCAGTTTTGGTTTCTACTTTAATAACTTTATAGACTACATTTTTTTAATTGTAAATTCCCTTATTTTTTATAGAAGAAATGAAAAAAAAAAAACCAACAACAACAACCAACCACTAGTCAGGCGTTCAGTTAGCCTCTGACGATTGAAGCCATGTTATTTGGACTTTCTTCTTCTTTTTTTTGTGACATCTCCCCTTGGAAATATTTCATCTAAATTTTAATCTCTAACTTTCAGTTGTGACTTCTGAGCTGGAGCTCGGATTGGTGACCGTGTCTCAGGCTTTTCTCCCTAGTGGCTGAGAGAGATAATGGCAATCTCTGTGCTGGTGCAGACAAAGGGGATTGTCTAGAATGAATTGGGGCATTGACCAGCTCCTCTGCTCCGAGGGCTTCAGCTGCCAGCCCCTCTGTGTCTCAAAAGCCCTAGTGTCTGGGTGCCCAAGGGGGTTTGATCCTTGCCCTAAACCTGGCCATGGCCTCATGACTGCCCCTTCCTCATGTGACCCTGCCTTGCCCAGGGCTTTGCTGGGAGGTCTGTGTCTCTTGGGTCTGAGCCCTGTTTCCCCGCCGCATGATTGAGGTCTGTGGAGACGGAGCTTGGAATGAAGAATGTGGGCCTTCGGAGTGTGCAGGGGCTCATGAAGGGTTATCTTGCCTTCTCCTCTTGGTCTACAGGATGGTGCTCGGCCCCATGTCTTTCTCCAGAATGGGTCCCGAGTCTTTTAGATAGCCAGAAAGCCATGTTACTGTGATTGGTAGAGAATCTCGGTATCACAAAGCTGGTGAGAGCTCTAATTCCCCCTGAGAGGTTATTTTACCGTAGAGGCTGCTGTGTTTGGGGGAAATGCCACGGTAGGGCTACACTTGCACAGGGCAGTGGTTAGAGTGCCTGGTGCTGACCTTTCAAGCCCTGTACGGCTGACTGCTTCTCCAGGCATGCTAAGCCAACCATATTGGGTAGCCATTGCTCATGTTCGAGGCTAACTGTAAGAGAAGCATTTGACCACAGAAGGAGAAATCACGGACACTCTGAGCTTGCTACTGGGCAAGGCTCAGGGGCTTTGTTCCTTTCTGGATGAACAGAATCTCAAAGTGGTTCCACGCTGAGGATTCATTCTGGTTATGCTCTGTTGGTTTCCCGACACTGAAACGGGACCTGGGAAGCAGGCTTAAAAACAAGAGGGCATCATACGGGATGCCAGTGTGTGAGCGGAAAGGCCACTCACAACGTCCTACACTCAACATCCAGTAAATGCCACTTCTCTGGCTTTGGATCTTTGAATCTTTTGTTTCATGAAACCTCTAGGACAACTTCTGAAATGGGTCCTTGCATCTTAGACACAAGGAGACTGAAGCACAAGAAAGTCAAATGAGCCCAGGGTCAGAGCCAGTTATACTTACTTGCCAGGTCTGCCACGCTGGAGTGTGCAGTGGATAGCTCCTGGCCACTGAGTGGGACAGAGAAGGCCTCCATTTTGGAAGCCTGAAAGCAGGAAAAATGACCCCTTCAGGTAAACTAGGGGAGAGGTCAAAGGTTTGTCTCTATCTGGTACCAGGAAGTGAACATCACTAGCATTGTGGCTGAGCAGTACACCTGCCCTTACCAGCCTCAAATAGGAATACTCTTTAGGAAACACGAGTGCATGGCAAGGGAAGGCCTCACAGGCCAGGTGAAGATCTCCTCCCAACATTATGAGGTGAGCAACATTGGGATCCTGTGGTTTTATTCTTCCCTGGAGCAATCTCTGTTCTTGAAATGTAGCCTCCACCAAAGAGCCATGATCTAGCCAGTCTAAGCTCCCCTCCTCCAGCTCTAGGTACCCCCAGTGCCAAGCTCTGGGGTGTCCCAGATCCCCTGAGGTTGTCTCTGGGCAGACAGGACTCTTCCAGGCGTGATGCAGTGTCTGTAGGCGTCAGCAGTTTGGCTGAGTAATTGTGTATAGTGCTCAGTTTGCACTGGAGAAATGGAGGGCTAGTCTTACAAACCAAATATCTTGGTTTGGAAACCCTGTGAAGTGTGGCCTGTGGTCTGAGAGGGCTGCATTGTGAGCCTGTGTGCCCTGCTGGTTTAAAAGATGCCATTGTGGGACAGAACATTTCATCCAGGCCATCTATCCTAATGGAGTCGGAGGTGGGTAGCACACACTGACCATGTGCGAGGAAGAAAGCATAAGCCTTGCAGGCAGGAAGAGCTGATGTGTCCCGTTCCAGTTTGCTGGCCTGTAACATGGATAAATCTTATTATAGCAGCGATGACAGGAACAGGAAAGCTTTTAAAAACCTAGCATCTGGCATAGAATAAACATACCCTGAAAGACAATCTCCCCGGTTCCCATCCCTTCCGCTTTCATGAAAGAACGCTAGACCAGTGGCAAGAGAGGTGGATACCAGCTCTCCTCAGCCTCGGAGCTTGCTGTGTTATCTTGCCTTCCCTGTGCTTCTCCTTCCTTCCATGTAAATCAAAAGACAAGCTCCTTTTCCTTGCTCCTCTGTATATTTTAAGGATAGTGAAGAACTCAGGGACAAATCTAGTAGTTCAGTTACTACTGAGTCACTACTCCATGTCTGCTATAACCCTTTGTTATGCTAGGACCCAGGCAAAACATGTGATAGAGGGAAAAGGAGCATCCCTGTCTCCAGGTCAGCCTCTGACCATGTGACAAGTCAGACATGCCCGTCTGTGGGTATGGTCCATACAGGCTGGGTCCTCTCCAGCTGTGCACACTGGAGAGGCCTTTTCAGAGATGGCACCCATGGTCTGCATCCTGAAAGACAGTAAGTAAGTAAAGAGGAGGACTTTCTAGGCAGAGAGACCAGCATGTGCTAAGGTGTTAGGCTGTGTGTGTATGTGCATGTATGTGTGTACATGTGTGTGTTATGTTCACATGCATGTGGACACATATATGTGCAGGTATGTGGACACGTGTGTGCCCATGGGTTGTATTCTTCAAAGACTGTGGAGGTACAGTCTTTGGTAAGTTGCTGAACCCAGGGCATGCCCATTTGGCTAGTCTAGCTAATAAGCTGCCCTCGGGATCCTGTTTCTGCCTCCCTAGCACTGACTACAAGAGGGCTGCTGTGTCCACCTGACTTCATGTGGTACTAGAGTTCCAAACACCAGTCCTCATGCCTGCATGGCAAGTGCTTCTCCATTGAACCGGCTCCCCAGACTCTTCTAAGCTTTTCTTAATGGTAAGCTTGGGGGATTTTAAATGACCGTGTCTGGAGCCTACTGTGTGAGTGCTCAGTGTGATGGAAATGAGACAGGAGACATTGCAGAGAGCTTGGAATTGGGCCGTGATGCTACACTCAGCTATCCAGAGAGTACTCTCATATTTACAGGCAAGGCAACAGAATTCAATAGAAAGGTTGTAGTCCCACGGGAGATCACTTGTTCACTCAAGAAATGTTTATTAGGCGCTTACTATTTTTATGTCACTTTGAATTTTGACATCATATTAAACTTTTTTTGTTTGTATTTTCAAGACAGGGTTTCTCTGTATAGCCTAGACTGTCCTGGACTCGCTTTGTAGACCAGGCTGGTCTCGAACTCACAGAGATCCACCTGCCTCTGCCTTTGAGTGCTGGGATCACAGGTGTGCGACATCGCACCCAATTTCAAGGCCTAAGGTCTGTCGTCCCTGAGTGAGCTTGAACCACCAACTTTTCGGTTAACAGCCAAATGCACTAACCGATTGAACCACAGAGACAGTCATTAAAACTGCAAGGCTAGTTAAGAAATCCTCTTTGTCTATAGTTTTCAGCTGATTACATGACATATATATATATATATATATATATATATATATATATATATATATATATATATATATATTACCATTCTGATTTTCTTTCTCCCCATAACATGAAAATATATCCCTCTCACTTATATGTTCATTTTCATTGCTTTTATAATTTATGTCATGGTTGTAAATATATTGCCATAATGTATCTTTTGACTAAATGTGTGAACACATACACCTTTTCTTATTTCCAGTGTATGTTTAGAGAAAGGCCAAGCTACTATCTCGGCACAATTTGTGTTCATGCGAGTCACCTTTCTTATAGCTGTGGCGGTCCTGATGAAAGCAACTTAAGGAAGTAAAGGGGCTTTTGGCTCATGATTTGAGGGGGTTCAGTTTATTGGTGAAGGCCGTGAATGCAGTGGCAGAGAAAGTGGACTTTTTGGACTCATCTGGCTTCCAACTTTCCCCTTCATATTCAGGATGGTCATCAGTCTTCAGTTAAGTCTCTCTGGAAGCACCTCCCAGACATGCCCAGAGCTGAGCCTCCTGGCTGATTTCAGCTCAGTAAAGTTGGTGATCAAGGTTATATACATCCCAGCCTTGATATTATTTGTGTGGCCATACCATCTTCCTGCCGGATCTCGTCTGTGGATGATGCTAGCGACATGTCTCTTTAGTCGCCTCTGCTTTATTTCTCTGGACCCTTTGGTTTTGAACAGTACCGGGGGTTATTGAGTTGACCCTGCTCTATTTTGGGTGTTTGGTGGTCTGCAGGCCTGGAGTCAGCTGTGTGCTTTGGGAGGGCAAATGTGTCCTCCAAAGCCACAGAGTGGGACAGTCTGATGACAGAGGCTATCAGTGCTCACTTCAGGTGACATCTATCATTTTTCCACAGTGAAATTACTGGTCTCCTCTTTTTAAGTTAATTATTGACTTGTGAAGAGATATTTTGAGAACATAGACATGTATTTGCCATCAAACTTACAGTGATACAGCAGTCATAATTTTGAATTCATTATATATATGTTATTTTACTATCAGAAAGGTTACTAATTTTCTCCCTCCCTCTGTTCCTCTTTTTTTATTCTTCACTCGGGCCTCATATATTCTTAATTCATTGGATGAATCAAGTGTCATATTTATTTTAGCTTGATGGTCACAATGATCTCAGATACAGTCAGTGGGATGTAAGCTGGATTCTGTTTCTTTTCAGTTTGTTTCAGTGATTCTCTGAGTGCTTCCTTATTATCCGGTGTAGCAAGAAGTTAGGGTTCATTTTGAGCCTCCCTTTTTCCAGCCTTGGAACTAGCCATTTGTTTGAAGAGTCCAAGCTCCTTTAATGGGGGAATGGCATCTAGAAACCCAACCGGAGGCAACCTGTGTCCTCGTTATTGGTGTGTATGCTCTTTTGAAGGACCAGGACATGCATATTTATTTCCTTTTACAGTTAACCGTTACAGCATGTTGCTAAATGTGTGTATGCATGTGTGTGCATGCGCGTGTGTGTTTTAGAAGAAGTAACACTGTGAATCCGATGTAGAGGGTAACAGGGCAAGGGTATGTTGGAGTGAGGGGCAGTTCATGAAGGGCCTCTTTCAGAAGATGATATTTAAAGTGATTTGTGTGTGAAAAGGAGAAGCTGGAAGGGGAGAGAGCCAAGGGGTTGTTTTAATTACATAGGATGGAGACAAGGCAGAGTCAACACCACATAGTAACTGGTGAAGACAGAAAGTAGCAGAGATGCAGGCACGGGGCCTCCCAGTTTATGTCCACAAGGCTTGTCAAACTCAACACATTCAGGGTGGAATGCCTGTCACTGCCCCCTGCAGGTCAGTCTCAGGCATACCTGGTCCTCAGTGAGTTTCAGAACTCACTGAATGCCCTTTCAATCTCAACAGCAGCACAAAGCAGAGAGATGAAGCCACCGTCCTCATCATCTCTCCGCTCTAAGGCCAGGTCTGCCATCTGCATACTTGTTGATGTGTGTGTGTGTCGCTTAAGTCCATCTTTCTCTCCATCTTCACCAGCATCCCCTAGTTCAAGGTATCACTCCAGACACCTGAGTGACCCCATTATGTCCACACTGGCTGCCCTCCAGTTTGTCTTCACAGAGCAGCCAAGGGAGACTTCAGGACAATTCTGGTCAGGTCATTTCTCTACTTCAAAGCACTTCAATGGCTTTCGACCATCTTGGGATAAAGATCAAATTCCCAAGTAAGACCCACCAGGTCTCACTTGTCTGGCCCTGTCTTCCACAGCCCTCCCCTCACTGCCTTGCCTCAGCTGGGGGCTGCCTCTGAGGCTTGTTTCTTTATTCTTGCTGCCATAGGCCTTTGCAAGGGCTACTCCTCTGCCTAGAACATTCCTCCTTCCTCTCCTCACCTGACAAATTTCTCTATATCCCTCAGTTCACTTTTCACATCCATGACTTCCCTGACTAAATAAAATACCATTTTATAGACTTTCAAAACACATTGTACTTCCTTTAAGGACTCATCACAGTAGGGATTTCTGTTCTGCTGTAATAATGAATTTTATTTTATTTTATGGTACTTTGTGCTATCTGGGACATTTCACTTTTGTGTAGTGCTGGTAGGTTGGTAACACATTACTGGCACATGCCACAGGGACACACTGAGTGAACAGATAGATGAACAGATAGATGGGTGAATGAGTAACAGAAAGAAAATTTAAGTGAAAATTTTATTTAAAGATAAAGACAAATCATTCAACTTGGAACTTGTACCATCTTTTGGGCCAGTGGTAGGAGATTTGTGGAGATGGTGAACAAATCTGTGTATAATCCCAAGGAGTGCTCTGGAGGAGGCGGCTGAACTCCAGTGATAACGCTGAGCTCTGGCCTCTCTATTTTCCCCACCTCTGGTTTGTTGAGCGCATATGACATGGGAGTGGTGTGAAAGATCATTAGCATCAAAGGGAGGCCCCTGGAGTAGCCTGTTTTACTGTGGAGGGAAACAGAGAAGCACCCCAAATGATTTTGTGGATCAGCAGCTGCCAGCATGCATCTTGGCTGGACGTAAACCCAAAGAGAATGCAGAGACCCGGGCTCACAGACCCAGCCAGCCCCCCTTGTGAGAGCTAAAGCGCTAGAACAGGCCATGTGGTCCCTCTGGCTCACTCATTCCTGCATTCCTCACTCTCCTGTCACTCATCAATCTGTTTCCTCTTCTTTTGGTCACTTCCCCACCCACCCATCTGCCACCTACCCACTCATCTGCAAGCAAGAATCGATGTTGGGTGGATTTATAGGCAACGCTCACAGCTGAGGATCCCCTCCTCTCTTACATTACTTTAACCCATTGTCCTCACAGCCCAGAGGCTCAGGTAAGGAGCCAGCCATGGGGTGGGGGTGGGGAGGCTTGCACCACGCTTACTAGGTACTGTTTATCAGCGTGGCAGTTTTCTCTGTCTCTTTTTCTGCTGACCGACTCTTTTTCCTTGGTTCCCTCTCCTGGCTCCCTTCTTGTTCTCCACTTTGCTGAACTCCCTTCCGTGATGGCTTAGGGAACTGGTTGCTCAGACTGGTAACTAGGTATATGCAAAGTGGTTGCAGGGTTCTGCAGAGAAGGCCAGGTCTCAGTCAGGCTCCAGAGAGAAGGCGAACAGCTGCCTCTGGGGCACCCTATTTTTATTTTTACTTTTTTAAACATCAATTGTCCTTCAATCCTACGGAATTTGCCAAGATGCTGGAGATGTGCCTTAAAATACGGCGTTTAGAAACCAGTGGTGATAACTCTGGCTGCCCTCTATACATGCTGTCCTTTCAGTTTTCTGAGGACTGTCATTTACAAAGTGAATTTACTCTCCAAATGGGTGCTGCCCATCTGCTGTAGCAGACAGGGTCAGAACTAAGCAGGAGAGGACAATAGCATCCCCATCAGATAGCAACATCTTGGAGCAATGCCAAGGGTGCCAAGGGTCTAAGTTACAGACTCATTTACTCATTTACTCACTCTCCCATCTATTCAAGCATCTGCTTAGCATCTGCTGTGGGTTGTGCATTGCTCTAGACACTCAAGAAGCAAGAGTGGGCAAAGCCAGTGTCAAGTCCTTACAGGATTTGCGTTTTGGTTTGGGAGGACAGCTGGCAGGTCGTATGCAGGATGCAAACACAGTTCACCGTACCAGGTAGATGTGTAAGAGGTGGTGAAGGAGCAACAAGAGTGGGGAAGATTTGGATAAGCACACGTTTAAGCAGAGGTCACTCTCTTTTCAGTCTTTTGGCTGACATCAAGCAGAGGCCTGGAGGAGGAAAAGATCCAAGCTATGGGAACATTTTGGAGAGGAAAGGTAAACCCAAAAGGAAAGGGTGAAGGCCCAGAGGCATGTGTGGGGAAGGTCAGTAGGAATGGAGTGAGTGAGGACAGAGTCCACAGGGGAGAGGTCAGTGCAGGAATGGTAGCCAGACCCCGACGTTCCCTGTACGCCATTCAAACAGCGATCTGAATGACAGCAGGGACGTGGGAAGGATTGAAGAGCGTGTTGTCATGCTTTGGTTGATACAAAGAGAATAATAGATTGTAGAAGGGGAAGGTAGAGAAGAGAGAGTTTCTTTTAGTAACTCAAGAGACAGAGGGTGGTCATCACCGACCGTTCATTCTTTCCATCCCACAGGATTTCTCTGCCATGCCTCATGCATTTTCCAATTTTAGTTTTAATTAATTATAATTATTTATAAGCTATGTGTCTGCATATGGATATGGGCATGTGAGTGAGTGCAGGTGCTGGAAGAGACAGAGATGTCAAATGCCCTGGAGCTGGAGTTACAGGCAGTTGTGAGCTGCCTGATATGGATGCTGGGAACCAAACTGAGGTCCTCTGAAGGACCAACAAATTCTCTAAATGACTGAGCCATCTCTCCAGCCCCAGGCCTGCTGGTTTCTAAGACATGCAAGATACTGGCTGTCATGGGCATATCCTCGTGGGACTTTGGCCCTAACAGGGAGACAAAGTGCACTATAGGAGGTCACTGGACAGTTAGGAAGCCAAGTGCCCTCAGCAAACCCAGCATAAATAGAGTCAACACTGCAGTCTTATAGCCCTCTCGTGGAGGCCAGAGTAAGCATCAAATTATGGGCACATTTAAACCAAATATTGACTGATGGGGTGGGCAGGCTAGTCCTGAGGACAATGGGGCGGCGTTCTTGAGGCTGAAACCTAAGGGAGTACATGACAGCAATACAAAAAGATGTGGGGCAAGCTGGGGCCAAGGTCTGACAGCTGTGAGTAGGATGCAGAACTTAGGTCTGCATGGAGGCGTGGGCTGAGGGGAGTAGAACAAATTCCCAGGAGGCTGTTACAATAAAAACTGTGTTAAAAGAGACTGAGGCTGACATCAGCGCAAGCAGGTTAGGCTGGGGCTGGGACCCCCAGAGTATAGGCTGTCGGGGTGGTCCCTAGAGGCACAATAGCTGGGGAAGCAGTTATGTCGGGGCTCCAGTGGCTAACACGGCCAACAAGAGAAACGAACATCTATCATTGGGATAAACCCCGGATGTCCTTTGTCACTTGAAGCCACCTTTGAACAAAGAACATAGAGTGGCCTGGCTTCTTGGCAGAGTAAGCTGGAGGGGAAAGGCTGGGGTCTAGTCTCTGGTTGTGAGTGATTTTCACAGGCTTCCAGTGGGGGCATTGCACTGTAGAGACAGATCTGCCGCAGGCACTCATCAGCCCCAGGCCCCCCTTCTTACAGCTGGGAAACTGGAGGCCTAGACAAGAGGCATACATGGCCCTAAACCGTTATATCTCATGGGGGTTGTTAAGGCTAGAGTCTGGGCTCTGGTAGCACCAACAATCTAGGCACTGCCATCTATCCAAATAGGCTTCAATTAAAGGGACTAGTAACAATGAAAAGCAGGGAAAGATAGTCCAGCGCGGTCACATTGGGAAGAGGAACAAATAAAGAAGGCCAGGGACCTCCCCAAGTCCATCTTTAGGGTCCTGACCTGAGGTCTAGATTTAAATAGAAGGGAACTGGTAGCATGACTAGTCCTGGTCAAGGCATAGTCCTGCCATTTTCATCGTCCCAGTCCCAGTCCCTCCTGCTAGAGAGAATGACCAGTTGTCAGAATTGTGTAAGCTCTTTTTGGAGGCAACCTCTCCTGGCCAGTACTGGCTTCATCTGTTCCTCCTCCCAGCTCTTGGAGGAATTCCAGTTTCTTGGAGCAATTGTTTCAACAGTCTGATAGACAAACGAAGGAGTGCATGCAGTGACTCTCTTTAGAATAGCTACATTCCTGCCAGGATGTCTGTCTATAGAGTGCCCACTCATGGCAAAAAAAGTGAAGCACCTCATCAGACTCATGCTTCGGCAATTACGGTGCTTTACCTAATTATGCCTTTGCATATCTCTGCCAATGGAAGAGAAAATCCTATGAAAAGGGCAATTCATCTTCATCTTTAGCATAAAACTAGGGATTGAAGCAGAGAGGATGCTGTATTGTGTCTCTCTCTTGCCCTTGACTAAGATGGGCTTGAGACTTCTCTCAGACATCATTGACTAGAAAGACCTATGGATGGGACTTTATGGATTCATGTAGCTTTTTTTTTTTTTTTGTTTCTTTGTTTGTTTGTTTTTTTCTTTTTTATTATCATTTATTACAATTTATTCAATTTGTATCCCGGCTGTGCCCCTCCCCCTGTAGCTCCCTTCCCTGCCCCTCCCATCTCCTTCCAATCTCCCCCTATGCCCCTCCCCTAGTCCACTGTTAGGGGAGGTCCCCTCCCCTTCTATCTGACCCTAGCCTATCAGGTCTCATCAGGACTGGCTACATTGTCTTCCTCTGTAGCCTGGCAAGGGTGCACCCACCAAGCGGAGGTGATCAGAGAGCCTGTCACTCAATTCATGCCAGAGAAAGCTCCTGCTCCCCTTACTATGGACGCCACTTAGATACTGAGTCTATGGGCTATATGTGAGCTGAGGTTTTAGGTCCTCTCCATTCATTTCTTTAAGAGCAGCTTTTGACAGTTTTCATTCACAGCCAGTTGCAAAGTCTCATATCTTTTGCTGTGAAGTTGCCTGGTAGCACTACAAGAAAAACCTTCCCATTCAGAGGGAGAGCAGCACCAGGAGACCCAGCAGGCACTGGAAATGTGTGTGTGTAGGGGTTGGGTTAGGTTCATTGCTCAGCCTAGGCTGAGGCTTGGTCTCTGGCAACTGTATAGACCTACTTGTGTGTTGCCTTGATGTCTCAGGACCAAAAGCCCCTTTAAGTATAGACAGTTTTCATATTCTTGGTGCTGGAGCTGACTATTGATAAGGCTCCAAAAGCAGTCCTCTGACTCAGTTTCTCTGACTCAGGGCTGACGTGGGGCTCAGGGGCAGCAGTGCGAGGGCAGGCAGGAGTAACAGGGGGGACTTTGTCTCCCCATTTCCACTCACTTTCTGTTTTTGTTTGGAAGATGTGTGAGTTCTGAATCAGTTTCTGTCTTCTTATCACCATTAATAATCAAGTTTTAATATTCTTTAGGTAAATCTTGGGATGATTATTCAACCTCACAAATTCATTTCAGGATCAGTATTCCTTTGTATTTACTGGTTAAAAAAAATCTTACAGTATAGGAAAAGTACCCTGTTTTCAATATATCTTGGCTATGCATTTAGATTCAGAGTGTCAAACTCTAAGGAAAAATTCTGTTGGGGTTTAGCTGGAATTCCCACTGAATTTATACAATAGATTTTTAAGTGTAGATTGACACTTCTCATCATTTGCATGCTATTTTAGATATCTGAATGATCTCTTGAATTACCTGGGCATTTCTTCATATCTTTTAGTAGTGTTTTACAATTATCTTAAGGGCTTGCATAGAAAGATCACTTTCGTTTTCTTTATGTATTTTCTTGCTCTTTGTAAAGGTCTTTCTTCTTCTGCCTCTTTCCCCGCTCCCTCATTCATATGCTGTTGATTGGGACTACACCTGAAATTTATATATTTATTCATCAACAACTTTCTAAGTTCCTTTATAACTTAAGAAATACTCATCTGTAGACACTATTGGCCTTTAAACGAAGGACAACAAGTAGCAAACTCATAGCTGTATTCTCAGAAGAATACAGCTATGCAGAGGTATAGTGTCTGGGTGTACAGAGATGCATGGGTTCTTGGCTTGACAAGTAATCACAGCTTTACATATGTAGGTGTGTGACATGGTGAACAGAGCAGGTGAGTTTTAACCTCTACTCCCCCTGTGGCTGTGTGCTACATAATGGCAGTTTTGATTCTGACATTTCTCACATATGCTTTTCTTTTTATCCCAGATCAGATTCTAATGTAATAATGAATCAAAGTGGTGAAAATTGGGCATCTGCTCTTATCAGACCTGCTTTCAATGGGTAGTTAAGCATAGTATTTATGATACTGTTTTCAAGTAGATGTCTACTGATCAGTCTAAGGAAAGTCCCGTTTATTCCTAGTTTGATCAAAGTATTCTTTTTCTAAGTTACTATTGAATTTTATCAAATTATTTCTGTCTATTGATAATAGTCATGTTCTTTTCTGCTTTGTAAATGTGGTGAGATTTATTATAATGTTAAAATTATTACATATTTTAAAGCTAAACCTAATATGGCCAGGCTGTACTATCTTTTCCATCGATGTTGGGTTTTGTTGTCTATTTTAGCATATTTTCTTTTCTGCTATGTAAAGGATTGGTCTTTATATCTTCATGCTTGTGTCTTCTTTTCTCTTTAAACGTATTGTGTGTGATATATGTATGTATGCAGGTACAAATGCTCCTGTATACACCTGGGGAGTCCAGAGCTTGACATCAGGTGTCCTCTTCTATTGGTCTGTTTTCTTCTTCTTCTGAGACTGTAGCTCTGGTGGGTTCAAATGTTTGGGGACTTGTCTTGTCCCTGACTCTTGGGTGTTGAAATCACAGGTGTGAGCTACCAGGTCCAGCTCATTTCTTCTTTTAGACTGATTTTTTCTTTATTATTGATTTGTTTTCCCTCTACATATTTCAAAGGGAATATCTTCCCTCTTCTCTCTCTTCTTTTACTTAGTTACCTCTATATTATACAAATGATAAAAACTAACAAATTTAAAGTTATTTTACATCATTATTTTCCTTCCTCTGTAACTAGAAGCTTACTGCATTTTAACTTACTTTAATCATTCCTTTCTGAATTCATGTACAACATTTTAGACTCAGTTTCCTCTTATCCCACAGAACAATTATTATATTTGTTATTATAGTCAATGCTTGTTTGGATTATTCACAGTTTCAACTAAGTGGCACAATCATTCATTTTTGTGTCTCAACCTCCCCAGGTAATATTCCATTCCTTCTGAATGCCTTTAGAATTTTCTTTCTTGTGAGACTTTTTGCTTTTCCACTGTTTTAAAAGCAGGTTCCTCTGGATACATAACTCCAGGACAGCCCTTCCCCCAAGCCAGGTGCTTTCCTCGCTGCCTTCTGTCTTGTGATTGATACTTAGCAGTTATGTTCATTTAATTCCTGTTTTTCTCTGGATACTTCCAGCATGCTAACCATTCTGTTTACCTTTGGGCATTTCCAAAATCCTTTGTCTTTGGTGTTCTTTAGTCTTTTTAATTTTCTAAGATATGTGCATCTTTTGTATTTATTTTGTTTGTTACTCATTGTTATTTTTGGCTTTGAAAGCTATTCTGTTTGAATTGTACTTTATACATAAGCTCTCTTATCTTTCTTTGGAATGGTTCATTAGACTATGTCACTCTTCACTCTTAGCCTTAGTTTTCTCATTTTTTTTTTTACTTTTTAAAAGTTTATATTTTTTATAAATTACAGTTTATTCACTTTGTATCCCCACTGTAGCTCCCTCCCTCACCCCCTCCCTCATATCCTCCCATTCCCCTCCCCAAGTCCACTGATAGGGGAGGTCCTCCTCCCCTTCTATCTGACCCTAGTCTATCAAGTCTTATCACGACTGGCTGCATTGTTTTCCTTTGTGGCCTGGTAAGGCTGCTCCCCCAGGGGGAGGTGATCAAAGAGCCAGCTACAGCTTTCTCATTTTTAAAGGTATCTGTGTCCTCTGAGCTTCACTTTGGATAACTCCTTTTGTTCTGTCATTTGACACACAATTACATCTTTTAATTCTTTTTGGTTATTTCTTGGAGTTGCAGGACTATAATTTGTAGCCTTTGTTTCTTGAATCTGCTTCCAAGAACTCTATTTTGTTCCTTGGAATGAAATTTTGTAGTTGAGCTCTGCCATCAATCCCCTAACAAGTGATGTAAACCCAACCAATGGCCTCTATGAGGGTCATGGCATGGTAATTAATTCTCAGATTTTATAGTTGACACTTTGCAGAGAAGGTTGGTTTCTCATTTTTCTGTGTTTATTCTTTCTGGATGTGTATTTGATTCTTTCTCTTGGGGAATCCCTAGGCTTTGGCACCTGTCTCCCTTGCCCTACACACAAAAGAAACAAATGCTTGATGGATGAAACATGTCACAGGTGTTATCAGTGGAAACTCCCTTCCATACCTCATCCTATTTTGGCCTCTCCAAATTTATTCCTTTTTTGGCCAGCTCAGTGATATATTTTTAAGACCATAAAGTGGTTCATCTTCATTGGATTTAGAAGCACCTGTGAGACACACCTTAGAGCTTGTATTTCCAAAGTGGTTTAACTGAGGGGCCAAGACATACCCTGAATGTAGGTAGTGCCATCCTTTGGTCTAGGGTCTGAGCCTAAATAAAAGGGGAAAGAAGGAGGAAGCCAGCTGAGCATTCATTGCTCTGCTTCCTGATTGTGGACACAGCGTGCTTTTCCCTCCTGCAGCTGGGGCTTCCTACCATGATGGGCTGCCCCATCCATCCAGAAGACAGGATCAACCCTTTCATTCCTTACGTTGTTTTTTGTTGGCTATTTTGTCACAGAAATAAGAGTAGTGACTGATGCTTATAAATATCTTTATATTTAAAGCACTTTTCATGGAGAAGTATTTAGGCTATCTGATCTATCATTTTACTAGAATTCAAAACATAATGTTAGTTTTCTGTGTAAGAAAGGGGTTCCAAAATAATAAATAAACAAATAGAAAGATAAATAGATAGGTGAATAGATAGATAGGTAGATAGACTCCATTGCCAACTAAACATCAGCTGCTGAAAACCAGGGACATGTTCCCCTGGTGGGACTGCCTTGACGGGTCACAGGGGAAGTCCTAATGCAACTTGATGAGCTGGGTGGATGGAAAAGGGAGGGGGAGGGGGAAAGGGAAGGGAGAGACAGGTGGGGCTCTGAGAGGCAGAGGGAATGGGCTACAAGGATGTAAAGTGAATAAAATAAATAAATGAGAAAAAAAAGAAAGAAAAACTGTAATATGCCATGGAGGCTTGGCAGAAAAGGTAGTGTTCTCATCCCTACTCGACTCTTTAACCATGTAAGCTAACAAATCAAGAAATTTCCTTGTTTTATTTCAGGCATAACAGTGGGATTGATTGTTTTGGATGTTTGGGGGTATAAATATGTTTATTTATTTGATACAGTTAGAGAAGTTTTTGGTACATAGCTAAGTGCCAGATATCACAATTCATTGAATTAAAGATGTGATGAAATGAAAGACACCACATGCTTGGTAAAAAGGGATGATAGCTCCAGTTAAACTACGACAAAGCCAAGGTGCCATTGTTAGAGTCCGACAGACTGCACCTTAGAATCGCATGGCTGTAGCAGTAGTGACTGTTATCATGAACAGATGTGTGGGAGCAGAGAGGGGCATCTTGGAGACAGATTCAAAGCCCCAGAGTGGTGGTACTTTATTCAAGCCCACCTTCATGTTGACTGAGCTCCCGCCCTGCTGTAGGCACTGTTCAAGTGTTACTATAACATGTGATGTGCTAGGAATAGCATCAGGCCTTGTTAATGCAGCATTCTACAAAATTCTGGCCTTCAGTTTTGCTGTCTACATAGTTAACTGGAGTAGGCAGATATAGACAGTGTATCTGACACCCCCTCCTCCAATCTTAAAGGATTCTTCGGCTATGTACATTATAGCAATGCCAATAGTGTGTTGAGAATGAATATTTGGGGAGAGCGCATCGTTGACATTTTGGTAAGAAACTGGGCACATGGAGAGATGCCATGAAACTTCTCATGTAGTGTCTCATGAACTGGCTTTTGGGGTCAGGATAGATTCTTAGATTGTTATTTGCTTCTGAAGTGCTATTAGCTTCTGCATGCACTATGCTCTTAGGGTAGTCTGACATCACAGAATGCATTGTATTCTGATTTTACAGATGAAAAAAAACCCCAAAGGTCAGAGGGGTTGAAGTGAGAGCTGTCATAGATTTCAGTGGCTTCTGTGTTCTACACTGTCAAGGTCACTTAGTCAACTCCAGTGCAGAGGACTGAGTAGGGAAAGCAATCAGAGGAACCTGGTGTGTCCTGGTTGTGCTGTCATTCCTTCATGGATTGAGAAGAAAGGACAAGTTGTATTTATGGAGATATAAGATGCTGTAAATTCTTCTTCATCTGTCTTCTTTCTCAAGAGTATATAGACCCCTTCAACTTGGGTCTTCGTTATGACTCAGAAAGGGAAATAGCTTGCCCAGTGTGACCTCTGAGTGTGATTTATGAAATAGAATGTATTCAAAATTTCCCCATATTGGAGCTATCCAATTTTCTCTAATGGCCTTCATCTGAGAGTTATGTCTATTCGTAGCAGTTACAACCAGCAAGTCATTAGCGTAGAGCACGGTGATGGTTAATTTTAGCACTGTGGGATCTGGGCCCAGTGGGGAAAGTCTCTCTCTTCTGCAAATCATAGATAAGCAACATTTGAACACTTGGATAATATTTATATCAGGGAAGGCTAGAAAGTAATCATTTAAAGTTTGAAAATGAAAAAGCTTTTGAATACTTAGAGTTGAGCTGGCAAAATGGCCTTTAGCTTCTTCCCTCATTTATGTACTTTTGCCAGAAGAGACATGGCACTATCTATCTGTCTGTCTGTCTATCTATCTATCTATCTATCTATCTATCTATCTATCTATCTATCCATCTATCCTCTCATTGGTATATACAGAATTCTCATTTTATACCAATTATGTATTGTGTCTTATAGAAAAATGAAACCTGATGTCCAAGATCACACACTAATTAACTTGGGGAGTCTAACCCCTGAATGTGTATTCTTAGTCCACAGAGCTCTTGTCAGGGAAGCTCAAAAGCTCAAGGAAGCCCCTTTTCAGGGAATAGTGCTCCTCAGGTCTCAAAGTTTTGGCCATCAATTCTCAGTTATAATCTTCAGGAAAAAATTGCCAGCTCAATTAAGTGCGTCCTGTGAAGCTTCCAAGGCACAGGGCAGCTGTGTAGGTGGTCTTTGCCCCAGAACCAGGGGCTGTATTTCAAGACTTACCATGGGGGCAGCCATAGGTTTCCTGATTCTACACAGGCTTTTGGTGGAGGCTGCATAGTGGTTTGTTTCAATGGGTGATGTATAACACATAGAGAATAAGTGGTTGTACAAATTAGGTCCTGGGAGACATGGGTTCCAGTAGGGATAGCTTGATACTGTGTGCCTTAGTGAGGGTTATTGTTTCTGTGATGAAACACCATGACCAAAAGCCACTTGAGGAGGAAAAGAGTTTATTTCACTCATGGTTCCATATAACAGTTTATTATCAAAAGCAATGAGGGCAGAATCTGGAGGCAGTTGCTGATGCGAAGGCCGTGGAGGGGTGCTGCTCACTGGCTTGCTCCCTGTGGCTTGCTCCACATGTTTTGTTACAGGCTTCAGGATTACCAGTAAGTGCACAATGTTTTCTCTCTCTGACTCTCTATAGATTCACACACATCCCTGAGCCAACTTACCTGTTCTGTCTTCTTACAAAGAAGGATGCCTTGAGGAACTTCATTTCCCTCACCACTCTGCTTCCCTGTTCTTGATAACTACAGCAAATCATAAAATCAGGCATAGCTATCTCTGATTTATAACTGGACACCAAATTTCCACGATTTTCTACTACAGACACTGTGAGGCCTCTATTGGTTTTCCTACAGCTCTCTCCTAGGCAAAGGCTTATTGGGATTTTCCAGGGAATGGTAAGCGGTTTATGGGGCATGTGGGCATGTCCGAGGCATAGCTGTGATATTCAGCAAAATCTTGATCTTATCTTTCTACTTGTCCACATTAACCTCTTCCATGCTTCTGTCACTCATCTGAAAAGCAGGGATGATGGAGTAGCCAAACTAAGGGAATCTGTTAAAGACCAAGCATAAAGTGTTGAGATCAGTGTAAGCAGCCAGGAAGTCTTTCTCCTCTCCTCCCTTTCATGATTATTGCTGTTATACTGTGCAAGGCGGCTGGTCTCGAGAGTCCCACAAGTTCTAATATCCTAACAGTATGATTTAAGCTCCCCTAGAAGACTGGACTATTTATTCCTGGGCAGCACAGTCTCTGTCCTGACAAGTCCGTGACGTGGTTTCATAGAATTTTTGTGGCTTTTAGGTCGAGTCTCAAAGGTAGATAGATCCAGGTCAACAAGAAGAGGGTTGGGTCCCCATCTGTACTTGGCTGAAGCTGTTCTGTATCACACAGTGCTGTGGAGACCTAGAGGGGCTAAGGCTTATTTAGTGAGTCCTAAGGTCTGTTCTGCCTGCTTCTTGGCTTCTGTGGCCTGACAGCTGTGAGGGGCTACCAGGGTTTTTCTCCAGGGAGCTGGAGCTTTCTATATTTCATGAGGCTTAGTCTGTTGGGCAGGGCCAGGTGGCATCCCGCTGGGTTTTGTGCACCTCCCCTGGGGCTGAGAGTCCTTGAAGTATCTGATTGCTGCAAGGCGCCTGGCACTGCAGCTAGCGACGCAGGGATAGCTCCAATGACTGTCTCTGTTCTTGCCCCAGATCTGAGACCCTGAGTTCAGATGTTGGAGGGAGTTAACAATGAGGGAGGCTCATTGTTAACTCAAAAGCTGTTCTCTATTCTTTCTTTTTCTCCCATGTTCCCAGGGCTCTAGTGCTCCCTCTAGAAGCTTCCACTGTCTTCTGAATCAAACTGCTGTTGCTGGTCTCCCTCGCTGGGCTTCATCCACGGCTCTGAAGCTCCATCCTAATTGTTTCGCTTCCTCACCCAAACATCTCCAGTGGCTCCGAACATCCACAGGATGGGAACTTAGAGACTAGAAACACCTGGATCTTTCATGTCCAGGACTGTACAGCACGCCTCCTCCAGCTTCACGAGGGACACCCAGGTTCCCTAAATTCTTGCTACATTTTCTGCTACAGCCCAGACCGCCCAGCTGGCTCTGAATATCACTGTCACATCCTTAGCTGACAAAAATCTCAGCTTGCCTTTGAGGATCAGCACAGATCTCACCTCCTTCTCTCCTTGCTGAGAACGACCACCCTGTTTCCTGTATCCCATTGGGGCTGTATTCCTTTAAAGTCTGCCGTATTTCAGAATGTTCCACTTTCCAGAAACACCTGCTCCCAGAGCTCATGATGCTCAAGATCTGGTTTTTACTGCTTATTTTCCTCCTTAATCTTCCTTCTGCTCCTTTCCTTCCTCTGCTTTTAATAATTCCAGATTCTCCTTTGGAGTTTTAGTATTGGGACTGTGCTCCAAGGAGGTTTTCATGGCGCTTTCTCCCTGCTGTCTGACTTTGTACTCTCAGGTGTCCTCCAGATCTCTTTTGATTATCTGTCAGTGCAATTTTCATGAAGCATCCTGACTGTCCATTGGTTCGTTCATCTGTCCGTCCAGAAGAGCTTCATAAACATAGATCTGTGGGTGGGAGGGGAAGCTGCCCAGCTGGGCATGATCAGACAGCGAGGACTACAAGAACTTGGAAGGGACAGGCGCCATTATCTTGTGGCTGGGAGGATGCTGCGTGTGTGCTATGCAAAAGCCCCACCCCCATGATAGTTCTTCTGAATACTTGGGCAACACTGAAATGGTTACCATTGTCTATCAGTGAGGAAGCTGAAGTAACTTCAACAACATCTCATCTAGCCAGTCAACAAGTACTTTTTAACCAGACAACTTGTAGCAGACAACTTGTCGAGAATGGAGGAGGCAGCACCGAGCAGGCAAGGCCTCTGTGCCTGCCCCAGGACCCTCAGGGGAGAGATATACTAAGTTGCTAATGTTGTAGTTAAGTTTGGTAGGTTCAGTGGAGGAGAAACACTGAAGGTCTTGACTCCACCAGCTGAGGAAGCCCGCCCTGGGGAGTGGTGCTCTGAAAGGTCATAGGGATAACTTGGTGAGGAAGGTGGAGGTTAGGCTGTCATAGAAGAGAGTGCTTGGGAAGAGAAGATGTGGGTGCTAAAACGATGAACAATAAGCAGAGTGGCTGGATGGCAGAGAGGGACAGATGAGAAGTTAGAACAGTGTTCAGGGGTCAGATCTATGGATTCTAGGTGGGCTACCCAGAAAGAAGATTTGACCTTGGTGTAGCAGTAGGAAGCCCAATGTGGTGGGGGTGAGGTTGTGGTTAATAGTGAGATGATATGATTTGACTTGTGCTATAAAGCGTTGTGGAAGTGTATTGAGAAAGGTTTGAGTTGAGTAAATCTGGAAGACCCTGGTGACCTCCAGAAGTTCTCTCCTGGATTAGAATGATAAATGTCAGGGGATAATGAAATATTGGAGAATGAGGGAAATGAAGCTGTTTGGGATTATTTGTAGGCTGTACATGTAGAACCTACTAGATTTTATCTCCTAGGCATTTTGTACAAATTCACAGATTAAAGAAGAAAATTGTAATAAAAACACATATTTCAGGGCTGTTTCAAAGAGTCACCTGCATACCAGCTACTGAAAAACCTGATTTTCCTGCAAACACAGGCTCCAGCAAGAAACCTCTCATGTTCAAAAGCTCTATACAATTGATAAAGCTGAGGTCTTTTGTTTCTGTTCTGTGTGACCAACTGCATTTGTTACTACTGCAAAGCGTTCAGGATACAAACGCCCAGCCTTTTCTGTTTAAATATCATAGCATGAAAATTCATGATGGTAGGGGTATTTCTCAGATGTAGGAGGTAGAAGCATGTGTCAGAAACCAAAGAAACAATATGTCTATGGATTATCTTAATGCCTATAGTATTACAGTTCTACAGATGAGAAAGAGATATGGAGACATTAGGACAGTCCTATTGACCTCCCAAAGGAAGCCGTATTCTCTAAGATCCTCTAAGAGACATTTTAGCTCCAAAGGTCCCATCACTTACAACCTGTGTGCTATGAAGTCTTGGAGAAAGAGGGATCAGTGCCATATCTGATGGCCCTGCTTTCTCCCTCCTCCTCCAGGCAACCTCCTGGTGCTGCTTCTGGAACTTAGCATTTTCCACAGTGTTTACTGTCTCTTCAATGGTCAGTTGTACTGAACTCCTCAGATTAAACAATCCCAGCTGTGCTGTGAGCTAGCTCCAGACTGTCCCATTAGACAAGAGCAGAAACACCCTTTGCTGCTGGTTCTAGTGGAATACTTTAGTGTAAATAGTCTTGACTTCCTGCGGGGAGACCAGTTGCCTTAGCCAAGTGGAGGTAAGCAAAGGCTGCCCTTATGGGAGCTGAAACAGAACTAAGCCACCCAAATTGATCTATTGAGTTGAACGAAGCCAGAGATACTCAAGGCTTCAAGTCCTCCTGAGCAGACACTCATGGGGCAGGAGACACAGTGAGCGAAAGCACAGACCAGGAATCCACAGAGTGACCCAGCGGAGGCCGGATGATTCTTTCCTGTTTACATCTGTGCGTGCCCTTTTCACCTCTTCTACATTTCTCAACTCCATTTCCTAAGAAAAGGACACTTCCTTGTTCACCTACCCAAGTGCAATGCCAGAGCCCTTAGACTGTACTCAATTCCCAGAAGCTTCTGGAGTAGGTGTTAGTAGCTGAGGAAACTACTGTCACAGAGGCGTGCTGATTTTTCAAGGTCATGTGCTAATAAGGTAGGGCCAGGGTCTGAATTTATCACTGTCCCCCTTGTGCATTGTGCTGTTTAAGCTCTTTCTTTGATAACAGTAAGAAGTAGGGTGTCCCCTTGAATCTGTCCTTGGTTTCCTGATAGACTATATAGCTTTGGGTTGGTCTTAACTCTCTGAACCTTTGCTCATAAGAATCTCAGATGTCCCCAAGGGACGTTCTCAGTCTGGGAAAAGACACGGGGTTCAAGAGAACACCCTAATAAATGTTTGTTAGCCTGTGCGCTCACCTGCATCCCAGCTGGGCAGTTCTCAATGAAGATCATGCATTAGAAATCGCTGCCAGAATGTTGTGGTTTCCAAGCTATATTTATAGAATCTTGTCACAGAAACTCAAACATTTGTCTGCATCTAGGTTTCTGCTCATGACTACCATTTTTTCTCAGAGTCCCTCAGATTCAGTGGAATCAGATCCAGATGTTCCTCCGGTGTTCCATGGAGGGCTTCTCCTTGGCTTTCAGAATCTTTTGGTTTGCACTGTAAAAGGCCTTGATGCTTGCCAACCATCTCTCAGTCTTCTAACCTACTGTAGTTAGACTTTGATTCTCTCTTCATTTTTTTTGTCTCTTTTCTTCTTTATGATAAAGAGAGAAGACAAAAATGTCCTCTTACTGTCATCTCATCACATGTGAGATTTTATCCCGGGAAACTGGGATTTTCCCTGATACTCTCTATGTTCTAGGACCTTCTAGGGCCTCCATGACCCAGAACATTATAGGTGATTGCCAATGCTCTTGGTTGCCTACCAGAATAAGTTTGTAAGACCTGTAGTTGAAGACACCACACATTTAGGTTATATGACATTGAGAAATCAAGTTGGATCTGATCTGGAATTTCCTTTGTGCTGGCTAGCTTTCACAGTGCTGGAAGATGCTATTTAAGCAGCTAAGGGGGGAAAATATCAACATTCCTACCCAACTGTGCATCCCATGAGCTGCACCCAGGACCTGCCTGGTAAGATATGCCTACCAGTGTAATAGTATTGCTGTTAAAATATACTCTCTGCTTGATTAGAAGCCTACTACTCTACAAGAAGAAAATGATGAAGGAATGTGGAGAAAATTCCTTCTGAAGCACTGTAGGGGTGAGGTGAGGTGAGAGGAGACTACCTGGGCAGTTAGTTTCATGAGGGAGGAGGAGCGATCCTGTAACGTGTTACAGGGAGGTTCAGGTGAGCCGAGTGCAGTCTCAGGTTTGGGACTGGAAGTCTAAACTCATCCTTTCCTTTGGTAAGCTTTTGGCTGTGCAGAACAGAGACCTTCAAGTCAAGAAGGACTTCAGAGACACGAATTTGTATGATCTTAGATGTAGGAAGGGTGGAGGCAGACCAGACTACAGGATTAGCTGATTCAGAAGGCCTGTGATTTGGGACCCAGGCAATTTCTCTCTGCGCACCAGCTCTGTTCTGTAGCTAGCTCCTCTCATGACCGCATAATGCTCATACTGAAGTGGATTTGCATTATCTTCTGGGCATGGCAGGAGAGAGACTGTCTCACCTAGTGGTTCTGCTTAGCAAAAGGAACTTTACCTAGGATTCTCTCAGTCATGACTCAGTAGCCTGAACTGAGCCTTAGGTCACATCCTGAGCCTGCCACTTGCTGTTCAGGTGAAATGATGTCATCTGAAATGGGATGTATTTGGCTCCTCTTTTAGTATGAGTATGTTCAGCACAGTGTTTGCTGGCCTGTGTGTCGGTCACACAGCAAAAGGGCAAATATTTGGCAATAGGACAAAGGGAAAGATCGTAGGGGGTTGTAGTAAGCCAGGGATTTAGAAAGAAGGTCAGGGCTGAGATCTGCCTTACCTGTGTGAGGATATCAGAGTGTCAGTCAGCTCAAAAGAAGAGGAGGCCTGGGAGACCTCTGTCACACCTCCTTTGGCTCCTTCTATCCTAGATTTGAGAACTGAAGAGACGGTAGTGCCTCTCGCAATAGACCCACCGTGGCTTGTCTTTTCAGGGTCCCGACCGCTGTGGGCAGGCATTGCTGCAGATTGGGGTCAACATGATGGCCCTGCCTGGAGGCCGCCACCTGGATTCCATTCCCCTGCAAGAGCAGAGGTAAGTCAAGAAGCTTATCCTACTCGGGGAGGAATTGCAAGGGGATCTGGTCCTTGGGAGCCACCTTGAAAAGAGTGGTGTGGGCAGAGGGAGGGAGGTGGTATAGGCAATGTATGAAGACAGAAGGCTCAAGAACAGTTAGTCTGGAGGAAAGATGCGAGGCCACCAAAGGTGGCTGCACCCAGCCGGAAAGCCCACAGAGAGCTGTCAGCGCAGGATTGCCTTGGCAGGCCCTGGAGGTCTGAACCGCAAGTAGAGGTGGTAGTCCAGGGTGTAGCATCTAGGCCTGATGAGCTGTTCCTGGGGCTGCCCTGACCGACAGGAAGGCTCAATGCCCCGAGAAATTCTTCAGGCTCGGGAAACTGGGGCAGTTGGTAACTCTGAGGTAGGGCCGCTCCCTAGAGGAGCTATGCAACCTGACTTCTGGCAGCCAGGTTAGTCTTGGATCCTTCGCAACCTCCATCATCCAAGGAGCATTGTCTTTAGCCTTATCAGCCAGCATTAATTAAAATGCTGTTTCTTTTTGGATTATTTGGAGAGGGGTATTTTGATGGTTTGTTTAGAGAAAACATAATCCTGTTAAGTCCTGTATGTATGTATGTATGTATGTATGTATAGGTAGATAGACAGACAGACAGATAGTTGTATTAATAGACAGATGATGGATGGTAGGTGGGCATGTAAAAATAATGTGATGCTTTAAAACAAAAAGGATGGGTTATTCACTAAATCTCCCTTGTGGGACAGAGCTAATCAGTCTATATGAAACCATGGTGTGCTCTCATAAAGCCACCAGTAGAAGAGCTGTAGGGATTTGACACACAGTTCTTGAATGCACCCTAAGACACAGAACACAGCTAGAAGTGTGATCTGAAGTTTCTTATATATCCAGAAGCAGAAAATAAGGGATCATATCATTGCATGTAGTCTGTTTGGTGAAACTCAGAAATGGTGAGATATGGCTGTCAGGCTGCCTGAGTGACAGGGCTGTTTCGGCTTGGGACAACTGGTGGTAGAGCCTTCCTGAGATCATCAAGTGTGGTCATCTATGGTTTTACTTCTTTTTTGTTTGTTTTGTTTTTTGTTTTTATTTTTTTTAAATTTATGTAATTTTCTTTATTTTATTTGCATTGGTCGGAGGGTGTCAGGCCTGGAGTTACAGACAGTTGTGAGCTGCCATGTGGGTGCTGGGAATTGAACTTGGGTCCTTAGGAAGAACAAACAGTGGTCTTAACCACTGAGCCACCTCTCCAGCCCCCTATGGTTTTACTTCTTATTCACCATGTGGCTGGTGAAAATTCTGGAGTCCCATCTGTCCTCCAGTCCCCTCATGTTTAAATGGGGGTAATGACAGTCCATACCATGCAGGCTTGGTGTAGCACTAATCAGATTAATATAGGCAAAATACCTAAAGTCATGTAAGAGTATTGTTTAACACGTGTCTGCTAATGGCAGGGTCACTTTGCATAGGTGTTGTTAGAGAATTCTTCTGGGGCCCTCCCTTCTGGCCCTCTTCCCCACCAGTGAGTGACCTCACCAATGCATAAGAAAACACAGACCTTCAAAGTTTAGAATTGTAAACCTGGACCAACTGGGAGAGTGTACAGTCTGCCCTCCACTGCGCTGCCACCTCTGCCCAGTGTGACATTAAGTTAGACCATGGAAAAGCAGTCGTCCTAGCAATGGGGTCCTGAGAGAGCCAGACAAAGCCTGTTCTAGGGCTGGAGAAGCCTTTAGGACAGGGGTGAGGAGGTCAGACTGCCTCAGCTTGACTCTGGTTTCTGCTCTAACTGAACTTTGATTTCTTTATCTGTGAATTGTGAAAGATTTGTACTTATGTCAAAGGTCTCTAATGAGACTATAAATTCTCTCTCTTCCTCTTTCTGTCCCCCTCTCTCTCACACATGCACACACACACACACACACACACACACACACACACACACACACCAGGGTGGAAGGTAAAACCTGCTGGCACATAGAAACTCTTCTACTGGTTAGCTTGCCCTTCAGATGAGGAATAGCTCCCCTGAATAAAGGATACAGGGTCAGATCTTGACAGCCTTTATGTCTCCCTGGTTACCCACTGACCCTTCTTTTCCTCTCTCCAGCTTCCAGTGCCCTCAGAAGTTTTAAGGAGAAGCAGAAGTCAGATTGCATGAATGTGATATAGGAATCTAGTTTGCCTTATCCAGCAGGCACCTTGGAAACTCCAGGCATTCAGACTGTGCTTGTATAAGAGCTGTGACCTGTGCAAAAGGCTGATTACAGTGTCTTCATGTATTTCTGTGGGGCAGTGAGTCCAAAGTGGGGCGGTGGTGGCATGCTTCTTTTTACGTATTCCTAATCTAGCTTGGCGATACTGAAGGATAAAACCACTGGGTCTGGAGACCTGTCTATCATCTATCATATATGTTCTGAGCTTTGCTCACAGGGAAACAGTTCATTCTTACAGGATGTTGGAGGGTCTTAGTTTGTTCAACTGGATTCTATATTATAGGCAGAGCGTGGCAGAGAATTGCACCATGGTCCTTACAGTAAGATGAAGGGCTGGGCTTACCCAGGGTCCATCACATCATGGGCTCACATACACAAGCACTTTCTATGGCATGTTGCTACTCCCAGAATTTTCACTGTGGCCAATGCAATCGTTGTGGTCTCTATTTTGCAAGCGAGAGTCATAGATTAGGTTCTCTGGGAAGCAGCCTTTGAGGTGGTGTTCAAAGTCCAGAATAGATGTTGGGAGGCTCATTGGAGGTCAGTGTTTGTGGGAGGGAGAGGGCTGGGTAGAGGGTTAAACTGCATTGTGGTGCTGGCTCTATGGCAATTCAGTAGACCTCACAGGGAGTTTCGGAATCAGAGTTTTTCATTGTTCCAAGTGGCTAGTACTTTGGGTACCACCTTTCTCTGTCATTGGACAGTAAAACAAAAGCCAAGAGGCTAGAACTGCTCTTCTGATTCACATCAGGCAAAGTGAAGTTCAAGGAAAAGAGTGAAATGAAACTACAGGTTTCACCAATCAGAAGCCACCAGTCACTTTCCCACTTTCCAATTCTGGCCAGCCAGGGAGAATTTCTGTTTCCCTTGTATGTTTAGCATATAAGAGCCCACAGCCCTGTACCCTCTTTGCTCAAATAAACTCTGTGCATCAGTTACTTCCTTGTAACTGTGACAAAATACCAGACATAAAACAACTTAAAGAAGGAAAGGTTCATTTTGGCTCACAGTTTAAGGATGCTGTCTATGAAGAAGAAGACAGGTTAACTTGAAATAGCCAATCACATTGTGTGCATAGTCAGGAAGCAGATAGAGCTAAATCAGCATTTCACAACCTTCCTGAGGCTGTGACCCTTTAATACAGTCCCTCATGCTGTGGTGACCCAAGCCATAAAATTATTTTTATTGCTACTTCATAACTGTAAGTTTGCTATTGTTATTAATTATAATGTAAATATCTGTGTTTTCCAATGGTCTTAGACGACCCCTGTGAAAGTGTAGTTTGACCCCTGAGGGGGATCATGACCCACAGCTTCACAACCAGTAGGAGTAAAGACGGTGCTTGGCTTGCTTTCTCTGTTTTTTTCAAACCCATGAGGTCCTGCTGCTTATATTTATAGTGTATCTTCCTAGATCATCTAGGAAGTTGCCATCTAGAAACTTGCCCATAGTCATGGGCAGAGGTTGGTCTCCTAGGAGACTCTAGACCAGTATTCTCAACCTGTGGGTTGCAACCCCTTTGGGGGTTGCATATCAGATATCCTGCATATCAGATTCATACCGTTGTAACATTACAGTTGTGAAGTACCAATGAATAATATTATGGTTGGGGGGTCACCACAACATGAGGAACCGTATTAAAGGGTCACAGCATTAGGAAGGTGAAAACCACTGCCCTCGGCCCAGGCAAACTGACAAGCAATATTAACCATCACAACGTGTGAAATAGATTCTGTCCACAGTGTCTCTCTGAACAAAGGCCTGATATGGCCAGGCTCCGAGGACATGCCCATAACAGCTACAGACTGCAGGTTATGATGCTTTCAGCAGCTATGCACCAAATCTTTCCGGAAACAAGAAGCTTGCAAACACTGACTAGCCTGCACCCCACTGGAAAACGGAGGCTTGAGAGGGTGACAGAGCTGCTAAGAGGCGGAAGCCAGTCTGTGTTTCCACAGTGTTCTTGGAGCACTACACAAACATGTCACATTCCCAACTATTCAAGCAGTCGTATGTTTATTAGCCTCCTGTGAAGTTATTGCACAGATATTTATTGAGCATAAATCACATACCTTGTATGGTACAGTGTAGCTGAGGGGAACTCATAATGCCCTGGCTGGAGGACATGGTCCCTGTCAGCAAGAAACTCACACTCCATCCAGTGACTTTCCTTTGATTGAGTTAGATTTACAACACCTTTGACCTTTCACCGAGTGTCAATCTTTGTTTTGTAAATTCTTTTTAACCAAAGTTTGAGATGACCAGGGCTGGGTGCCTCTGTAGCCAGTGATGAGTGGTCCCCTGTTTGTCCAGCCTGTTATGGAGACCTGGTAGGGGCCATTGCAGGCCAGCCCATCTCTGAGTCAGTAATGGCTTACATGTGTGCTCCCTGCTCTGCGGCTGCTATTCCGCTGCTGAGGGTCACTTTCTGTGCCTGTGGAGTGTGTAGACTGTAATTGTCAATGGGATAATTGTATGTTTTTCTGTTGTTTCAGCCAAAAGGCAGACCAATCAAAGCTAGAATTAAATTCCCTCCCTTCTCCCGTTTCCCAGGAGAAATCCACAACAACATGGTGTGTGACCTTGAAAGGCAGACAGTGACTCAGTAGTTATTTTTAAGAAGAGGTTGAATATAAATTCCCATAGGCTTCTGGGAACTGGGCTTACGGAGGCACTGAATGCTGTTTGCTGCATGTTCCCTCTGAGCTCATCTCTGCCATACTTCCAGTGCGAGCCTGGGAAACTGAGACCCAGAGTGTGTTCCTCTCCAGGTGCCTTCCCCGTGTTTGAGGAGTCATTTCTTCCCTGGCTTCTATTTCACCCATTTCCTCCCACCCTGCCTGCAGGAATTTTCTATGGTAGGGATCTGTAATAGAGAAACAATTCCATTCCTTTTATTCCTTTCATCAAGTGAGAGTACGTGCTTGCTTGATTTGGGACATGACACTTTATCCCACAACGAATATCTTCAGCACCCAAGGACTAAACAAGTATTTCATTTACGTTTGCTCTCCTGGCTACAATTAGAATGAACATTATAGGAGCTCAATAAGGGATTGTTGAATGAGTAAATGTTTATCAAATGTTTAATGGCCTGAGGAGATGGCTAAGTAAGTATGAGTGCTTGTTCTGCAAGCATGAGGACCTTAACTGGAATCCTCACCGCCCACATAAAATTCCAGGCATAGCCACAAGGTGCCTGCAACCCCAGCATTGGCAGTGTGGAGCCGACAGGCACATCCTGACTTCTCCCTGGCTGTCCAGTCTATCCAAACAGCAATCTTCTAGTTCAGTGGGAGGCCCTGTCTCGAGGCAATAAGGTGATGAGTGGTAGAGGAGGGTGCTGATTCCTAGTCTAGCACCTGGACTCACACGCATGGGCAGACACAACCAGACTCTTGCACATGTCTCCCTACCCCAAATCCCCACAGATGTGTAATGAACAAACAGAGCCCTTTGCTAGGGAGCTTCAGGTGAGCAAGAGAAATTATGCGTGGCTTGGCAATGGGACTTGGTTCTTTTCCCTTGGACTTTTCTTTGGTTTCCAGCAAGCTAGCCTTTCTTCTTCCCTGCCTCCCATCCTCTTTACCTTCCTTCCATTCTTTTCTCCCTCCCTTCTAGTCTTCTTTCTTTCCATCCCTTCCTTCTTATTCTTCTTCTCTTCTTTCAGAGAAAAGTGTCATTTGGAGGGAAAAGGTAAGCTACTTATCTTGTGAACTCTGAGTGCGAGCCAAAGGTTTAATTGGTTGAAAGAGTCAGGATTGAGAGAGACCTTTTTTTTCATCTAAAGAAGAATGATTCAGAAATAGTTCTAGCCTTTGCTTTTGAGTGCATTGGAGGAGAGAAAGTCTATAATTTGCTCATCAAATCTCATGTGGGAAAGCCTAGTGCAACAGGGAGCACGGGTTGGGAGCCAGAGGCCAGCCTGCCACCAACTTGCCGCGTGTTCTTGGGCAAACCTCTTCCACAGTTCAGTTTTTCTCACCCAAGGGATGGGCGATGCTACAAACTCCCCTGGCTCTTCCCTAGATTGAATGTTCCAGGAGTATAGGACCGAGTTTTAGATGGTTTGTCCATTTTTGGACAAAATGATCTTAAGTAGCACAGGGCCGGGAAAGCAGTTGTATTGACTAGCAGGAGGCCTCCGATGAGATAGGTGGTCAGTGGGGTTTAGCATCTGCCCTGTAGCTGGGGTGAAAGTGTGGAGTTCACTAGTTTTGGAGTCCTTTCTGAGGGTCGCCTCTGTTTAGCTTGTATGGAACTCCTTGGTACAACTGGAAGTATGGTAAGGAAGAATGTTTCGCCCTGATCTGTTGGAGTCTAGTGCTGATAAGCCCACAGATGAAGGCATTCCAGCAGGCTTCTGAACTGTACCCAGTCACTTTCAAACTCACCTCTACCCCTTTGGCTACCTTTGGCAACTCACCGCTTCCCCAGTGCATGATCCCATGACTCTCCTTTTGGGCATTTGATACTCCTTCTGTCTGGAGCTACTTTCTCTCACATACCACTACTTGAGAGCATGCTATGATGATGGGAAACTTACAGGTATACTCTAGTCAACCCCTTTCCTTTTCTCCTGCAACTCTCTGCTGACTCCTATGCACCATGTGTAACATATACTCGGTGGAAGGAACACGTCTGCTTAACAAAAGGTCCAACTCTCCCAGAGATCATATTCTGGTATTATCTTAGTGACTTTCCAGTTGCCGTAATAAAGCACCATGACTAAAGCAATTATGAAAAGGTTTGGGGCTGGTGATTCCAGAGGGTTAGGGTTCATCGTGCCAGAGACAGCATGGGTGTGGGTAGCAGACATGGTGGCTGGGGCTGACAGCTGAGTGCTCACACATTTTCAGCCTCAAGTAGGAGGAAAGAGAGCGAACTCAGAATCTCTCAGAGGTTTGAAGCCTCAGATTCTGCCTCCAGCGGCATCCTAGAACGCCCAGCCCAGTGTGCTCAGTAGCCTTTGTGCACTATTTCTCAATGCTTTTTCTACAGGAAAACATTTCTTTACAGACAGCTCGCTTTGCATGGCAAGTGGAAATGAGTGAGACAGAGGAATCCAAGTTCTAGACTTGGAAGGCATTGAAATGAAAATTCCACTTGAAGTATGAAGAAATCAAAACGAGCCAGGCAGAGAAGAGGTGTGGCGTTCCACTATTGACTCCAGAGGTTCGGAGAACCCTGTACACAGGACCAGTGGGATAAGCTAGGAATGTGGAACTGATACCAGGAGCTGGAGGCTGGTGTCGGTCTGCCAAGGTGGGACTATTATTCCCTCTGGTATGGAAAGGATTAGACTTTTTCCCAGTGGTAGACTTCAAAGAATGAAGAGAGAAACCCAAGAGTGGGGTGAGGACAGGTGGTGAGCCCCCAAGACTCCCCCTGCAGCTTCCCTGCTCGGCTACAGAGTCATCAGAGATCTATAAAAATGGGAGCAAGCTAACAGAATGGCCCTGAAGTCTAGCATATCCCTTTGCTTTTCAGGAAGAAATGAGTGAAGGATTTGGGAAGTAATTAGCACCCTATGGGCTGTAGATGGTCCCAAGCTTTACCGAGGCATCGCTATGCAACATAAGAACATAATGGAAGGAGCTGATCTTGGGTCTTAGGGTTGAACCATCAGCTAAATTACTGGACACCGTCCAAGGGTACAGCATAATAGAGAAGATCAAAGCTCTGGTCTCACAGTTTCTGAGGTTTGTTTCCACTGCTTCTCTGTGTGACACTGGCTAAATCAGTTTCAGTGAAGGTAGTTTATTGGGATCGCTCTGAGTGTTAAGGTGAGCAGCTGAGGCTGAATCAAACATTCAGCACAGTGGCCAGGAAGTTTGTTAAAACAGTTGCAAGTGGGGTCTTAGACTGATTACACAATGTCCCTAAGTCCCTAAGTCCCCAAGTCCCCGCTTCTGCATCTGTAAGGTGGAATGGCCCTCTCCGACCACCAAACGACCTCAAAGGCTGACACATAGTGGGTGCTCTGTAACTGGCAATCCTTCACTTGTTGGGTGAGCAGTCTAGTCCTCTGGCCTAGAGCGGTTCCGGAGAAATGTGTTAGGAGTGCATCAGCTGGCACTGGAGTTCCTTAAGATGAGGTTCTGTAACTCCCTCCCCTCCTCCAACTCCACCCTGCGTAATTCCAGCCTAAATAGCATCATCTGGCTGGGAGTCTGGTGTGCGGACAAGATTGTGGTTGCATCTGGAGTTGTGTTTGCAGTCTGCAAGACTCCAGATTGTCCAGATCTGGGGGCTTAGTCACCTCAGTCTAGATGTCTAGGAAAACCTCTGTCTGAGAGTAACAGAGGAGCAACATGGGGAACAGAATATCTTCAGGGACCTGGCAGAACTCCTAGGAACCCCACCCTGGGAGACACTCTCACCCTGCTCCCCAGGCACAGGAATGATCTTTAAAGCACCAGGTTCAGATTCCTGTTATGTTATCGTGGTTATGGCAAAAACTGAACCCCAGTTCTAGCTCTGGCCCCTCTGTCTCCTTGAGCAGAGACCCTACAAGCTCCTGACTGGTGATTTTCCACCATGAAGAGAATGTGACTCATTGCCAGGCCCTCTGCCTTGACCTCAATTTTCAATTCTCCTCTGTGTGAGTAATAGGATCAGTTGTCTGTACTTGCAAAGGACAGATTTCATGCACAGGGAGACGGCAGCTTGAAGTTCATGGCTGAGGACAGTTAAACCACTAGAAGTCAGGGTGTGGCAAGGGCAGCAGAAGCCCCACCACATAGCCAGAGCTGCCCTGGTTAACTAGACATTTTTATGTTGGGGTCAGTCAGCAAATCCAATAGAGAGGTGGGGCCCAGAGATCCAGAGAGCTAATGACAGAGAGTCAGGCAAGCTATGCAATTATAGGATGTTCAGTGCAAACATAGTCCAAACCTTAATGAGCCACAGTCCCTAGACTCTGAAATTGAGGAGAGCAGTTCGTTCTGTGGCGGCACAGTGACCAAGGCTGGCTGTGGCTGAGTTGATGCTGGGGCTGCATCTGGGGAAGGGGGCGTGTTACCTTGCTTGGTTTCCTCCTCAGGAGATGCTGAGGACTTTTAGATATACATCTCTACAGGGCCTGGTTTCCCCTTCTGCAGTGGCCTGTGGACCCTACTTATAGTACCTCCTTGCTCTGCAACCAAACAAAATGAAAACCAGCTCCTGCTTGGCTGTGTTTCCTGTCCCAAGACAGGGAGCTTCGGCCACTGGGATCTGACATCCAGGGATCAGTTTTGTTCTCTCTTTCCCTCCCACCCTCCCACTCCTTCATCCACTTCTTTCAATCCCCTGGCTCTGTTGTCAGTCAGGCTGTGCTCTCTTCCATCAGCACATCTCTCAGGCAGCCCCCTGACTGGAGTTTAATCCTGCTTTACTCCTTCTCCTACTGACTTATTTCACCGTTGCGTCACTCCTCTGCCTGAAAATGCCATCAGTAGCTCTAAATATGCTCAGGGATAAATCCAAATTCCTAAACTTACTGCATTCAAGGTCTTTGATCAGGGGCCAGTCAGTCTCTTTGGACCCTTTCCTTGCCACCCCCTCACAGGCCTCCTGTTTTAGTCGGTGCAGCTCCTGCTATATTACTAATTTAGTTCTCTTGGCCTCCGGACATCATATCCTCCTCTGTACAGAAATCCTCTGACTCTTGTCATTTTGGCCAGCTCCTTTCCTCTGAGAATAGGGGGAATGAGATTTCCTTTGTGTAAATATTCTCAGGTGAGGTTAGGCTCCATTTTCTGTAATCATGGGCTACCGTTTCACAGCTTCTTGATGACAGCCTGTTTAGTGAAGCTAAGACTTGGGCCCCGGAGGCCTGGGTTTGAGTGATGGCTTGGTACTTCCTACGTGTTCTTCCCTGATGAGGCCAACGTTGCCTCATCCGGAAGTAATAATAGCCCTTCTCTCACAGTGCTTCGGCCAGGATGAAAGGACACAATATAGATAGGGCCTTGGGATCCCAGTTGGCTTTTCCTGGACCTTAACACATTGGCTGCTGTTAGGATCATTTCCAGGTTTGATTGGTGGCATTGCCTGGCCTGCTTGAGGTGTTCATGAGCTTTGTTGGGACTGAGAGTTTGTCTCTCTCAGCTTTGGAGTCTCTACTGGTATAAGGGAAGTATGTAGAAAACAACTGAACATAGCTGAGGCCTGGCACATCCTGGATGGGGGACTCAGTAGGATGGGCAACTTCTATGAACTGGGGACCTGTTAGAGGACAGAGCCAGCAGTGCAACTCAAAGGAAGAATTTTCTGTTCTTTAGGCCTTCCCATAACTGGAGGCAGGCAATTTGTGCTAGAGCCCAAGTCTTGCCTGATAGATGAAATGGGTTCTGTTCATTGGGCTGGAGGGTAAGGGGGCTTCAGAAGCCCAGCAGGTGGCAGAGTGGCTGGCTGGGAAATCCTCTGCGGATACCCTACTTTCTTACTTGCCTTTTGCAGAATGACACAGTAGTCTTTGGATGGCCGCTGAAATGTGAAGACTCCTATATGGGCCATGTTGGGAAAAGGAAACTTTTTTTTTGAGGTAGGGAAAAGAAAAGATCAAGGAAGGCACAGCTCATTCCTGTTTAATGTTTACACGGAGCTCCACGGCACAGTCGTGAAGCCGGAGCCTGAGGTAGGGACAGCTGAACTAGAATTTCTGTGTGGGTGGATGCATGTGGTTTCTCTCACCTGAGGACACTGCACCGTTGCAACAGAGAACAGCTCTTTGCAAGATGCTTTAAGGTAGTGCTTAAGAACAAGGCTCTTGAGTCTGAAGCATTGGGTTCAACACCTCACATCGCTGCTTCTGGCCTGTGTGATGGCTTTCCCAGCCTCACTAAGCTTCAGTTTACAAATCTCTAAGAGATCTTCAGAGAACCCCTTCCAGGGTCCTGGGGGGGCTGATGTGATGATAATGGGGAGCACCATGTCATGACTGGCCTAGGGCCTGACCCAATACATGCTGCTAAATCACTAAGAACTTTTTTCTCGCTGGATTCCCATCCCCCTATGAAGTAGACAGCTACAAGTGTTTGTCATTTTCATCACAAGGTATTAAAGCCTATGAACACACACACACACACACACACACACACACACACACACACACACACACACA
>NW_026596088.1:12464150-12497408 GCF_907164565.1 Psammomys obesus | reverse complement strand
ACACACACACACACACACACACACACACACACACACACACACACACATATGGGGAACAGCTTCAGCGTGGTAGGCATTCTGGACCTGCTAGGCACACACAGGCTAGATTGGCTCAGGTATTGCCCTGGACAAAGAAGTGTTTACATGACCCCAAGTTATTGGCATATAAACTAGGTATAATATCAAATGTTTATTAGTTTATATACTCAGGAATAAATTTATCTTAAAGCAATTCTTTGTACACATACAGTTTTATCAGGTATAAAGACATATCTACATGCTAAGGAGATTCCATATGTTGTTTCTTTTTGCATAACAAATTAAATCTTAGCTGAGTGTCTGACCTCACAAAGCATAGTGCAATTTCTATGTTTTTAGAGTTGACTAATATTTTGACTTTATAATTAAATAATTTTATTATTGTCGGTACTGAGAATGTATCAGAAGTATGCCTGTGTCATTTCAGAAACTGTTTGAAATTCTATCCTATTCCCAAGCCAAAATTAATGATTATTCAAAATGAAACTCAAATTAGCAACTCAAGCAGCAATTTTAAAGTCAAGCCGTCTAACACAATCCAAGGATATATACTAATTTGTTATTTACATACTGAGGATGATGATAGGAAAATATTACAAGTTTTTGTCTTCCAGAGTAGAACCACCGTGTCTCCCCGAGAGCAGAACACTGTGTGTGTGCTGGAGAAACACTGCAGTTACATAACTCTGAGCTGAGGTGGCTCGTGCAGACATGGGACATATGAGACATGAGCTCGTCCAGAAGGCTCCACCAGAAGAGATGAGTCAGTACATGAGGAGAAGGTGTGGGCAGGCAGTCAGGACTGAGAAACTGAAAGGACTTGGGGACACTGATGAGGAGGAAGGTAGAGGTAAGAGAACTGATGCCCAGAGCAAGTGTCTGGTGCAAGGGGTGCGTCACCCTTAAGACGGGCAACTGGGGGGATGGCATACACAGTGGCTCTTAGTCAGGCCTCCCTTCTGCCCACATCATCACAGACTCTCAGACACACACAGAGCCAACCCACACATAACCATCACAGAGGCTATGAGGTAAGGCGTGGTCTGGAGAAATGGTTCAGTAGGGCAAACGCACTTGCTGCTGATCCTGATTACCTCAGTTTGATCTCTGGGATTCACATGGTGGAAGGAGAAGAGTGAGCTGCCACAAGTTGTCTTGTGAGTTCCACATGTGTTCATGTCAGTGTTCACACGTGCAATAAACAAATAAATATTAAAAATAATAGGTCATGAAGGATCTCATGAAAGTCATGGAGTGTTGATAACGCCTTTCAAGCTAGAGACATCTAGAACGCCAAAGTTAACAAGGAGGACTCTGAGTCATTAGAAAGGGGCAACTGCCAAAGGTGTGTGCTAGCTCGTTGTGCCAGAAACAGGCGCCTGACTCAAGTTCCTTAGCATTCTGAGACAGAATAGTGAGCCTCATGACCTGGACTCCGGTCTTAGCCCTGTTATCAGCCCACTGCAAGAATTTCTCTAAGTGAGGATACTTGATAAGGGGTTTCTATGATACAGGTCAGAGATCGGATGTGCCGGGGATGCAGAAGGTATTTGCATAGCCACATTTCTAGTCATTGTGACAAAATGTTTCACAAGGGCAATGAGGGAAGGATGGGTTATTTCAGCTCACAGTTTGAAGATACCCACTATGGTCTGGAAGCCATGGCAGCAGGGACTAGAGACATAGAGATAGCTGGTCACTCTTTGCAGCAGTGTGAGTCTGGGGAGAGAGAAAGAGGAGGAGGATTCCTGGTAGTCAGCTCATTTGCTCCTTTTAATTGACTCTGGGACTCCAGTCCCTAGAATGGTGCTGTCATCAGTTAGGGTAGCTCTTCCCATCTCACTTAAGCTATGCTAGAAAACTTACAGACAAGCCCAGAGGGTTTTTTTTTCCTTATGGGTGTTTCTACATACTGCAAAGTTGATTGATATTTGTGCTCAATAAATAATTCTCTTAGAAACTGTTGTGCTTGAAATTACGTTAGGTTTCAAAAGAGAAAATAGAAAAAAGTCAGATACCCTCAAAGGCTCCTGTTTCTGGGGAGAGTATGCAGACTTTAGAACGACTGTGTACACATTGCTCTCAGCTCTCTGCACCCAGGCTGTAGGTAACACTTGATGTAGGTAACACTTCCTTTTGTCAGGACTCCTGGAATTATCCAGAATGTAGGATTCAATTTTTTACCATGTTGTGCCAAGCAGTTTAATAAAAAGAAAATGGCATGGGGCACAGAGGGAAAATATTACATGGGCAGGATGAATAATAAACTTGTGATTTCTGGTTAATCTCGGGGTAAAAATTTAGCTTGGGGAAGAAGGTCAGTCATGGAGAGGCGAAAATGCAGAGAAGCAGGAGAGACGTTTACCACATAATGGGTGGATGAAGGCAGTTTGTGCAGAGTCTTCTGAGATAAAGAAAAGCTCATTAATGTTTCTAGCAGTGCAAAGGTGCACTCTGGGGATATCTCACTGCCTGAGCTGCTTAGCAGAAGGCCCTCAGCTTACCTGTTCATTAGGTATGGAGAGGATGCAGTTCTGCCTGACTGCCAGAAGAGGGCACCAGATCCCATTACAGATGGTTGTGAGCCACCACGTGGTTGCTGGGAATTGAACTCAGGACCTCTGGAAGAGCAGGCAGCACTCTTAACCTCTGAGCCATCTCTCCAGCTCTAGGCATGAAGAGTTAGAGACTTGTCTAACTGAGTGGCCCCAGTGCCACTCAGCATGGGACCCGAGGTGGCTGAGTGACGAACACAGTGGAAAACTTCAGAAGCAGGAAGTGGCAGCGTTTTCACACCCCACTTAGGCTGTGCTTCACCAGTGCCTGGAGCAGAGGGGTTAGAAGTTAAAAGCCCAGCCACACTGTCAATTATTTATAACTCATTGCATAAATTATTATGCTTAAATTGGCTGCCTGGTAAACAGTGTATAGTTTTGCCTCACAGAGGCTAGGTCTTTCTAAATTAATCTGTGCCTTGTTTTGATGAGAGGGGGAGCAGAGGGAGGGATATTCTTTGGTGGATCCAAGAAGCATTCTATTACTCAGAGCAAAAGCCGCTGTTTATGCTGCCACAGAAGCCGCGGAGGCGCTGGGCTATCTCTTTCCTGAGCTCATACTTACCCTTACTTCATACACTTCACTAGAGCCAACCTGTCTCCCTGTTAGTTCCTTCCCAGGGCCTTTGCCTGGGCCCTACCTCTGCTGTGAACACCCAGTCCCCATATTTTATCGTGGCTAGTCCTCTTGCCTCCTGGGAGTTTGCTCATGGTTTATACCCTCAGGAATCTCTACCATGGCCACTCATTTAAAATGGCAGTGACCTTGTTGTATCCCACAGGAGCATTTATCCCTCTGATTTCTGCCTCACCTCCTCAGTAGAAATGATCAGCTCTTAGCAGACCACACAGTCCTCATTTATTCTGTTTTTAACATTTACTTTTCTGCCCATCATACGTCTTCTCCATAAGGAGATTGTTGTTGCTTGTTTTGTTTGCTGCTCCATCCCACTTCCTGGCACATGGCAGGCACTAAGTAAATGATGGTTCCATAGAAGAATGAATGTCCAGATGGGCTCTGTGAGGACATTTGGGACACACATCTGCATATGTGGAACGAAGCTCTGTGGGGGCAGTGAGAGACTGAACATCTTGAGAAGTAGAAATGTAAGGTCTGTTAGATGTCAGTCTCTGAGCTCATTATCTGCTTCCAAGTTCCTTTCCTCATCTGGTCTGCTGCAGTCTCTGGTCAGAGTCTCGGCTTTGACTGTTCTCTCAATCATTACCTCTATGAACCAGTGTCGAAATCTCCATGAATTTATCTTTGCTAGCCTTTGCTTCACTGCTGAGGCTTGAACACAAGGCCTTGGGCATGATAGGCAAGCACCCTGCCTCAGACGTACACCCCAGCTCTTCCTTAAGCATTTTTTTCTGAAAATACTTATTTTCTATGTACGAGTGTTTTGCCTGCATGAGTGTCTGCGTACCATATGCATGCACAGTGCCCGTGGCGTTCAGAAGAGGGCCTCAGATCCCGGGAACTGGAGTCACAGAAGGCTGTGAGAGGCCATGTGAACCCAGTGCGTGGAACCTGGGTCCTGTGGAAGAGAAGCAAGTGCTCTTATCCACTGAGCCATCTCTCCAGACCCCTACTGGAGCCCAGGATTCCTCCTCGTCTTCTAGTGAGTCCTTATGGCTAAATATGAAATCCTTGTCTACCACCTCATTTCCTTGAGTATTTCATTGTGACTACTTTTGAAAAAAATGTTGGACCCAAAATACCTTATGTTGGCATAGGTTTATATTCTTTATCGATAACTTGTACTTTCTTCTGGATGTACAGGGGTCCCTCCACCCATTTCCTCTTTTCTTCCCTTCTTCTCTTGTTCAGTTAGATAAACAAATAAACATTTGTTAATGTTTATTTACTTCTCTTTAGACGGTCTTCTGTATTCTCATCTGGCCTTGTACGTAGCTGAAGATGACCACGAGCTTCTGATTCTTCTAGCTCCACACCCTAGAGGCAGAGAGGGCAGGGGTTCAGCGCCTCACCTGTTCAGTATTCTCATTAGACTAAGCCTAGGATGGAAGCCTCTTTCCCTGCACACAGAGTGCTCTTTTGACGTGTCTCTTTAATCTTCTTCCTCCTAAGAAAGTTTCCCTCATGTGCAGTTTTCAGCATTTCTCATTTCTCACTTCGCATTTCACCTTCTGGAACTTTGCTCCTGGGTGCTATTCCATCATTACCTACACTTAATGTTTGTCATCCTCTCTTAAACTGTTTTATAGCTTTAATTTTTTTATTTTAAGATGTCTCCCTTTTCTATTTAATTCTCAAAAAACATTACTGCGTGCAGATTTGTTGTTATTTTTGTTTCATCTGTTTCTAAGATGAATGTTCTTGTTTCAGTTTTAATTCTTTCCCAAATTAGGTCATCTTCCTTTGGAGAATTTGTGCTTCTCCACGATCTGATATATACATATACTCAGTTTTCATCTAGTTTGTGTATGCTTTTCTCTCATTTTCTCAATATAGGGATAGTAATATAATCTCTATTCTTTTAAAGTACCCAGAGGCAGGATGAGATTTAAGTGCTGGTGCTTGTTGTCATGTGAAATTAGGAGCAGGTGGGCTTTAAGAAGCACTTCTGAGTTCTTGCTTTGGCCCTCAGGGTTTCTAGCTCCACCCCTCCTTTCACATTGGCACTGTATCTCCTTCTTTTGCCAGTGGTGTCCCTGACACTCCCCCTCTTTTTACAGAAAAGCTTCCTGGTGGATCAGGGTTGAAGGTTCATACTGTTCACCTGACCCAGAGAGTGAAGAGCTGGCCTTCCTTGTCCTTTCAGCTGCCATTCTCAAACTGTTCTGTTGTGTTTTCCAGTAAACACCCAGACACCACTACAAGGCCTCTCTATCTGTGACCATCATGCCACCTGCTCCTTCCCTAGTTGCCTTCTTACAAGAAGACACCAGCTGCTGGCTTTTCCCAACACCTCTATATTTTGAAGTTGCTGGGGAAGTTAGATCTTCTCAGGTTTTACTACTTATTACTATGAAAAATTCTGTCACATAGTTGCTCTGCCAATTTTTTATGTGAGGATTTGGAAAGATAGAAAAACTACGTTACACCATTCCAGAATGTTCCTCATCCTGTTTATTTCTAAGTAATAGTGATGACGCATCAGATGCTGTATTAAAATTTCCCTAGTAATAACTAACATGTATAATATTGTCTGCCCAGTATTGCATATTTCATAAAAATACATATATTAATATGTATATATCCACATTATATGTGTATATAACAATCACTTCACTTAATGATGGCCAAAAGCTTAGGAATGAGGCGCTATGACCTTTGCTTACTTGCCAACAAGGACACTAGAGCACAGAGAAGCCATGTAATTTATCCGGGCTTCCATATGATGTCAGGGCTGGGATTTGAAGCCAGGTAATCTCCATGTTCTTTTGGAAATAGTGGCACCCACCAGGAGCCACAGTGATGCTCAAAGATACAGAGCCGTGCCTGGTGCTGGTACCTAAAAGGCTGAAGGAAGTGCTAACAGAGGTGTCCGCTGTGGTACAGAAAGCATGCCCTGAACCAGAAGGGAAGACAGCCACATGAAAAGGACATGCTTGGTGTGTCACCAGAGGCCACTTGGTCTAAGAGTTCATGGAAGGTAGGTTCATTCAGCTCCTGTGATTAATCAGGGCTAGGGCACACATGAAGGAAGCTCTGGGAGCTCCCAAGACACATGAGGAACTGCTATGACCTGTCATGATGGCAGGAAAAGAAGTCGGGCTCCATGTGCTCAGCTGGGCTGCAGCGGCAGAGGACTATTGAGTCAGGCTGGCCAGGGCTTGCTTGGAAAACTGTCACTTCTAAGCCTTTCTTTCAGCTGGTAGAGAATATTTTGTTTATTACTGGTGTCATGTGGGGACAGCCACTTCCCCTGGGAGCTTTAGGCAGTTCCCTTCGGAGAATCACGACTCAGAGGATGGGGCTGCAGTTGCTAAGGGCCCAAGCTTTACCATCCACACAGCAGGGGCATTTGTTAAATGTCATACAGAAAAGCTTTCTCTGGCTCCGCTCAACATCTGGTTCAAGTATTTCTATCTGAAAATGAAATCATTATCGTTATGTCTTTCTTGGATTTTGGCTACTTTGCCCAAGTCTTAAATGTTTACTACAGAGCAAGGAACATTTATACTTTATCCTTGAAAGTTCAGAACATATTTCCAGCTCCCATTGTAAGGCTGAGTCTTCATGGCTGCCAGGTGGTCTTGGCTCACTTATATAGTTCCTCATGCCTCCTGTGTATGAATTTACAGGCAAAGAGCAGGCTCCAGAGCCAGGAAATCAAGGTTCAAATCTCAGGGCTATGGCTTTTTTCTTAGGTTTTAGTTTCCTGCCTCTCACTTTCCTCATCTCAACTCGCATGATACCTAATTGAGACTGATTTTCTGGGGAGCAAATGAAATAATTCACATAAAGCACTGGGTGCGGGGCTCTGCCCAATGTGTGGGTCGTGTTCAGCAAGTGCTAGTCATTGTGTTTACAGTTATTGTCATGAGTGCTAACTGTCTGTGGGGAGAGCAGCAAAGAGAACGAGCATGTTTTCTCTCATGCATCATGTCAGACCTTCACACTCGCTGCTTAACTCACACCTCCATGAGCCCTAAGTGGAACGTTCTATTCATTTTATTTTAAATATGATGATGCCAAGGCTCAAAGAAGTTAAAAAATATGAAAAAGACTTGCTTATTTTCAAAAGAATCAGAATTCTGGAGATTCTCTTGGAAGAATGACCTAGGAGCTGTACCAATGAGCCCTGGAACTGGCAGCACTTTCCCCACTTTTTCTTTTCAGGCAGGGTCCAGCTCTATCACCCAAGTTGGACTGGAACTCACAACATAGTCTGGGATGTCCTTGAACTTGAAGCAAACCTTCTGCTTCCTGAGTACTGAAATTATCACACGACTGAGTGTTTCTTCCCTTTTAAAAATGTGGCTATGGGGGTATGGTGACCTTGTGAAAATTTATCAGGCTCCACCTTGTATTTTATGTACATATGTTAAATTTCAATAACAGTCACAGAAAAGGGGAAAATGACCAGGAAACTGTCTGTGACACTTGGGTGATGAGCAGAGCCACCCTTTCTATCCTTACATGCCATTCATCCATTGTGCAAGGCAAGCCTTGTTAACCTGGGATTCATGAGTCCTTTTGATGTTTATAATCCCTAGATACTAGGAGGCCATCCCAGGAAGCTCTGGCTAAAGCTGTTTGGGGGTGGAGGATGACTGAGGAGGGAGAAGGGACACTAGGATCTAGTTATGGTGGCCCTCAGCTTCTGAGGAGGCAGAAGGCAGAGGCCCAAGGGGCCACCTGAGATTCAACTGCAGCAAGATAGAGGTGCAAATCAGGAGCCTCCGCTGGGCAGCAAAGTGAGTGGGTTTGCCTCCAGCTCTCAGCAGTTCCCCCTGTTTCTTCTACTCCGAGTTCTCTGAAGAAATCCCTACTCCTGCCTCATCAGCCAGGTCCCACCAGCCTTCCTCCTGAGGGGCTCATTACGTATGGCAAGACGGGCAACCATCTCAGCTCAGGTTTTTGGTTGAGGAAGAAGCAAGGAAGTGAACTTCGTTCTGGGAAAAACATTGTTTTAAAAATGACATTGAGACACCTTTAGATGCACAGAAAGTTGCAGAGATAGTAGATCATGTTCCTCTTGGCTCCACGCCCAAGTGCTCCGATTATTCATGATTCTTGTCAACAACCTACATGGATCCATTACTATTTAACTGAACTTCTAGAGTTCCTCAGTTGTCCCAACATGTCATTGCTCTGTTTGAGGATTCCTCCCAGAACCTCATCTTCTATGTTCTTAGCATATCTCCTAAGTCTCCTCTGGCCTGTGATGGTTCCTTCCATTTCTCTCCTTTTGATGATTTGACAGTTTTAAGGAGTAGGGGCGCATTTTTTTGTAGTGTGATTTAGTCTTGGCTAGAGGAAACTTAAAAGGCAGAAGGAAAAATGCTTTGATGCCATCACCCCCAAGGATCCCTTGGAATTTCTATCCTTTGAACATTTTTCTCTAGCTTATCATTTCTGTGTCATTGTCTTTGTTTTATGTTTGTACTCTGTGTATACTCCCTACTCTGTTTCTTTGGGAAATCATTTCCATTGCTACCAATTTTCTGGAAGGCGTTGTTTAAAGAAAATGCACACAATATGCCTATTGTAGGTTGGCCACCATTCATTTCATGCCACCATTATTTGATACCTTCTGTCAGGAGTCATGGCCTGTCAATCATCGGTCTGGTCATCTGCACTCAAAGCATTGTGCCCCCATCTTATTATCTGTTGGACAGTGATAATAAGAAATCAGGGAGGGAACTGGAGAAACAGTGCTGAACTTAAACTAGATGTGTCGTGAACCTGGGCGGCCCGGGATGGGAACTCGGGGAGGGGTGGAGTGTCGCCCGTCACCCTGCCGCTCTTCCCTGGTTGCAGGCTGCACTTCATGCAGGTGGACTCTGTCCAGCGCTGGATGGAGGACCTGAAGCTCATGACGGAATGTGAATGCATGTGCGTCCTGCAGGCAAAGCCCATCAGCCTGGAGGAAGACACGCAAGCCGACCTTATCCTAGCAGGTGGTCCTGGCCCCGGAGATCCCCTACAGCTGCTCCTGAAGCGGGGCTGGGTCATCAATACGGAACTGCGAAGGATCGGGCAGAAGCTGGCCCAGGACCGCTGGGCACGTGTACATAGCATGAGTGTGCGTCTGACGTGCCATGCACGCTCCATGGTCAGCGAGTACAGCACTGTCAGCAGGACCATCTCACAGGAAATGGGCCAGGTCAGCCTCGGGACAGGGCTGGTAGGTGCTGGGTGTGGGGATGCCGTCCTGAGTTCTGGAGTCTTTCTTGGTCAGCAACCATCCCTGTCTTGTAACAAAGCAGAGAAGAATAGTGAGGACACTTAATGAATATATGGTTATGCAAGGCCCTTGAGAGGTGTTTCTTTTTTCTTTTTCTTTCTTTTCTCTCTCTCTCTTTCTTTCCTTCTTTCTTTCTTTCTTTCTTTCTTTCTTTCTTTCTTTCTTTCTTTCTTTCTTTCTTTCTTTTTCCTTCCTTCCTTCCTTCCTTCCTTCCTTCCTTCCTTCCTTCCTTCCTTCCTTCATTCCTTCCTTCTTTTCTTTCCTCCCTCCTTTCCCTCCCTCCTTTCCTTTCTTTCCTTCCATCCCTTTCTTCCCTCCCTCCCTCCCTCTCTCCTTCCCTCTCTCGTTCTTTCCTTCCTTCCTTCCTTCCTTCCTTCCTTCCTTCCTTCCTTCCTTCCTTCCTTCTTTCCTTTCTTCTTTCCTTCCTTCTTTCTTTCTTTCTTTCTTTCTTTCTTTCTTTCTTTCTTTCTTTCTTTCTTTCTTTCTTTCTTTCCTTTCTTCATCTCTCACCTAAACTTTTTCTTCCTTTGCTGTGCAGGAAGCGAGTGTCTATTCATTCCATGAACCCAGCTTAAGTGCCTCTTCCTGCCTGAGGCTTCGCAGATCAAGCAGTATAACTAACAGCATGCCACCTTTTCTTACTCTATCAAAGCAGTTGATCTTGGCCTCTTTGGCTTCCCATGTCCCAGGTCACAGTGTGTACTCATTTCTGTGCCTGTTTCTTTCTTCCTCAGGTCCCTGAGTGCCCAGGGCAGGAGCTGGTCCTCAAAGGAATGACACGGATTTTTTTTTTTCTACAGGCGGAGAAGCTGCTCATGGAGAAATGTTCTGAGCTCTCAGCAGTCACAGAGAGGTAAGTGCACCCCAGGCTGTCTGCTTGGCCAGCTGGCCACCTGGATCTGGACGGACTAGTCTCTTTTCTAGATGTCTGGGCTTATACTAGGAGGTAGTAGGATGGAGCTTCTTTTCCTGGGCATTCTCAAAAACCTTCAGGGATTATCTCAAGGTCAATGTAGTGATGCATGTCTGTAATCGCAACATAGAAGGCAGGAACAGGAGGATTGCTACGAGTTAGCGTGGTTTACATAGTGAGTTCCGGGCCAGCAAGGGCTGCTTAGTAAATCAAAAAGTAAAATGGAACAATAAGATTCCCATGAAGTTTTCCCAGAATCAGAGCCCAGGGAAAGGTAGAAGAGAGCCTCGGTATTAGTGGAAAGTTGTTTGAGGTAAGCTGATAATGGGGAAGGGTTTCCTTCAGGTTTGGAGAGCTTCCTTGGACTGCAAAGTGAATGCAAGAGCCCAGATAAGGAGAAAGCTGAACTCACACCTCCACACATATGCACAGAAACAGAGACGCTCACAGACCTGCACTCGCTCTCACATAGCTATGTAAACACACACTCACAGGATCATGGGAATCCACCCACCCCCTCCCTCCTGTCTCACACCATAAATATACAGGAGTTCACACATACACACTCACCCTCTTATGGAAACGCCGTGAGTGTGTGTTGACATGGTCCTTTACTCTTCATGCCTCAAACCTGGACTTTGGCATCCGAGGGAAGCGGGAGAGTCTTTTTCTTCTCTGGGTAGAATATTCTCAGGCCACAGGGTGGCCTCAATCTACTCCCCTCTGTTTTTTCTGTCTGGGAGGAAAACTTTTGAAGCAACTGTTTTGGTTTTTTTTTTTTTTTTTTTAAATTTTTCATATTGTGGCAGCAATTCTGTTGTTTTTCTTGTTAAAAATAAGTTTTAAACTGAAATAGAACCGTATCACTTTACGCATCCTTTTCCTCCCTCAATGGCCTTTTGTGACCCTCCCCCTCTCAATTTAACAGTCTCTTTTCTTTTGGTTATTTTATTATTACATAATACATACCTGTGCATATATATATATATATATATATATATATATATATATATATTTGTGCATGCATATACATATACACACGCACAAATATGTGTAAGTACAACTTTGTAAGTCCACTTTTGGTGGTGTGTTTATGGTTTCAAGGCTGACCACTCTGAACAACCGATAAAAAGCAAGGTGGATTCTTCTCCGATTTGTTGCTGGTAGTTCTTTGTCCAGAGGTGGGATACCTCAGACTTTCTCTTTTCAATGTTATCATGGTCATTGGTATTACCATTCTTGTTTATGTATAGGTAGCAATTCTTACAAGCTCTGTAGAGAGAGTTCTACCTTCTCTAAAGTTTGCTGCCCCTGATCTCCAGGCACCACTGAGACAGAGAACTTGGCTGTTAATGATAGCCTGCTATCCCAGAGAGAACCTAGAGATCTGACTTTGCCACTTTCTGATAACAGCAGTTTCCAATAACAAGGGATGTGATGAGTCCCATACTTCTCTATATAACAAAAGGTCAGGGGACAAAACAGGCTGGCAGACTCCACCCCTGATTCTCTTGGGACTGGTGTCTTCCTTCTAGCCCATTCTTCCCACACACCATGCCTTGAGCAAGCCCAGGTTTGCCCTAGGCACAGCTGTGGTCCAACCAAGTACCCCTTCTGTGGCCCACTCCCTGGTTCTTCCTCTCAGGTGCCTCCAGGTGGAAAATGAGCATGTTCTGAAGTCAATGAAGGCCTGCGTGAGTGAGACCCTGAGCATGCTGGGCCAGCACTTTGGCCAGCTACTGGAGCTGGCCCTGACACGGGAAGTGCAGGTCAGTGTGGACTGGGAGGCAGAGTTCACTGTGGGATCACCAGGGAGGGAGCATTGAGTGACTCAGCCAAACAGGGAGAAAATGCAAAGTGGATTCCACACCAACGTCTATGTGGAGACTGTCAGGACTCAGTCAGGGTTTCCAGAATATCTAACCCAGCTCTACAGTTTCCAGGTGTGAGAACTGGGGTCCAGAGGAGAAAGATAGTTTAGCCAAAGCCACACGGCAAGATGGTGGCAAGGCCTGGTGTATCTTTCAGCACTGTTCCCAATGTCCCGGATCTTCTCTGTTGAGCTACTACTGTTCACAGTGCACACGGCGTGTGTGTGTCGGGGGGGGGGGGCAGGTGGGGTGTTGTTCTTATCTTGAAGAACTTAAGCTACCTGAAGGAGGATCAGCTGATTTTTGAAGTCTAGAAGACGACTCTGGAAGGGTGTAGACTGCCTCTAGGCAGGCTCATACTTGATCCCAGGAAGAGAGTGTGGCGCATCTGGATTCTACAACACATGCACTATAAGCGGGTTCACAACAGAGTGTATGTTGAGGTTCGTAACTCCCCCATGGCCTTCACCCCCCTTCCCCTGCTTTCTCTGTGAGGTGAAACTCCCCAAGAGTGAAAGTGAAAAGGAGTGAAGAGCAGGTGGAAGGTTTGGGTTAAACACACATCGGTTCCCTCTCCCTGCTTTGGTATTCTTGACGCCTCCCAATACAGCAGGCTCCGTAAGGTTTTCATTAGGAGAGCTATTTACATGTTATTTATAGTTCAGGAATACTGTGCCACATACTTACCATTCTTTCCCACCACTAAATAAAAGCCTTCCACAAATAATAAACGTCTGATTTTCTCCAAAATCGGCCTCTCTGATGGGCTCACAGATTCCTCTCTTCCGTTCCTGTGTGTATCCTATTTTGCACAGGGCCGGAGCTCTTCTGGCCTGATTCTTCTGCTGGCCCTGCCTTGGCCCATGTTCCTACACCCGTGCCAGTGCAGCTGGCCCTAGATACTCTCACCTTCTCAGCCACAGGGGGGTCCTCAAAGGCCTCAAAGGCGTTCCTGTCCTTAGAATCTGAAACAAATGGAAGGAGGCTCTCAAGGCTGCATTGGTGCTTTGGGGCCCCTGGGACAAGGGATCTCTGAGGTAGTCACTCTGAGTTACAGAACCAGTGTTAGCAATGGCATGGAGGAGAAAGGGTGTTCAAGCACTTTAGGGTCCATGTCCCATACTGAACCATCCAAACATGACTGTCTATGTTCCCAAGAAAATCCAGTGATGAACAAAAGTATTGCAGTCTGAAGAGGACCTAAGACCTTGTGGCCCCCTCTCACCAGAGGAATTTCTAAGCAAGGGTACGGTATCTCTTGCTAGCAAGGAGCTGTTGGGTATGGTTTCTCCTGCTTTTAGGTCATAGAGTCATGGGAAAGGCTGGGAGTGTTTGGAGACTTGGACCCTGTGTCTGACTTCCTAACAAGCTTCATTCTGCTGGTGCCGCATTCTGATTTGATTCAAGGTAGAATATGCTCCTATTCTTCCGGCTGGCTGCTGCTCTGTGTCACCGCCCAGGCCCATGGTGCCTGGCTGCCAGCCGATGTGGATCAGCTGCTCTTGTGTTACGGGTGAATCCCCTGAGGCTTGCTTCTCAGGGACAGGTGACAAAGTCTGTCCTTATGTGTCTGCATAGTTATTTCCTTCCTGAGCACTTTCTTTCTTGGTGTTTTCCTGCTTCCCTCCCAGCAGTCCCCATGTTGCCCTCTAAGTCTCCTCTAAGCCAAGCCACATTCCCACTGTATCATAGATGATCTTTATCTTAGCAAATTCCCTTAAGGGACAGTGGTGACTTCGGGAACTAGATTGGCTATAGGCAAGGTTTATTAAACCAGAGAGTCAATGTCATTCCCTAGGAGGCTAGGGGAACCTATTCTACCAGGAACCTATATTTGGGGTGTCCTGACATAAATAAAATCAAATCTCTTTGTTTGCCTAGGAGCTTCTGTGATGCCCATTCTGCTTTGCAGAGCTTGCTTCCCAAGGACCCATTGGATGGCACCAGCCAGACTCAGGGTGGGCTTTCTACCCTGCTTAAGAAAACATTTTCACAGGCATGCTCAGAGATATGTCCTCTTACATTACAATCCCTACTTGTGGTGGGGATTTTACTTGCTGTGTTCATGTTTCTAAGGCACACATCTCTTGATAATCTCTGAACAATATATGGCAGAGAGGACCAATTGGTGTATTTCAAATTGGTAGGATCACATTTTTAAAAGTTAAATGTTTATTTGCTTATGCTTGGATCATAGTGTTTCAAAGCATGCATTTTGGAGACTTTTTTATTTTAGCACTATGGAGCTACATTGGCTATTAAGGGGGAATAATCTCTCTAAAATCACATGTAAATAAATAGTGAAGCTATGTGTGCAGCAAAGGCAGTAACAATAATTATATAATATTACTCTATATTGTCCTGACTTATCCTGGAATAAAAGTAAGTCCAGTTTTGGACCCTCTATTAGTTATTAGCAATATCTCTGTTGACAAAATGCCTGGCAAAAATTATCTTAAGGGAAGAAGGTTTATTTTGGCCCATGGTTTAAGAAGGACAAGTCCATTGTGGCAAGCATGGCAGAGTTCAGAGGGGTAGGAACATGCAGCCTGGACCACCTCACATCTGAGAAGAGGGAAGCAGGGAGCAGAGGATGCTGAGCTCAGCCGTCTTCTTCCTTCCCCTGCTTTTCATCCGTTCTGGGATCCCAGCCTACTGAACGGTGCCACCCATCCTTGTAAGGCCTTTCCGAAAACATTCTCGCAGGCATGCTCAGAGGTGTATCTCCCAGGTAATTCCAAATCAAGTCGACAATGACAGTTAATCATCACACATGCTGAGAGAAAGCACCAAGAACAAAGGGAGGTGCCGAAGATGGTTTTGAAGAATACTTGGAAGGGTCAGGGGGTGCTCAGTCTAGAAACGGACATTCCAATCCTATAAAATGTGTTGGAGCCACGAAAGGAAGTGAGCTAGGGTCACTGGATTTAAACCCCAGGATACCCCGCGTGGAGAGGTGGGTCTTCCCAGTGATGAGGTGGCTTCCCTAAGAAAGTTCCATGGCTAAGGTGGGATGACCATGACGGGCAGTGGCTAGAAGTTGGATAGACTGTCTTATAAGTTCCTTCTCTCTCAATGTGTTATAAGTCTATGAATGTGGGCATTACGGGATGGGGATAGTAGACGAGGCACAGGGTTTGGATCCAAGTCAGAGTTCAAATTGTAAGTGCTGCTAACTCATCATAAAAACTTGGGCAAATCAATATTCACGACCCTTATTTTCCTTGCTTTGAGAGTGTGTTGGATTGGAGTAAATGACACAGAGCAATTGGTGCCAATTTCTGGATCGTATATTACTGACTAGAAATATGCTCTGTTTTAAAAGAACACAGCAATTTCTGCTACAAGAGTGCCCAGATTTCATAGTTCTGTACCGACATTCTTGTAGCTACTTGGTAAGGATGCTATTGCTTAGGCTGGTGGTAGATGAAGCAGAGGGAAGCCAGCTGTCTGTGGGGCACCCTTCCCCTACCTGAAGCCATTGTCCTAAAGAAAGCACCTTAGTGGGTCCTTTTGGGATCACAGTCAGCAATCAGTTTGCCTCAGTAGGCTAAGAAGGCGTTTATCATGTCATGATTGTGAAATCATGTATGGATTCCCTGATACTTGGGAATTTCCACTCTCAGATTTTTTTTTTCAGACATGTCGTCCAGTGCATGTAAAGCGAGGCTGCAGTGAGATTAAAAAGCAACATGGAGAAGTAGGCATTTCCAGGCATGTCCTCCATCTTATTTCATAACTCCCTGGGAGCAAGAGCAAATGGAAGACAGACTTCACTTCTAGGGCTTTTCCCAGCCAGGAGGGCTTTCTTCCAGTTTGTTTGCAGGGTGTGTTCATTACTCAGGGCTGTTAAAGATTCCCATCGAGAGCCACTTAAGGAAAGAAGTTTGTTCTGGCTTTGGGTTTACAGGTGAGTCCAAGTCCTGACAGCAGGAACGTGAGTGAGGTCACAGCCCATCTGCAGACAGGAAGCAGAGAGCCAGGAGCCAGCGCTCAGCTCGTGCTTCCCTTTTACTTCTTCTGGGATGCAGACCCTTAGAGCAGTGCTGCTCACATTCAAGGCGCATTTCCCCAGCTCAGTTGACCTCACCTAGAAATGACCCACACACCCAGAAGTATGTTTCCTTGATGGTTCCAGACCCTGTCTGGTTGACAACCAAAACTGACCATTATAGGCCTAGTCTGGTTTCCTCCTTGCCTCCAGTCCGGGCTGTCTCTACAGTAATGGGGAGGGGTTTCAGTAAGTATCTGTGTGTGCTGGCTCATCCCAAACATAGCCGAAGTGCCCAGAGAGTTAGTACCTCAGACCCAGTGTTACCTTGCTACTACCTTTCACTCCAAGAAGATTCTCAGCCCTGAGAACAGAAACCCCAAGCATCCTTAGGGCTTCCAGAGGCAATAAATTACATTACATTTCATTACATTACAGGCAGTACATTGCATCTGAGAAAAAGAGAACACAGTCTTGGATGTGGCCTCCACAGGATGCCAGCCAGAGTATTTATTTTAGTGGTCCATAGCCGCGAGCACGTGTAAACATATACCTGCTAGTGGAAGAGAGCCATTGCAGATTAATTATGCTGCTGTATTTACCATATATGGGAGAAAAATGTCCCTGTTCTCACAGAAGGGCATTTGGACATTTTTTCCTTTCTGCAAAGTTGGGAATTTGCAAGTACTTTGCATGCTTGGTGTGCATTCTTTCTCATCCTGCATGGCTGAATCCACTTCATTTCCTGCTCCTTCTGTACAGTGTGCTTTTAGCATCCCAGGCTGCAATGGTGGGGCTCTTTCAGATGGCTTGAACTGGTGATTTTAGAACCGCTTTAGATGAACTGCATTGCTCAGTTTCCGGACAGGTTCCCAGGAGACATGTAAGCACATAGCATTTTAAGTAAATCTATTTCTAGATCTTCAGTTTTCATTCTGGAACTTCCCAGAGGAAATGTATGTTTATCACACATCCCAGATTCCCCTCTCCTCCAAAACCCTGGGGGCTGGGGTGGGGAATCAAGCAAAGGAGAAGGCTTCCTCCAGGAAGGATAAGGCCCTCGGGCCGCCATGATTAGTTCTGTAGATTTTTGCATATTGGTGCTGAGAAGAGGATTAGAAATTGTCTATTTTCCCCAGTGTAGGGTTTTCTGAATTCAGATAGATGGTAGAATGTGTGATTGGGGGCGGAGGGAGTTGTGGGAGTTTCTAGTTATTTTTATCTTTTCTATCTGTTTTAGTCTGTAATAGTGTATGGCTTTTGAATCAGAATGAAGAGAAGATTGGTGGGCTCTATCAAGTCTTAAAAATGGCTGTTTTAAAGTGTCTACTTAAATGAAAGCAATTCCCTTCAGCCATTTTTCATATTCATGCCTAGACTGTGACACGAACTGGAAAGAAAAGTATCACTGAAAAGCCAAAAAATCTAAATGATGTGGATCATTCTAAATGCAACGAGCTTGGTTTTTAGTTGTTGTTTTCTTGTTTTTTGTTTTTCGCAGATTTGGTGTGCACTATTTAAAAACAAACTATTTAAAAAAAACTAATGTGTTTTTTTTCTTGTTAAAATATTTATACTAGAAATATAATACCTATTTAATGTTTAAAATCATAAAATTAATTAATAACAATTGAATTAATTCAATTTATTATGTATAGTAATAATATAGTAATAATATAACGTAAACTATATTTCAAATATCCATGCCATCAAGATAAGCTTACAATAAAATTTTTATTTGTAAGATTTGTAGTTGCTAACTTTTTTTTCTGTGTTTACCAATTGCACTGATGATAACTGTGATCAACCAACCAGGAAAAGCTCAGATTTGTTTGTTCTTGACATTTGGAGTCTTATAGTAACAGTATATAAAATAAAAGATCAAATATTAGTAATAAATATCATAATGCTGATCAATAAAACACTTCAAAATTTAAGTTCAATATAGGAAGAAAAATTTTGAGAGGAAAGTATACTGGAGATATAAATTTAAAGATGAGAAGTTATAAAAATGTCAAAGAAATATTTTTCACATATTTTTAAATGGATAGTGATGTTAAGTTGTTTTGATATTCAAATTACATTGACTATGTCTAAATGACTGATGCAGGAATTTTATTTTTATGCCAATCTGTACAATCTACGGGAAATTACACTATAAAAATTGTAGTTGTCAAATTAAAAATATGCAAAATTGCAGACACAAATAGCATTATGACATGGTGGTTGGTGTTCCTACTTCCCACTAGAAGATTGCTTTGGACTTGGGACTCTTGGCTCTTCTGGACGATTTCCTTCTGGCTCCTACTCTTGCTGCATTAAGGAACACTTTTGTGCAGATAGATCCCTGACACCTTTGGGCAATAAGGACTCACTCTGGAGCCAGATACTGCTTGCAGCACCAACTTTTTATACCTTTGAACAGGTCAGGTTTGAGTAGTTTTTCTTCAGGCTAACTCATTTTTCAGGAGCAATCTGGGTCCCTAGTTCTCTTTCTTCCTGTTGATACATACACTAGCACTTCCAAAGGTACTTCAAGTCTGAGCTTCATACAGGCCTTTTTATAAGGCCTCTGGATCTGGGCAGCCTTTCCCTCATACTGTAGGTTTCTGGTACATCTTTTGTTTTGTTGTATTTTCCTTTGTTTTACATTTTATTATAGACTTAGGGATAATTTTTCTTCTCAAAAGATATGAAATCACAAAAGTTTTGGTCTTTCAAAAGCCTCTGGTTCTCACAGGTTATCTACATTTACCTTTGTAAATGAGGTATTCTCAGAGATCAGAGGTATTCTCAGAAACATCTCAGAGATGTTTCCCATCTGATCAACAGATAATCCAACTCTGGGTTTGGTTGATAGTTTTTCAGGTTCTGTCTTCATCTGTGCTATTCCTCTTGAGTCCTGATTTATCCAGCATTTTCCATAGGGCATGAGCAGTTTCTCATTCTCACTTCCTAGAACTTTTCATCTGGACATTTATCCATTTACCCTTTGGAGCATCCATGCTGATCTTTGTGGCTTTCCCCTATGTTTTATAACTGCATTTTAAGCATAAAAGCAAACCCAGTGATAGCTTTCATTATTTTTCATGATCATAAGGATTAAGTGATTTGGGTGGGGCTTAGCTGAGTGAGCCTCTTGTTTCCTGTCTCTCAAGGAGATGCTATGGAAGCTGGAAGATGGTTTGATGACCTCCAGGCAGCTTCTGTCACATGTATGTATGTATGTATGTATGTATGTATGTATGTTGTAAGTCTGTTCTCAGTGGAGAACATAGACAGGGATTTTTCAAGAGATTTTTTTTCAGGGTCCTTAAACTTCTTACATGCCACCCCAGGGCTCCCAAAGGACTATCCCAAGAAACCTGGTGGAAGGCTCAAGGCTTCTTATGTCCTAGTCTTGGGAGTCCTGGAACATCACTCCTGAGAGGCGTTGACTTCTGTTGGAAGCCAAGGGAGGGGTTGTTACAATGCGATCTTCTTTGGGAGGAATAGATCTTTAATCTACTATGCCCTGTCAAATCTGCTGGGGTCTGGTGTAACTCCTTGGCCCACTTTGTCCAACTACACACTTTCCAACTGAAACTTCAGAAAAAAAATCTCAATATTTTCCTGGTTTCTTCTGAGAAACAGATTCTAGCCAGATTGAGCTATCTCCCTTTTGATAGATTTCACTGCCTTTCAGTGGCACTTTCTGATTGAGATACAATTGAGACATGATGTACTTTCTATCACCTTGTTTAGAGCTGGTAGAATTCACACATCCTTTCTCCTTCATGCTCTTTTCTTTTCTCCTGGTCTTAAAGACATTGTTATTTTGTTGTTGTTATTTCTGTATGTGTGGTCTGTCTCTTAAGAAAGTATTTGTCACTCACCTGCTAGCCTATCTTGTTTTATTTTGTCTAGAATCTTAGACCACCCTTCTTATGATCTAGAATGAAATATCTCTTGGGAATGTCTCTAGGATCTCCTTGATTTCCTGAAAACAAAAATTAGGCCAAATAATCCTCCCAAAATTGACTTTTAGAAATGTGTTAGTTTTCAGGAATATGAATCAGTTTCTAAGATGGTAGGCTGTTCCTGGGGATAAAGAGAGGAAACTGAGGATGGTGTGGAAAGTTGGCTTTCAATTCGACAAAGAAAAGGAATTGAGTAGGCGGAGAGACTTAGGGAATGAAGACAAAGGCATCAATGGGTGAAGACCTCTGCACCACAGACATGCTGAGCTCAATCTCACCTAGAAGTAGTTCAGGGGAAGTGTGGCTTTGGCAAGAACATAATGGAAGATCCTGGGATCAGCAAAGAGCTCTCAGTCAGTTCTCTTCTGCCTCTGGTGGAGCCCTGGCGTCTTCACTGACTGATAGATGTGGATGGAAGCCAGGATACAGTGAATCCTGTTGATGGGACCAGATGGCATACTTGCCTTGGCTTCTAGCTTTTCTGGTCTAAGTGAGGTCAAATGCACTTTAGTTATGGGACTACTGACCCTTAAAGTAGAAATGCACACTCACAGGGAGTATTTGTTACGTTTTTTTGCAGCTGCCACAAAATACCTGATAAAAGCAACTTTGAAAAGAGAGGGTTTATTTTGGTGTACTGTTGAAAGAGGAAAGCAGTCGGTCGTGAAGGGAAGGCATTACAGCAGTCGGGAAGCAGAGATGAATGCAATACTCAGCTCTCTTTCCCCTTGTATTCATTCTGGGGCCCTAGCTCATGAGAGACTGCCACCACTCTCAGGATGACCCTTCCCTCTTCAGTTAAGCCTGTCTAGAAACACTCTTATAGCTGCCCCAGAGGTGTGTCTATGTGGTGATGTGATATCCAGTCAGGCTGGCCACAGGGTTAGCCATCACACAGAGGACAAAGTCCAGCTCCTATGGACAATGCCTGTTTGAGCTTGGTCAGTTGTGTGTACTTGACATTGCTCAAATGTGAAAAGAGACTTGACTTAGAGACTGACATTGTAATGTTTAGTTTCGTGGCTTCCACAGGAGCCTTTGATCTGTTTTTCCACATTTATACTGTGGGAAAGTATGCTTACAACTTTTCTTTGTCTCCAAGACAAATCTGGGGTGTAATTACTGCATATATGTGTATAGACATTAACATGAAATTATTCTCAGACATAAATGGCCTAATATTAGCGGTTGATTGCAGAAGACACTGGGCTCAAATTGTTTAATTTAATGCTAATTTGCTTCAATTGCAAACACTCATCAGGATCATTAGGTAATTATCATTTAGGTACAGGACCCCAATATATTAAATCTACATTTCCATTTGAGCTAGTATTGTTGCATGTGTAGCTGCTCATGGAAATAGTGGCGAAGGAGCCTAACATGCTCATGACCGAAGTCTATGCTGACAAATCTTGGTTAATAATGCTAGCTTCTGTTGAATCTCTTGTATGAAGTACCTACCAAATCTTAGAGAATACAAATTTTTATTTTATATGTAGTTTCTTTAAATACATACTTAATCTAAGTCTGTTCTTTTTAGAGGATTAACATACTGTATGTGAAGAATTCTATGAGTTTAAATTAAGAAGAAAAAAAGAGGAAAAGAGACCCAAATATCTTAATTTAAATCATTTTATAAGTTGAGAACCAAGTCTTAAAAAGTTTATCTCATTTGATTAAGATGAGAAATGATGACCTCTAACAATGTTCTCAACATATGTGTTGGTGAGGTCAGGATAAGAGCATTTTCACTGTGAGAGACAGATGCTGTTTGTCCCAACACTGTACAGATGAAGAAACTGAGGCAAAAAAAAAAGGCTAGAGCAAATCATCTGCTCTAAGGCACAGTGCCAGAAATGGCAGAGCCAGGGTTGAAACTCAAGCATTTTAGTTTCAGAATCTGCTATTAACCAAATGCATTCATGGTTTGCATGGAGAGCTAACGGCAACCTGAGATGAGACTCTCAATCTCTTCTTTCCTCCAAGAGCCCTCTCTACAGTACCAGGGTTAGTTAAAAACATATCCATTTTAATATCTAAAAGTAAATAGTACAGGGATTGCAGTGCATGCCTCTAGTCCCGGCACTCAGACAGAGGCAGGAGGCCTCTAGATTTAAAGGTGGCCTGGGTTTCATGAGACTCTGTTTCAAGGCAACATAAAAAGGGTTGGAGATATGTCTCAACCTGTAAAGTGGTTGCTGTATAAGAACAAAGACCTAAATTCAGTCTCCTAGATCCACCCATGTTAAAAAAAAGCCAGGTCCAGTGGTGTGTGTCTGTCATTGTAGATCTGAAGAGGAGGACAGTGAGACCCTCCGAGCTCACTGACTGAACTGATGAGCTCTGGGTTCAGTGAGAGATCTTGTACCAAAATATTAGATGGAGAGATACAGATATATGTACATGCATATGCAATGTGCCCGCATATATGCACACACAAATGCATGCACACATATCTGCATGTACATGCACACACCTATGGGCACATAGGCATGTACCCAGGCTCACACATTCATGCACACACATACACACGCGTGCACACACTTGCATGCGCACACATGCCTTTGTACATACAGAGAGCCACTAAAAGGATACCTGAGATTTACACCCATATTTTGCAGATTTTGTCTTCTCATAGGAGGCCTAGGAAGGCAGGTCTCCATAGCCACACATTCCAGGAAAAACTTGAACTGCATTCAGTAGTAGGTAAGAATAGATGGTAATCAATGAGGAGTCACATGTGCCAAAGCTTATGGCTGATTATGAAGTGATTGGAATTTGTAAGGCTTCACCCCTCCCTGCATGCCCCCAGAAATGAGCTAAATTCTTCTAGGAATAATCTTCATGCCTTATTTGTTAATGGATTTCCTGGCTCTTCCTTAATTCTGTGGTTCTGTACACAACCCTCTCCACAGACACTAGAATGTTTTATCTTTGGTCAGTAAAAGCATTCTTTACTCAAGGAGTTACCTACCTGTCTAGAACTCTGCTGTCACTATTTGCCATGGTTATGCCCCCAGTGCAAACATCCCCTAGGCAGTGTGATACTACTGGAGATGCTGTCTCAACCCCTGAAGCCATCACCAGCTGGAGTTCATCCTGTCTAACAGCCATGCAAAATGAGCAAATTCTTTGGCCATGGCTATGGCCACTCCCATGTTGTCACACTGATGCTTGTTTATGTCACCTGTGATTTTTGTTCTTATTGCCAACTTAAAGTGGTATTTGCCTAGGACCTCAGTTAACTAGAGCTGGACTCATTGATCCCCGTGGACTATTGATTTGAAACGACTCCCCACCTCTGCCTCTTTGTGATGGAGCTCAGACCTCACCTACAGCTAGGATCTTATTGCTCCCTCAAGTAGATGGGACAGGATTGTAGATTCCACGGAGGCTATTGGAAGCATGGACCCACTGGTACTCCACTAAGGAAGAGGAGCAGAGGGCAGGAGGAAGTGAGTTAATCAGCTGACTTTTCTCTCTTCTTAGGCACTTGTGAGAAAAATTGATACCTCAGACAACATCTACATCACGGAGTCTACCACAGGAAACCTGTTCAGCCTGACCCAGGAAGGGGCTCCTTTGTGCCGCATCATAGCCAAGGTGAATTTCGTGGTTGGGGACCAGAGAGCAGGTCTGGGGAAAGCAAGAGGAAGATCTGCTTATTTGGTTGGTGGAGATGGCTGGCTCAGATTTGTCTCGGCCACAGCATTAGCTTGCTGTGGACTTTGGAAGAGTCACTTTTCTTGATGTTTCCTAGGTCCTGCTATTTCATTTCCCACTCGACACAAAAAATATACAGTGTTTAGGATTCCCTAAAGGAACATGACTGGTGGAATGACTGGTGGAATTAAAATGGGTCTTATGATAGTGGCTTACACAGTACAGTCTGGGTAGTCCAGCATTGGCTGCCTTCTCACTGGAGAAACTGAGAACCAATAGCTGCTCAGTCCAAGGCCTCTAGCTGTACCAGTGTGGTGCTGAAGGCCTGGGACATTCCTGGAGTGACGCTAGCCATGTTGGAGAGGCTGAACAAGCTGGTTTTCAACATCAGCAGAGGATGTGATGTGAACAGAGTGGATGAACTTGCCAGCAAGGTGCAAACGTAAGCAGGCAAAAAGCTAGTTTTCCCCTCTGACTTCTTGATAGTCAGATCAAGATACTCACATTTAGGGTGAGTCTACTCACTTCAATTAGCCTAATTGAGAAAAAATCCCTCACAGGTATGTTTCTTGGTCAATTGCTAAGTTGACAGACAAGATTAATCATCGCAGATAAGTCTAGGAACTTCTGCCATCTTTCAGATGAGGCACCTGTTATAAATGTCAACCATTCCTTCACATTCCACACAGCTCTTCTTAACAATGTGGTGTCTCTGGTGTCTACAGAAAGATGTAGTGGTACAAAGACCATCTGACATATAGCAATAATGTCATAAATAAATAAATCCATAAAGATGGATTTTATTTGATCTTATTTCATTACGAGTATAAGAAATGTAGTATCTTAAACCCAGTTCAAAGGGAAGTTTTAGAATATGGTCTTATCTGTATGTTAAGCTCTAGTCACACCGTTTAATACTTCTCACTATTCTTTCTACCCCATACTAACTAGCAGCAGTGTTTTCAGGAGAAATGCATTTTTGGATCCTCAAAATGCCCATTACCACTCCAGCAATATGAAGGAGTGAGGTGAAATAAAAATGGACAGGAGTGTAAGTTGCTAACTTCTTGGCTAACCCACCCTTGACTGCGGCCTCCAAAAGTTAAGGCCCTAGCACCAAAGTTGGGTTTGTTGCGTTCTTCTTTTTTTCATCTGAGAAGTGATGACCTAAGTGGAACTCAGCCCTGTCTTCTGTAGATTCAGGGTGCCAGTCACAGGAAGAGGATCCAGGTCGGGGGTCGCCAGTCCTCCATCTGCACTGCAGTCCTTCAGAGAGTTTGAAAACACCTGATTCTTTGGCACCACCCCAAAGTTTCTACAGTTCTGGGTGATGCTTGTGACTCTTCATTTCAGCAAGTTCTCTGGAGGATGGTTAATCTTGAAGCCCTTAAAGAATTGAGAATGGGGTAAAGGTTTCTCAGCTCTGGTGGGGGACAAGTGAATTTGGTTTAATGACAATAGCTGACATTATGTCACCCCATTCATGTCTTGCACAACTTGTTTCTTTTAAAACATGAAAACAGCCTATGTAGTGGGCACTATGTTGTTCCCATTTATAACAGAGATATGGCATGAGGAACTTGTTCAAAGTCACATAACCAATAAATAGTTCGCTCAGATTTAGAACCAAGAGCTCTGGTTCAGAGTTCATGGCCCAAAGCCCACAGCGGTGACACAGTTCAAGTCTTGGGCCAAAGTGTGACTCAGAGTTCTCAAGGCTGGAAGGCCATGAGAATCATGGCAGAATGTTGGAATTTCTGATTCTGTTTTGATTGGTCTGGGATGGTAGATAGGCTTGTTTTCCAGGTGATTTCTAATCCCTTGCAAATCACTATTCTCTTTAGGGGGGTATTAGTTGAGATTTTACTTGAATGCATATGATAGTATTAGGGCGACGGAAGTAGGGAGAGTATTAGGGCTGTCTCCCCAAAGAGTCTGTGACTCCATCGTTCAGCTTGGTGCAGAGTCTTGACCTGTAGAGGTCACACGATACTGTGCAGAACAAAGAAATTCTTCAACCTCTTAACTCCAGTTTAGTAATTAAATTCCTACAGACATAGCTGAATTTCTTTTGGAACAAAGAACCTCTTTTAGTATAATTTTTTATTTATTACAGTTTATTCACTTTGTATCCCAGATGTAGCTCCCTCCCTTGTCCCCTCCCAATCCTGCCCTCCTTCCTCTCTCCCTCATCTCCTCCCATGCCCCTTCCCTAGTTCACTGATAGGGGAGGTCCTCCTCCCCTTCCATCTGGTCCTAGACTATCAGGTCTCATCAGGACTGTCTTTCATAGTCTTCCTGTGTGGCCTGGTAAGGCTGCCCCCTGCCTCAGGGGTAGGTGATCAAAGAGCCAGCCACTGAGTTCCTGTCAGAGACAGTCCCTGTTCCCCTTACTAGAAGCCCATTTGGAGACTGAGCTGCCACAGGCTACATCTATGCAGGGGTTCTAGGTTATCTCCATGAATGGTCCTTGGTTGGAGTATCAGTCTCAGAAAAGACCCATGGGCCTATATTTTTTGGTTCTGTTGGAACAAAGAACCTTTTTCTCTTAAAAAATACGTGGCAAATATTGGCTGGCCTAGGTACTCACAACCTCCTTTCTGTGTGCTGCTCATGTAAACAATGTCTACTACTTGCCGACCTCCATGTTCCTCTTTCATGAAAACAGAGTAGATGTGAGTTTGACTCTAAGCCAAAGGTAACGCTTAACTCCCTGTTTGGTAGTCTCCTCAGAGGTCTGGGACTTACTGTGGGTTAACATTGGTTCCAAGCATCTCCAGTGGTAGAAAGCAGGAAGAAAGGCCTAGGGCAAGGACCATAGACAGCTTTCATTCCAGCCCTGTTGTTGGCTCCTGGCAGGAGGCTGGCCAGGCCCTGGAACCATTAGCCCTCCCTACCTTAGTGAAATGTGGAATTTTAAGACTTCCCTAATCTGCCACAGTGTCTGGCCTTGCTGGTGGAAAAGTAAGCTTGCAGTTCTTGTTTTTGTCAAACTCTAGTCTGACCAGGCGGCCGTGGTGAGCTGTTTTCCTCATTTAGTCACTGCTTCCTCCATTTCCTTACCTCTCTCATTCTCTCCCCAGATATCCACACAACTCCAGGCTCCCAGTGCAGTCTGGATTAACAGTCCTGGCTAACAGTTTCAAATATTTGTCTTGATGCTTTGAGCCATACCCTGTCATAGCCTCTCTAAGGGAAGACATGAGCCTTGTTGAATATTAATGACAAAAACAATTTTAAAAAATACTGTGTCCTGGTTGTTCCTCTTGTGCCAGGCTCCCGACTGGCACTCTTTGTGTAAGTCTAGTGTTTGGTCCACACACATCCTCTGAGATGAATATCAGTGATCTGTACACACGAAACCTCCAGGACTCAGTGTTGGCGCACCTTGCCCAGCTCATGCTTGAAACCAGATTTTTCCTCCTCTGGAGCCCATGTTTTCTGCATTTCAGGTTAATTGCTTAAAATTAAGAGTCTTACCCTGATAGGGAACAGTCCCTGCTCTAAGACACTTCATCTCTGTCTCAATCATTATTTCTTCTCCTTCTTCTTTTCCTTCTTTTTCCCTTCTCCTTCTCCTCTTCCTCCACTTCCTCCTCCTTCTCCTCCTCCTCCTCCTCCTCCTCCTCCTCCTCCTCCTCCTCCTCCTCCTTCTGCTCCTAGTGTAATTACACAACAAATGATTATATAGGTGTGAGCCCGCTGAAAGCTAGGACTGGGAGGCATTGGTGGGAGCTGGAGAGACATGGAGCCTGAGTTTTCTAAAGCTAGAACTGGTCACAATGATGATGATGATGATGATGATGTTAGATGTTGTAGCATCAGTACTAGAAACAACATAGCCTTTCTGTAGCACTTACTAGTGCTTGATAATGTTCTGAGTGCCTGTTTATACCTACTCAAAGCCTTGTGTAGAAGACAGCATCCACTTCCACTACATAGGTGGGGAGCTGAGACCTTGGAACCGATAGAATTTGAGCTAGGCTATTCAGCATTAAAGGTGACATGCCCCTGGCTATTCTGAACGGTCTCCCAGCAATGTGTCCTTCTCATTTCCCTTTGACATTCCTTTCTTCCTTCTCACTGTCTTCTCCCCTGTCCTAGTCCCTATGCCTTCATAGTGATCCAAGCACTTTGTTGTGCTCTCCACTTGGCATCCCATCTGATGGACCAACCATCCTTAGCTGTGTTAATCGTTACAGTGCCTACATTCTTCATGTGTATATGTGTAGGCCCACATCTGTGTGAAGCTATACATGTAGGTACGTGCATCTGAAGGCTTGAGGTTGATGTTGCCTGTCTTCCTGGATTGCCCTTCACCTTGTACATGGAGGCAGGGTTCTTAGTTCAGAACTCACTGACTTGACTAATCTAGCAAGCCAGCTTGTTATGGGAATCCTTTGTATATACCTGCGATTATAGGAGGGTTGCCAAGCCTACCTGGCATTTATCGGGGTGCTGGAGGTCTGACAGTTGTGCGCCAAGTGCTTACCCACTGAGCCATCCCTCCAGACCCTGAAATTCACACCTTTAAAGGGAGAAAGCAGGTTTTCAGATGGCCAGGGCTTGTCTGAAGTTACAACTTCAGAAGTTGGTGTAGAGCTGGGATTTTAACCAAGTCTTCTGATGCCGGTCTTCACGTCATCACTTTTGTGTCTTGTCCTTGGGATGAAGCAGATTGAGGGTTGAAGCAGGGAGAGGATGCAGTGCTGCCTTCTATCTTTCCAGTCTAGAAGATGGCAGAAGCACCTTGTGGGAGTCCAGTGCTGAAAATATCCTACCTCAGATACATGGCAAAGAACTCAACATTGGGACCAGTGTGCAAGGTCCCTCAGTGGTCTTCCTCATGACACCCTTGGAGCCCACTGTGACCTCTGGGTCATTCATTCCTCTAAGCTGCTTCTAGTTGAGATCCAGGCAGCCTGTCTGAGGTCTGGCCTTTCAGTATCTCATGAATGAGCCCAACCCTCTCATGATAATGGTGGCCACACTCTTCCCTCCCCAAGCAGAGGACACAAAACTCACTGTGCTGTGTCACACTCACCCTCTGTGATTCCTTCCCTCACCAGCCTACACACCCTGGAGTGGCCCCTGCCAGCGTTATGACAGCTCATCCCAAGCTGTCTGAATAATTCATGCTGTTATGCATCTGGGCTTACAGCCCAGAGCTTTCTATAAAATTAAACAAGCCCAAGCCAACAGCGTGATCTGCTAGCTCAGGTGATCCCTGTGTTACCCCAGAATAAGTGCTGCTGTCAGATCCTGGGTGGGAGGGACTCTAGTCATTGTCCATCAGATAATTTGTCTAAACTCTTTGGTAGTCCTTCCTGCTTCCCCTTTTCACAAGCCCTGGTCCTATGCATGCATTTCATGAGGAGACAAGGCCATCTTCTGACCAGGAAGGCTCCCATAGCCTAACTCTCATCTCACTGACCAGAGAGCTAGCACCAGGCCCTTCCACATATCACTTCAGTGGCTTTTCCTGCTAAAGTCTTGCATAGCATTTTAGCCCAAACTAACCAGATGTGGAGCTGGGATTGAGACCCGAGTCCCCTTAGTAAGGGTCTAGGGCTTTTTTCTATATATAACTGAAAATGATTAGGAGGGCATTTTTCACAGACTCAGAAAAAGACACAATGAGGCCCCAATGCAAATGCAGAGCTTAGATAGATTTGCTGGCCTCATTGCCTTCTGAGGCAAAGGAGGCTGCCACAGCCTTCCTGGCTTGGGTTCCTTAAGGAAAAAAAAAAAAAGCCTTCCAAACCCCAATAATTTTACTAATTCTTTGAGAATTCCATAATGCAACAGTTACTTTTATCACATTCACCCCCAGCCACTAGCTCTTCCAAGACGTCTACAGCCTCCTCTCAACTTTATGTCCTTTATTTTTAATAATAAAAACAAAAAACAAAAAACCCTAGAGGTGCTCCCCTATACTTCTGAGTATGGCGCCACCTACTGGAGGACGTACCCATCAAGAACCATGCCCTTAAAGAAAACTGTCTATCTTCCTCCTCCTCCCCAGAAGCCACCCACCGCCTAACTCCTCAGTTCGGGGTGGGAGCTTGACTAGCCTGATCTTGACTAGGTTTTGTGCAGACAACCAGAGCTACTGCGAGCTATGGGTACAATGATCCTCAGTCCTTGAGGAAGGGGTATGATGGATCCCATCTGAGGCTGAGCACTCCACAGGAACTTAGTCTTTGTTTGTTGACAGACAGATTGTGGGTTTCTTTGTCCTCCACACGAAGAAACCTCTCTGATGAATTCCAAGGACTGCCTCTGGGAAGAAAGGTACACATTTAGAAGGCAGTTTGAGAGACTGAGTTCATGCAGCAAAATGGTAGGAGCAAAATGGGTTCATGAGGTTCCCCAACCATAGATTGATTCTATGGTATCATTTCTTTATTGTCTGCTCCCAATGAAGCAGACATTATTTATATGTTAATCACCAATTGATAACTCTAATAAAATGATATCCATACAATTTAGATGACCAAATATTAAAACGCCCAGATATAAATATCTACCCCAAAATGTTATATCTTGAGAGGGACTTTGACAACAAATAAGGCTGGCGGAGAACAGCTCAAAACTCCTGTTACTTTGTGTTTCTGTAACTCAGTTGTGCTTCATTGGCTGTCTTAGCAGGTCCTAATGTGGAACTTACAGATGTCCCATAAGAAAATAAAAAAGCTGGACAAAGGATTATAGATGGAGGAATTTGAGGGGCAGGCATCTTATCTCATGCTAGACAGAGTTTCATTGTAACAATAACGAGTATTTGAAATCAGAGAGGTTCTGTCTTGTCACTCTACAAACTGCTCCCAGATTGAGGGGTTCCTGCTCTGTTCTCCAGGAACCCTGCCTCATGCCTGCCTTCTTTTCATTGCATCTCTGCCCAGCTCAGCCTTGTTCCTGCTTTTAGAACTGTCTGCCTTCCAAACTAAAAGTCCAATATGGATCGGGACCAAGGCAGTATCTGGCATGTAATAAATCACTATGTTTTGAATGCATGATTGCATTTTCCTACCTTTTCACCAAAGCAACCACCCCAGGAGAAGGTAGGGATATAAAAATTTGTACTCAATGTGAGCTGATTATAAAACACCAGGAATTAGTATATATCCACCTCCCTGAATTGGACACATTCATTTTGATCCATACAGTGGTCAGGAGCAAAACTCTTAGAGCAAGTAGGGCTCCTGAGCCTCTGTTTGGAGCAGAGGGGAGGAAGAACTGAGGTTATTTCAGTGCAGCTATGCTGGGCTGTAGGGATACTTGTTTGCTTTGAGGATGTTCATTCATTATTCTTTCAGCCAGTCATGGCTACATCCCCAAAATATGGAATGGAGCCTGGCACATGGTAAGTATATTATCAAAAACATGACAGGACATAGTATTTTGCTCAACTTACCTTCCTATGACATTTTGCTCAGTTCTAGGAACAGGTGCCAAGAAAGGTAGAGTCAGGAGTGATGGGCAAAGTTAAAGGTGACCGAGGCCTTAGATCCCTTGCTCACTCAGGGCCACCTCTAAGTGCCTTCACACTGTCAGAAAATGGAGAAGGGCGGGGAAGGAGACAAAGCCAGATGGGGGTACCAACTTTTGCTTTGGATTTGCAAGGTAGTGTTGCCATCGGTCTGTGGGTATTGTGGTGTGTCCCCTGTATGGTTTGCTGGTGCTGTCACTCTGTACACTGCAGTGGTGATTATAGAATACTTCCTATGCCCAGATCTCTTCTGGGATGCATACTATTGGGTGGTCTCCACAAAGGGGGAGAAAGAAGATCCCATCAGCAGTTCCTACCAAAGACAAAGACTCACTCACACTCAAGAGCTGTATGAGTGTCCAGGCAGGAGTTGTTTTCTTCTACAAGCAGGAGTAAGGGTGATGTGGATTTAGGGGGAATTGCTTTCCCCATAGTGGCCTGTTTTTCCATTGCATACTTGGAATGAATAACAGACCTGATATAAAACTCCCTTTCTGCCTGCCTTCCATGACAGGGGAAAGAGCAAAGAGAATCATGATAGCTGATGGAATGAAAATGGAGACTGAATTCTAGACTCTGTCCCTTTATCTACTTTCACCAGTTTACTGGTCCTGTTCTGGTGACTTCAGGCCTCCTCTTCTGGGGGCAGGGGCGAGCCAAAGTGTCAGGATCCTCAACCCTACTAAAATGTCTGTTGCTGGCATGCATACCTTATTTCTAACTTGGATTGTCAAGGACTGGGACTTCACTGTTTAAGAGTGTGTGAGGAGTAACCAAAAACATTTTTGCAGAATGAGGGCTGTCAGTTCTTATTGAGCCACTCCAGGGAAGATCAGGAGGTAATATCATTGTCTTCTCCACAGGAAGGTGGAGTTGTAGCCCTCTTCAAGGTCTGCCGACAAGACAGCTTCCGGTGCTTGTACCCACAGGCTCTCCGTACACTGGCTTCTATCTGCTGTGTAGAAGAGGGTGTCCATCAGCTGGAGAAGGTAAGGGCAGCTGACTCATGGGCTGACGTCTCTGAGCCAGCTGGGGTTGGGAGCCCGGTGGTGGCTATTTGGTCCTCTTCATATAGCAAGTCTCCCCTAATGCCCTTGCAAGGCACATATTTCAGATGGGATTATTAGAAGCTTTGACTGTTGAAATGAAGTGGAAAGCGACTCCGGGGTTTAACCAGGAATGACAGCTCTAAAGAGACACAAAGCTCTTTCTGGGTGTGAGACAAAGCTCGTAGAGAGTGGTTTGAAAGTTTGGGATGGTTGGTTGTTTCATAGCAAGATGTCAGAGGAAGCAGATAAAAGTGTTAAGAGCAAGATGCCATCTGGTAATATTGCTAGTCAGTTTTCCATCTTTGTGACAGAATACCAGAGAAGATCAGCTTAAAGGAAAAAAGGGTGTAATTTGGTTTATAGTTTCAGTCTAAGGTTGATGAGGTCCACTCCATTGAGCCTGAGTTAAAGCAGTGCGTTGTAGTTGTAAAGGAGATAGATAAGCTTGCTTACTTTATTATGTATTATGCTATGGTAACCTTGAAGAAAGAGAGAGAGTGAGAGAAAGAGAGAGACCCTTGGTTTTAGCTTTCATTCCCTCTGGGCCTTGGCCCAGGGGATGGCACTGTCCACACTGAGATCTTCCCCACCAATTCCATGTGTCAGTCATCTCTGGACACTTTCTTTACCAACTTCCTAGCTGTCACCCTGTCCAGTCAAGTTGACAGACAACCAAGACCAAGCATCACTGGTGAGCTGGGAGGGCTCCGCTCCATGAAGGACTGCACAGCTTGGGTTGGGGCACTAGAACCAACGCAAGGACTTGTTGGACCGGTGCCCACCGAAGCATAGTGGGCAAGGAAGGAATCCGGTACTCTGGAGATGCTAGGTATTTCTGTGTCAGC